>NW_028318929.1:474166-828333 GCF_062004578.1 Staurois parvus
CCATGTGCAATGATTGTCTGCCGAGTTCCTGTAGAACTTGTTGTCCCATGTCACTACACACTTTGTGAACTATTGCATTTAGGAGGGGCACCACTAAGCCTTTGCCCTCTCCACCTGTCCAGCATATCTCTTCCACCTCACTCCCAGTGACAGAATGGGATGGCGTGGACCTCATGCATGCACTTAGTTAATTCCTTTTTCCAACATATTGGGCGGTCTCAGCCCTGGTGAGGACCTATACAATCTAAACCTGCCTTTTTCCATCACACAACATGGTATCTCACCTTCTTCTCTTCTTTCTTGTGTAGAATTCTGTTGTTGTCTTTAGTTTTAAATGGTTCTCTTTTTCCTTCCATCTGAAAGTAGCAGAGATGCCATGGGATACAATGTGATATCATGTTTTCATTTATAAGGTTCTTAAAACTGTATATCCCATATATTGTATTACTCACAAACAGGTTTCATATATTGCGGACAGGACTGTGGATAAGGGGCACTACCTGTCCTTCTGTACAGGGCCCGGGTAGAAGGGTGAATCAGATGTGGGCATGGAGGGTGATCAGCCCCGGGAAAGATGGGGGGGAGGGGGGGGTACTGGAACTGATCCCCAGTATGGCTCTCTCTGCGACAGCTGAAGACTAGCTTCTATTCCTCTCCCTCCCGCTGATTTTCAGCTGCTGCAGAGAGAGCCATACATTGGATTGGTTCCAGTAATTGCCCAAGCTGCACCCATCACCCTCCCTGTGCACCATACATTTCCTGCTGCTGTCCAGGCCCCCCTGTGTGCCCCCGTGATGCCAGCTTCCCTCCCCTCCTCACCAGCAGTTTCAAGCACACAATAAGATCCTTCAGGATGGGGAGTGGGGGAGGGGTCCAGAAAATATGTCACATTTACCAGCCCCTCTCTTTCCTGAACAGACACGAGTGATCGGTACTGATCACTCACTGTGTTCATTCATAACTGCCCCATAGTAAACAGTGATTTTTTTGGGAGGGGTGGGGGCCTGTCAGGTTGGCTGTATGGGCCCCGTGGTTTCTAACAGCAGCCCCGATTGTAAAAAAGTCAACCTGGGAGGACATTTTGAAGGAGGATAAGCACAATGAACATGCTGCTGCTAAAATTGTTTAAGGAGCAGGGATTAGGGAAGAAGACTCACTTCAGTTTTTATGAATGTGTTCTGTTCCACAGAGGATAAAGTACATGCAGTACCATTGTCCTAGGTGCTGGACAGGAGACCCCCTCCAGCACGGCTGACAACTCAGCTAGCAAGGAGATGCTTTGACAGACCACACTGCTCTCCATCTCTATGCACTTGCCCAAGATTAGCTCCTCAGGAGGAATCTTAGGGGAGGGGGGGGGGGGTGTCAGCTAAAATGTTCCAGGCAAGCGGACAAGTGCTTGGAGATGAAGAAAAGTGCCATTTGTCAAAAACAGCCATCTCCTTGCTAGCTGCGTTGTCGGACAACCATGGGGGTGGGTTCACCCTATCAAACCTCACAGCTAGCTCTAGACACCACCTCAAAAGATGGGACAAGACACTACATGTACGTTGTCCCCTGGGGAACAGAACAAATTCTTAAAAATCGAAGTGGGACTTCTCTTTAAGAAAGGGATTGATGACTGTACAAAGTAATCGTTGAGGATACAAAGTTATTCTGTACACACAGGTGACTATGTATCAAAACTTCGCTGGATGAATGCTATAAACTTTTGCACAACTTGCTGTATTTTGTGTAACATACAGTGCCTTGAAAAAGTATTCATACCCCTCGAAAATTTCCACATTTTGTCATGTTACAATCAAAAACGTCAATGTATTTTATTGGGATTTTATGTGATAGACCAACACAAAGTGGCACATAATTGTAAAGTGGAAGGGAAATGAGAAATGGTTTTCAAAATTTGTTACAAATAAAAATCTGAAAAGTGTGTCAACATTTGTATTCAGCCCCCCGGAGTCAAAACTTTGTAGAACCACCTTCCACTGCAATTACAGCTGCAAGTCTTTTTGGAGATGCCTCTACCAGCTTTGCACATTTAGTGAGTGAAATTCTTGCCCATTGTTCATTGCAACAAAGCTCAAGCTCTGTCAGATTGGATGGAGAGCGTCTGTGAACAGCAATTTTCAAGTCTTGCCACAGATTCTCAATTGGATTTAGGTCTGGACTTTGACTGGGCCATGCTAACACATAACTATGCTTTGAGCTAAACCAGTGGTCTCCAAACTGTGACCCGTGGGCCGAATGTGGCCCTTTGCTTGCCTCTATTCGGCCCTCAGGGTACTATTCCTCCCACTGACACCAACAAGAAGGCACCATTGCTTCCACTGGCACCAACTATGGGGCATTGTTTCTACCACTGACACTAATGATGGGGCACAATTCCTCCCACTTATATAAACAATTAGGTACTATTCCTCCCCCTGACACCAATGATGGGGTACTATTCCTCCCCCTGACACCAATGATGGGGTACTATTCCTCCTCCTGACACCATTGATGGGGTACTATTCCTCCCCCTGACACCATTGATGGGGTACTATTCCTCCCCCTGACACCATTGATGGGGTACTATTTCTCCCCCTGACACCATTGATGGGGTACTATTTCTCCCCCTGACACCATTGATGGGGCACTATTCCTCCCCCTGACACCATTGATGGGGCACTATTCCTCCCCCTGACACCATTGATGGGGCACTATTCCTCCCCCTGACACCATTGATGGGGCACTATTCCTCCCCCTGACACCATTGATGGGGCACTATTCCTCCCCCTGACACCATTGATGGGGCACTATTCCTCCCCCTGACACCATTGATGGGGCACTATTCCTCCCCCTGACACCATTGATGGGGCACTATTCCTCTCCCCGACACCATTGATGGGGCACTATTCCTCTCCCCGACACCATTGATGGGGTACTATTCCTCTCCCCGACACCATTGATGGGGTACTATTCCTCCCCGACACCATTGATGGGGTACTATTCCTCCCCGACACCAATGATGGGGCACTATTCCTCCCCGACACCAATGATGGGGCACTATTCCTCCCACTAATACCAATGATGGGGCACTATTCCTCCCACTAATACCAATGATGGGGCACTATTCCTCCCACTAATACCTATGATGGGGCACTATTCCTCCCACTAATACCTATGATGGGGCACTATTCCTCCCACTAATACCTATGATGGGGCACTATTCCTCCCACTAATACCTATGATGGGGCACTATTCCTCCCACTAATACCTATGATGGGGCACTATTCCTTCCACTAATATCAATGATGGGGCACTATTCCTCCCACTAATACCAATGATGGGGCATTATTAGTAATACCAATGATGGGGCACTGTTCCTCCCACTGACACCACTGATGGGGCACTATTCCTCCCCCTGACACCACTGATGGGGTACTATTAGTAATACCAACGATGGGCCATTGTTCCTCCCACTGACACCAACGATGGGCCATTGTTCCTACCACTGACACCAACGATGGGCCATTGTTCCTACCACTGACACCAACGATGGGCCATTGTTCCTACCACTGACACCAACGATGGGTCATTGTTCCTACCACTGACACCAACGATGGGGCAATATTCATCCCCCTGACACCAACGATGGGGCAATATTCCTCCCCCTGACACCAACGATGGGGCACTATTCCTCCCCCTGACACCAACGATGGGGCACTATTCCTCCCCCTGACACCAACGATGGGGCACTATTCCTCCCCCTGACACCAACGATGGGGCACTATTCCTCCCCCTGACACCAACGATGGGGCACTATTACTCCCCCTGACACCAACGATGGGGCACTATTCCTCCCCCTGACACCAACGATGGGGCACTATTCCTCCCCCTGACACCAACGATGGGGCACTATTCCATCCCTGACACCAACGATGGGGCACTATTCCTCCCCCTGACACCAACGATGGGGCACTATTCCTCCCCCTGACACCAACGATGGGGCACTATTCCTCCCCCTGACACCAACGATGGGGCACTATTCCTCCCCCTGACACCAACGATGGGGCACTATTCCTCCCCCTGACACCAACGATGGGGCACTATTACTCCCCCTGACACCAACGATGGGGCACTATTCCTCCCCCTGACACCAACGATGGGGCACTATTCCTCCCCCTGACACCAACGATGGGGCACTATTCCATCCCTGACACCAACGATGGGGCACTATTCCTCCCCCTGACACCAACGATGGGGCACTATTCCTCCCCCTGACACCAACGATGGGGCACTATTCCTCCCCCTGACACCAACGATGGGGCACTATTCCTCCCCCTGACACCAACGATGGGGCACTATTCCTCCCCCTGACACCAACGATGGGGCACTATTCCTCCCCCTGCAACCAACGATGGGGCACTATTCCTCCCCCTGCAACCAACGATGGGGCACTATTCCTCCCCCTGACACCAACGATGGGGCACTATTCCTCCCCCTGACATCAATGATGCGGCACTATTCCTCCCCCTGACATCAATGATGGGGCACTATTCCTCCCCCTGACATCAATGATGGGGCACTATTCCTCCCCCTGACATCAATGATGGAGCACTATTCCTCCCCCTGACACCAATGATGGGGCACTATTCCTCCCCGAGACCAATGATGGTGCACTATTCCTCCCCCTGACACCAATGATGGGCACTAATACCAATGACTCAACACTATTCCTTCTTCTACTGACTACAAGCACTATATAATTTTTTTTTACTCCTACAGATGCTGGGACAATTTCTACTCCCACTGGGCACTCCAGCTCCCCTAAAGTTTGAAGAACAGTAAACCGGCCCTTTGCTTAGAAAGTTTGGAGACCCCTGATCTATACCATTCCATTGTAGCTCTGGCTGTATGTTTCGGGTCGTTGTCATGCTGGAAGGTGAACCTCCGCCGCAGTCTCAAGTCTTTTGCAGACTCTAACAGGTTTTCTTCTAAGATTGCCCTGTATTTGGCTCCATTCATCTTCCCATCAACTCTGACCAGCTTTACTGCCCCTGCTGAAGAAAAGCATTCCCACAACATGATGCTGCCACCACCATGTTTCACGGTGGGGATGGTGTGTTCAGAGTGATCTGCGTTAGTTTTCCGCCACACATAGCGTTTTGCTTTCAGGCCAAAAAGTTCAATTTTGGTCTCATCTGCTGTGTCCTCCACATGGCTTCTCGCAAACTGGACTTCTTATGGTTTCCATTCTACAATAACTTTCTGCTTGCCACTCTTCCATAAAGGCCAGATTTGTGGAGTGCATGACTAATACTTGTCCTGTGGACAGATTCTCCCACCTGAGCTGTGGATCTCTGCAGCTCCTCCAGAGTTACCATGGGCCTCTTGGCTGCTTTTCTGATTAATGCTCTCCATGCCCGGCCTGTCAGTTTAGGTGGATGGCCATGTCTTGGTAAGTGTGCAGTTGTGCCATACTCTTCCCATTTCCAGATGATGGATTGAACAGTGCTCCGTGAGATGTTCAAAGCTTGGGAGATTTTTATTTTATAAAACCTAACCCTGGTTTAACCCCTTGCCTACCGGGCACTTATACCCCCTTCCTTACCAGGCCAATTTTCAGCTTTCAGCGCTGTCGCAGTTTGAATGACAATTGCGCGGTCACGTAACATTGTACACATATGAAATTTTCATAATTTTTTTCTCACAAATAGAGCTTCCTTTTGGTGGTTTTTACTTGCCGCTGGGTGTTTTACTTTTTGCGCAAAAAAAAAAGAGCAAAAAAAATGTAAAAAAAAAAAAAGTTTCTTTGTTTCTATTATAAAATTTTGCAAACTGGTAATTTTTCTCCTTCACTGATGTGTGTTGATGAGGCTGCACTGATAGGCAGCACTGAGGTGGCACTGACTGGCGCAACTGCTGGGCACTGACTGGCGACACTAGCAGCACTGATGGGCACAGGTGGGCGGAACTGGTGGGTGCAGGGGCGGACTGACCATTTGGAAATTCGGGCACTGCCCGAGGGCCCGGGGTCTGTAGGGGGCCGCATGAGATGCCCCTGGTACCTTTTTAATAGGCTTTTTTGAGTTTGGGCAAGGACACAGGGGCCCCATGATCCCCTATTGCCTGGGGGCCCCATGAGCTGTCAGTCCGCCCCTGGGTGGGTGGTACTGCTGAGCACCGATCATCGGTGCCCTGATGATCGGTGCCGATCCCCCCTCTGACAACTGCTGGTTCTCGGCAGTACTTTCCTCACGCTCTGACAGCGTGAGGAAAGTGCAGCCGTGAACTGGCAATTGCATTTCCCAGTGATCAGCGTGTCATTGGACATGGCTGATCATGTGGAAAAGGCCGCTGTGATTGGCCTTTTACCACATCACATGATCAGCTGTGTCCATAGGACACAGCGATCATGGAGATCGCCAGGGGCGCATAGAAGAGCGCGTTCTGGGAGGGCATCATATGGCGCCCTCCCAGAACTGGCCGGCCGCAGTGCAGCCGTAATTTGGCTATCTGCAGTCGGCAACTAGCGAAACAACATTATCCTTAACCTGTCTGATGTGTTCCTTGGCCTTCATGATGCTGTTTGTTCACTAACGTTCTCCAACAAACCTCTGAGGGCTTCACAGAACAGCTGTATTTATACTGAGATTAAATTACACACAGGTGGACTCTATTTACTACTTAGGTGACTTCTGAAGGCAATTGGTTCCACTAGATTTTAGTTAGGGATTTCAGAGCAAAGAGGGCTGAATACAAATGCACGCCAAACTTTTTATATATTTGTAAAAAATTTAGAGAACCATTTATCATTTTCCTTCCATTTCGCAATTATGTGCCACTTTGTGTTGGTCTATCACATAAAATCCCAATAAAATACATTTATGGTTTTAGGTTGTAACATGACAGAATGCAGAACAATTTCAAGGTGTATGAATACGTTTTCAAGGCACTGTATGTTACACGAAATACAGCAAGCTTCATTGGGGCTGTATGAAGGCTTGTCATATTCGTGCAGCAAAGTTTTTCTACATGGATCTCGTACTGTACAAATGCCAATAATTGCTTCCAGGATGCAAGAGTAATGTAACCATCACTGTGCGCACAGACGTAATAACAGCGTACGGATTGTAATGTTGCACCCCCACGATGAGACTTTTTTTTCACTCTATTGACTCCAATAATGAAAATTATTTTATTCGCAATGACCCGAACAATGCGGGTAATTTTACGTACACGGACTCCAACCATGGACGTTATTTTACTTGCACTGACCCCAACAATGCGGGTAATTTTACTTCCACAGACCCCAACGATGGAAGTTATTTTACTCGCACTGACCCTAATGATGGTGCTTTTTTTACTTTCACTGACACCATCGATGGGTCTTCTTTTATCCCGCTGACACCAATGATATGGAGCATATTTCATCTCACTGACACCAGTAATTAAACCTATTTTACTCCCACGCCCTCTTAGTGTACCTCCAACACCATTTTAACTAAAACATAGACAAGCATAGGGGGTACGGTGTGACATTATGAGTCGAATGCTGTAAATTGATATTGTAAATGGCTACACCTACATTTATTCTCAGATCCCTCCTAATTATTTCCAGATGTTGGCAACTTTGTATGAATCAATATGACCTGTGAACATCACCAAACAAAAACGCATGAACTCTTGCTGCATTCACTGCTTTGCATTCCGGACATTTGTCCCTGGGTGTATTTGGCCCTAAACATAGTATCTAGGTGCGCCATGTAGTTGCAGCAGCTGTCAGCCTCTCATAGAGTTTGAAATAGTGGCTTAGTGTTTGTGTCACAGCTCACCTGACTTGTAGTGATCGGTGGGTGACAAGCCACACATTCAAGTAAATGGGGGGGGGAAGCACCACAAACACCCCACAACCACGTACAATGCACTTGTTTATGGTGCGTTTGTCTGCAAAAATGGGATTAAAACAGGTAGTGAGGGGGAGTTGCGTGACTACCTCACTGCCTGTCAGTAGCCTCAGGAGCGCAGTCCAAATGCGGATTGGGCTTCACAGGCAATGAAAATTTAGACGCATGTCTAAATCTACCCCAACAAGCCAACCTGAGCATTGTGGGTATTTCACATCATTAGTGATTGTACGGAGATCATTGTTGTCAACGAACCACCACCATGAGGGTCATTTAATGAGGTAGAGGCAGCCCACTCTGAAAAGTGTATTAGTGATTATTAGCAAATGATTTGAAATGAACACAGATTTCACCTTAACTAATCATGTGCTAGCAAAAATTTAAAAAATTCCCTCGCACTTGATTGGGTGTTAAGAGTGAACTTGGCTTCACCCTATTCTTTGATTTTCAGTCTGCTTAAGGTCAAGTCACACCATGGTGGTCTGCTGCAGTGCATTAAGGCAATCCATTCATGTTACAGACACCGCAGCACACCAGTGCCAGGCAGGGGCGGACTGAAAACTCCCAGCAATAGGGAATCATGGGGCCCCTGTGTCCTTGCCCAAACTCAAAAAAGCCTATGAAAAAGGTACCAGGGGCATCTCATGGGGCCCCCTACTGACCCCGGGCCCTCGGGCAGTGCCCGAGTTTCCGAATGGTCAGTCCGCCCCTGGTGCCGGGACAAGGATACCAAATTGCACCCCCCATTCATGATGTGCAAGCTTAGGGGATCCTACGCCCAGCAGTCACTCACTTGTCAAAATCGCTACTGCTATCACTACTCCTGTCTACCTTGTAAGAAGGAAGGTGCCCCCATCCCTACAGGAAACCATTGCGCCCAGGGCACCTGTCCCTCTCGCCCACCCCTTATCCCGGCCCTGCAGCACGCCAATGCACATAACTCGTATTACCGCAGTGTACTGGAGTAAATAGTGAGCAGCCACAACTTTTTTAGCCAATCAACCCCCATGTCTGGAGACCTTGCAGTGAACTAAGAAGATCACCAAGGCACCACCATTGCTCAGCGATACAAAGCAGAAAGCAGAGACTATTAGGTCAATACGGACGACTCTATGAACATGTATCAGTACAAACTATACACAGAAAGGTTTTTAAACAATTTAAACATGTTAGGAAGATTATTTTCATGAAGGTGAGATACCAATCTAGATTCCTTGGCTAAAACAAAGGGGAGAGGGACAAGGGGGCTTTGGATCTAAGAAATGGGATCATTTAGATGCGTGTTGAGGTATCAAGCTTGTGAACGTGGTGGGATCTGCAGGTTGACCTGCCAATCACACACACAAAAAAAAAAGATAAATCCCCTGCCCATCCACATTTCTGTATCCACACTCTTACCTGTGCTGTGGGTCTGTGTGCTCATTAGGTGTATTGCTTGGTATTCTGGGTAACCTTTTAGCTGCTCTGGGTAAGATACGGAATGGACTACATGCTAAGGGCTGGTTCATGGAGACTAGAGGAAGTGTCTGTGTTGTTCATACAAAATAGTCAGCTAAATACTGTGTAGAACAACCAGTCTTTTTTTTCTTTTTAAGGTTTTATTAAAGCTGACCACACACAATCCAATTCCTGTACATCTGTCATTGTTAACCAGGGTTCAGGATTCCTCCAGATGTTTCTAGGAGTTCCTTGAGCTGTGGCTGATTGACCTCCCATCTGATGGCGCCTGCACAATTCTGGTTCTAACATCACCTGACAGAGCCAACGGTATGACACCAATCATCTTTTTAGCTATCTGTAAGGGGGGCATTCTGATCACCTCTGTAAGGGGGGCATTCTTCCCACCAATTCAAGGAGCAATCTTTCACTGACCACCAATGTAAGGAGCATTCTACCCATTGACCACCAATGCAACGGGCTTTCTTCCCACTGACCACCAATGCAACTGCCATTCTTCCCACTGACCACCAATGGAACGGGCATCCTTCCCATTGACCACCAATGTAAGGAGCATGTTTCCCATTGACCATCAAAGTAAGGAGCATTCTTCCCACTGACCAGCAATGTAAGGGGCATTCTTCCCATTGATCACCAATGCAACGGGCAATCTTCCCACTGACCTCCAATGTAAGGAGCATTCTACCCACTGACCACAAATGTAGGGGGCATTCTTCCCGCTGACCACCAATGACAGGGGCATTCTTCCCACTAAACACCAGTATTAGGAGCATTCTTCCCAATGACCACCAATGTAAGAAGCATTCTTCCCAATGACCACCAATGTAAGAAGCATTCTTCCCAATGACCACCAATGTAAGGGGACATTGTTCCCACTGACCACCAATGCAATAAGCTTTCTTCCCACTGACAACCAATGGAACCGGCATTCTTCACATTGACCACCAATGTAAGGAGCATTCTTCCCACTGACCACCAATGTAAGGGGCATTCTTCCCATTGATCACCAATACAACAGGCATTCTTCTCACTGACCACCAATGTAAGGAGCATTCTTCCCACTGACCACAAATGTTGGGGGCATTCTTCCCGCTGACCACCGATGGCAGGGGCATTCTTCCCACTAAACACCAGTGTTAGGAGCATTCTTCCCAATGACCACCAATGTAAGAAGCATTCTTCCCAATGACCACCAATGTAAGGGGGCATTGTTCCTACTGACAACCAATGTAAATTCTTCTAACTGTCCCTCTATTTAAGGAGCATTCTTTCACTGACCACCAATGAGGGGCATTCTTTCCACTGACCACCAATGTAAGGGGAATTCATCCCACTGACGACCAATGTAAGGAGCATTCTTCCCACTGACCATCAATGAAGGGACATTCTTCCCACTGGCTACAATTAGCGTATGCATTTAAATGCATCCCACCAGCCACATCAACACGGTTTTCAAGACCAATAGCAGATCCAAGGCAGGGCTCAGACCCTGTAACTGCTCATCACTTGTCACCCAAAGTTAAAGTAGATCTCCAGCCTCACCTGTTTCAATTCCATTTGCCTTTGGTGCAAAACTGTGCTTCCCCCACTGACCCACTGACTGTCATAGACACAACTCCTGGACTTCAGTAACATCAGTCACAGTGGTTCCATCCCCCATGGTGCATACAACTTCCATAGAGCCAGTCTCATCTGAATGTGAACAGTTTATCTTAAAGTGGTTTACCACCCCCTTCCTGACGTCATCACGTCACGCACGGCATGCGTCTCACGGTGGTTCCAAAGCTGTGATGGCAATGTTGGCCTGTGCTCCTATCCTCTCCTACATCTGCTGGTTGGCAACAGAGAGGGGATCCAGCGACAGAAGCTGTGGAGGGATTTACTAATGATCAGCCTGTTATATACTACAATCTTGTGGGTGTTTTCAACCATCACTGTATAATAAATCGCTGTTGACTACTACACTCAGCAGCGCCTTTTTTTTTTTCTTGTATATTAGAGCCTGCTTCTACCTGTATATTAGAGCCTGCTTCTACCTGTATATTAGAGCCTGCTTCTGCTTGCAGAAGCCCACCGCAGCGTTCTCTACCCCCCAGGTCCTACTGCATGGATGCACCCTATGACTACACACTAGTGGTTGTAAACCCTTCCATATACCCAGTGAAGTGATTGGCCTCAGGTGATACACAGAGATGAAACTAATCCTCCTACATAAGTTGTACCTGTTTATCTGCAGTCTTTCTTCTCTACATCCATTCAAAGTACAGAATTTTATAAAGCTTGTAAGAATTCAGAAAAAAAAGAGGGCAGAGAGATGAAACAAAGAACAACTGAAGACATCCGCAGTTAGAGCCTGGCAAAGCATCGGAAAGGAGGAAACCCAGTCTTTGGTAATGTCCATGGGTTCCACACTTCAGGCAGTCATTGCCAGTAAAGGATTCTCAACAAAATATTACAAATGAACATTTTATTTATGATTATATTCAATTGTCCAATTACTTTTGGTCCCTTGAAAAGGGGGGATGGCTACTCTTAAGAGCTGTAATTCCTAAACCCTTCCTCCAATTTGGATGTACATATCCTCAAATTAAACCTGAGAGTGCACACTTTCAGCCCACATCCATTATATAACTAAAGCTTGAATATGTTTTGGTAAATACCTGAAAAAAAAATATATATGGACCTAACTGTAGCTGAGGCTGTCAATCACAGGCTGTCCCCTCCCCTGTCAACAATTTTCTCTTGGTGTCAGAAGGTGATTCATGCTGATAGGAGAACAAAGCAGCAGACAGGAATGACACTTAGTGCTCTGGATTGAGACAAGTACACACTATAGAGGGATATGCTTTGTTCATATTTCATGTCTGGGGTTTACAACCATTTTAAGAGCCTTCCCCTCTGTGTGCAAACTAAATCTCCAGCTCTGGGAACTCTTACAGATGTATGAGTGTATTTTATTGTGTGGCTCTCTATATGTTACTACAACTGACTTGCTTTATTGCCTCTTCATACATGAGCAGTAAGGTGTATGGAATGGAAGCTGAGACTAGTGTCTTATACTGTGCGGTTGATTGAAAACACATGTAACACACAGGACCAGACTCAGGGTCTCGTACTGTTCTCATTTAGTCCTTATGCACATGGGACGTTTTGATAACGCTGGTAATCTTAGCTGTGTAAAGTCATGTTAAAAATGTGAGTTTTTCAGCTTTTTTTAGTGATTTTGCATTAGCGTTTAGCAGCGTTTTACCACGTTTGTGGGGTTTTATTGGTCAAAAAAACATCCAAAAATGCCGGTTTGCAGCGTTTTACTGTGTTTTCCAGCATTAGAGTGTTTTTACAGCTCTAGAAACCCTCTAGTCCTGGGTATTTTTTCAGACAAAAAATGTTGATTACAGTCCATGTGTGCATGGACACATAGGATAACATGCTGGGGGGTTTACTGGCGAAAAAAAGTGAAAAACAGCCGCTGTAATAACATCAAGTGCGCATGAGGACTTAGGGAAAGATGTGGGCAGCACAGTGGCTAAATGGTTAGCACTTCCTGGCAGTACTCAGGTCATTGGTTTGAATCCCAGCCATGGCACCACCTGCCTGGAGTTTGCATGTTCTCCCTGTGCCTGTGTGGGTTTTCTCCGGGTACTCCGGTTTCCTCCCACACTCCAAAGATATGCTGGTAGGTTATTTGGATCCTGTCTAAATTGTCCCTAGTATATGTATGTATGAATGTGAGTTAGGGACCTTAGATTGTACACCCCTTGAGAGTTAGGGACTGATGTGAATGTACAATATATATATGTAAAGCGCTGTGTAAATTGACAGCACTGTATAAGTTCCTGAAATAAATAGTATTAGTTTAGATAGGCATGATGTCTGCAAACTATCAACCACTGTTTCTATGGGACTTGCTACAGTGATGTGCTGGGGTCACTCTTCCTCAGGCCAATGCACAGCAGGATGGAAAGGAAGCATGGATGGTCATGAAAACTCACAGCGGCATGCAGTAGGATCTGTTTGAGGCACGGGCACTGACTGACCAATCAGCAGGGTTAAATCAATAATATAGCTGAAATATAAAGAGGATCCTCCTGCGCGTAAATGGAGCCCTAACACTAAAGCTGCTGACACTAGACTTATACCCAATAAGTGATAAATAAAAAACACAGTGTAAAGTAAACATATACCGGTAACTAATGTGATAAATACTTCCAAAAATCAAATTGAATTACAAAATGGTAAGTGAATAAAATAAAACATGACGTTACCGGAAGTACCTCTACGCGGGGAGGAACTTCTGGTAACGCGGTGATGTCATTTCCGGCGTGGGGGCCATATTGGAACACCTTTTCCATTTACCCATGCAGTACACCCTAAGCATGAGGTAGAAAAGCTTACATGTGAAGGAGGAAAACGTGAGTGGGCATTTTTATGTATGCATTTAATACCTGAATGAAACATATTGCACTATGGAGGATCTTTTTGTTTTAATATGATCCTGGGAGAGTTTATGCTGGTAGCTGTGTGGAGGAGGCTTGGATTGAGGAGCGCATACCACCACTGAGGGGGAGCCTGTGAGGAGTCTGTCCCTATAAGGATCGGTGTGAACCCTTAAGTGAGCTGGTCCTTTGGGGTCAATGTAAGGAGGTGAGGGGGCATTTTGGCCACTAAAGGATTTCCATGTATTATTGATCACCTGCACATCATCACTTGCATGAGAGTGAAGTTGGAGCACGTTCATATATATGTTTTTGGGATTTTATTATATGATTATACATTTGTTTGCAGATTGATTTGAATATTGTTTAGTGCTATTTGTATTTCTGTTCTGTGTGATGTATGACACATAGCACTGTTTGCACTATTGTTCCCATAGAGGGAATTCACGTGTTGCACATATTATTTATTTAGCATATTGGATCCCTCAAGTGTGGATTTTAGGGGGGATTGAGTGTTGTGCACTTATATACAGGGGTGTATTTACCACAAGGCAAACAAGGCATTTGCCTAGGGTGGCATGTTTCAGGGGGGCAGCAGGGAAACACAGCGGCATGGGGACATGGTGGGTTCTGAGAGATGCTGTGGGTTTCATGACGGTGTATGCACAGCCTGACTCGTTCCTGGGGATGTCCGGAGCAGTGAAGGTGAGTGTCTTTTTCTGTCTCTCGCCATGGGGGATGGTGGTTGGTGTATGAGGGGCAGTGGTAGTGGAAGGCTCGGGTGGAGGGCAGGGGTGTTCTTGGTCAATATCAGGGGAAGGCGGTGGCGCCAATTTTTGTGTTGCCTAGGGAAGCACAAAACCTAAATACACCACTGCATATATATGTTATATTACAGTATATACATGTTTTATTTACTTACCATTTTGTAATTCAATTTGACTTTTGGAAGTATTTATCACATTAGTTAGATGTTTAGCGCTACACTGTGTTTATTAAATAATATAGCTGAAGCCCCAACCCTGTTCACTAGTTGTGTCAGTGAAGCACCCATAAGTACAGGTTGTACATTTGTCCCATTGGAGCCAATATGATTTTGACTCATTCTGCAACCCTTATTCTAAAGTTCCTCATTACTAAAATGAACAAAATATTACTTCATATTGCTGCATGTACAGCGGGTAAAATAAGTATTTAACACATCACCATTTTTCTCAGTAAATATATTTCTAAAGGTTCTATTGACATGAAATTGCAACCACGTCGGTAACAACCCATGCAATCCATACATACAAAGAAACCAAAACAAACAAGTTCAGAAATTGACTTATGTGTAATAAAATGGAATGACACAGGGAAAAAGTATTGAACTGAAATGTGGTCGATACTTGGTACAAAATCCTTTGTTGGTAATGAGAGCTTCAAGACGCCTCCTGTATGGACATACTAGTCGCATGCATTGCTCAGGTGTGATTTTGTCCCATTCTTACACACAGTCTTCAAATCTTGAAGGTTCCGTGGGCCTCTTCTATGAACTCTGATCTTTAGTTCTTTCCACAGATCTTCTATTGGATTTAAGTCAGGTGATTGGCTGGGCCATTCTAGCAACTTTAATTTCTTTCATTGAAACCAGTTGAGAGTTTCCTTGGATTTGTGTTTGGGATCATTGTCTTGCTGAAATGTTCACCCTTGTTTCATCTTCATCATCCTGGTGGATGGCAGCAGATTTGTATCAAGAATGTCTTTGTACATTTTACCAATCATCCTTTCTTCAATGATATGAAGTTTGCCAGTACCGTATGCTGAAAAACAGCCCCACACCATGATGTGCCCACCTCCATACTTCACTGTCGGGGTGGTATTTTTGGGGTGATGTGCAGTGCCATTTGACCTCCAAACATAGTGTGTATAATGGAATCCAGAGTTCAATTTTGATCTCATATGAACAGACTATATTCTCCAAGTATTTCACAGGCTTGTCTAAATTTTGCGCAGGAAACTTTAAACAAGCTTCTACATGCTTTTTCTTCAGCAATGGAGTCTTGCGTGGTGAGCGTGCATATAGAGGCCATGGCGGTTGAGTGCATTGCTTGTTTTCTTTGAATCAATTGTACCTGCTAATTCCAGGTCTTTCTGAAGCTCCCCACAAGTGGTCCTTGGTTCATGGACAACTGTTCTGATAAATTTTTTCACTCCTCTGTCAGAAATCTTGCGGGGAGCACCTGGTCGTAGACGGTTTATGGTGAAATTATGTTCTTTCCACTTCCAGATTATGGCTCCAACACTGGAACATTCAGAAGTTTAGAAATCCTTCTGTAACCCATGCCATCAGTATTGTTTGCAACAATAAGGTTGCAAAATTCTTGAGAGCTCTTTTGTTTTACCCATCATGAGATGTTTCTTGTGTGACACCTTGGTGATTAGACACCTTTTTATAGGACATCAGTTAAGACTGAACCAGCTGATATGAATGTGAACTGACAAGGGGCCGGAATGCTTTCTAATTACTGATAGATTTCAGCTGGTGTCTTGGCTTTCCATGCTTTTTTGCATCTCATCCATTCCATTTTATTACACATAACTTTATTTCTGAACTTACTTGTTTTGGTTTCCTTGTATGTATGGATTGCATAGGTCGTTACCAATGTGGTGAAAATTGTCAATAGCACCTTTAGAAATATATTTACAGAGAAAAATGGTGACACGTTCAATACCTATTTTTCCCGCTGTATGTCCCTATTTGTAAGATTTCTACTCACTTCCTGTTTATGACTGTTAGAAAGCGACATTTAGGACATATGTTTTTTTTTTGTAAATTAGTTGGAATTTAAAAAAACACCTGCATTTTCCTTTGTTTTTTTTATACTTATTTAATATATTTGTTCGATAACAAATATATTTTTATGTAATTATAACAAAAAACAACAAAACAAGTGAAAATACATAAGGACATTTTTACTTATTTTTTGGGAATAATTTAGCAAAAAAAAAAAAAAATACCTAAAATAACAATTTAAAAAAAGGTAGAAAAAAACAAAGAAACAATTTTATCTTACATTTTCTGTGACAAGCAGGAATCAATGGTGCCTACCTGAGATCCAGAGGAAGGCATAGCCCGCCCGCCCCCCCCCCCCCCCCCCACAAGAGCCAAAATATTTTTCCAGCAAGAAGTAAAAATCTCCTCCCCGATTCCAAATATTGCAGATGATGGTTATCCCCCTGGATCCTATTGATGATTGTTTGCCAATATTAATTATGATCCAGAGGAAGGTGAACATTTCCAGAGACAAATACCATATATCTCCATGGGGGATAATCTCTTGCCGACTCCAAATGTTGCAGATGGCGGTTATCACCCTGGATCTTATAGATTATTCACCAATACTGATCACAAATCTCCAGCGATGAATATCTCCGGGGAGATGGGGGGATTTCTTCCAGACTCCAAATATTGCGATCGGTTGTTTTTACCCTGGACCCCCTATGGGCTCCTGTCAGATGATTTGTTTATATATCTTCATTATCCTTGCGGGTTAGGCTGCATAGATACAGTGTGGGAACGGGCAGCCCAGATGAAGCCAACGTTCATCAGCTAATCTTTATGGTCAATAAGCTCAAATTTGCTGAGAAGACAACTTTTTCTTTCAAGAAATTGGCAAAGGTGATATCTTTAAGCCAGGGGGGGGGGGGGGGGGGGACGACAGTACTCGGCCAGCCTCCAGATTCTTTCATTATTAGATTGAAAGTATGGGTGAAGTCCTGTCTCCTTATTTCTCCAGTCACTGAGATGTGTATTTCCACAACCACTTTTTCCGGAGGTAGAATCTTTATGGCCAAGACCAAAACGTTCTAAACAAAAGGGCCAGTTTACTGTCCTTCAGTCTTTGGGGGGGCCGGACTGTGGCTGACAGGAATACAAAATGTCCCAGCATCAGCAGGCATAAACAATCCCCTATCTTTGTGCGACAACAGGAGGTATTGTCATTAATGTCATTGGGAGGTATTGTGCCCCAGCATTGGTGTTATTAGACCCTATTGTTGGTGTCATTGGGAGGCACTATGCCCCATCGTTTATGTCATTGGTAGGAATTAGCCCCAACAGTAGTATCACTAAGAGGAATTATGCCTTTCATTGGTGTCAGTGAATTAAATAGTGTCCCAAGGGCCAGATAAAAGCAAGCAAAGGGCCGCAGTTTGGAGACCACTGACCAAGACTGTTGGATGTTGGCTCTTAATTGGGTATATTAAAGAATATAACTTATGAACTCACAGCCTTCTTAGCATGCTACAATGACTTATAACTTGTACCAGAACCAAAAATAAAAGAAAAATGTCTCATTTGCTGCAATGTTCACTTTTATCCCAGAGACTGTGCCCTCTAAAACTTCTTGCTACTACATGTAGTAATCACACATGTTGTGAATTGTCCCTTAGAATCACTTTAATTTGTGTATTTTATCTGCCTAGAGTTCAGCTTTAACCGCTTCCTGACCACCCTATAGCAGATATACTGCAACAGGGCAGCATTGGTGCGCAAAAATTATATATATATATAAATAAAATTTTGCATTTCCAGGTAGGGGGTGTGCACCCTACCTGTGCCACCATACGCGGCCATCAATCACTGGGTCCCAGCCGGCTATCCAAACCAGTGTGATTACGGTGATGCACAGACACAAGTAAAACAGCACACAGTTAACCCTTTGATCACTCCTCATATTATCCGACTTCCTGCCCAGTGCCATTAGTACAGTGTCCATGCTTTTTTTTTTTTTCTAGCACTAATCACTGTATTTGTTGTCATTGGGGATGTCAGTGACACCAAGTCAATTCCCCCCCAGCGTCAGAATGCCCACCGCAGTCCTGCTATAAGTCTCTGATCGCCGCCATTACTAGTTAAAAAAAATCCAGCATCTATACCGCCATCTGTAAACACTATAACTTTCACGTAAACCAATTAACTTACACGTATTGGGATTTTTTTTTTTTTTTTTTTAGCAAATACATGCAGCAGAATACATTTTGGCCTAAATTTGACAGAATTTGATTTTTTTTAAATTTTTTTACTGAATATGTTTTATAGCAAAAAGTCAAAAATATTTTTTCTCAAAATTATTGGTCTTTTTTTTTTTTTTTTAATAGGGCAAAAAATAAAATAAAAAAAAAAAACACACAGGCGATCAAATACCACAGAAAGAAAGCTCAATTCGTGGGGGGAAAAAAAGTAATAAATTTAATTTGGGTGCAGCGTTGCATGACTGCACAATTGTCAGCTGAAGTAACACAGCGCCGTAAAGCAAAAAATGGCCTGGTCAGGAAGGGGGGGGGGGGGGTAAATCCTCAGCAGGGCAAGTGGTTAAATACTGTCAATGTTTTCAGCCTTGAAGTCCATGATTGGTGAATAAGTGCATGATTAGTAGGTTGGTGGTTAAAAAGAGTCAGCGATTGTAATCTGAACCTCCAATTTTATAAATATAACAGCACCTCTCAGGGATGATGTGATCTACTATTTACTTGTATTTGGTACATGTAAGAGCAGGAGTGGCAGTGTAAGGCCATCATATATCCTACCTGAGCTTAGAAATGATAAGAGGCACTCACAAAATGGTCATGAAATCCAGGGGCTGTAACGAATACACGAAAGGAAACTAACAGTTTTGTAAATGAAGATTGTTTCCTTCAACAACAACCTGGAAAGAAAGTTATCATCCCTGGAATTAGTCAGGAGCAGGGGCGGACTGACAACTCATGGGGCCCCTGGGCAATAGGGGATCATGGGGCCCCTCTGTCCTTGCCCATACTCAAAAAAGCCTATGAAAAAGGTACCAGGGGCATCTCATGGGGCCCCCTACTGACCGAATGGTCAGTCTGCCCCTGGTCAGGAGACAGGTCAACCACCATGGGGGTCTTCTAGCCTACCACTAAACTGACACTTTTGTTGAACAGAAAGAAAATACAACTAAATAACACACATCCCTCTGCCATGCCTAGTGATGTTTTTTTAGAGCAGAAGTCCATGTCATGAGAACAGCATACAGGCTAACCTGCTGTTGGCTGTCTGTGTGCCAGCTTGCGTTTGATCCATTTCTGCAGTGCTCTTTGCACATGCATTTTGACGCGTTTTTCCCCAGCTTGTTGCTGGGCAGATTAAACCGCAAAAACGCATATAAAAAACGCACTGCATGCATTTCTGCAGTGTCTCCATTGAATTCTATTGAACCAAAAATGCAACGTTTTGTATTTTAAAAAGTCCCTGACCCTTTCCAAAAAATGCACCGGGTGAAAACGCGGAGATGTAAACGTGTCCCATAGGAAATCAGGTTAAATGGACTGTAGTGCTTGTGGTTTGAAGTTTGTGTTGAAATTTTAAAACTAATAAAATATGAAATTTAAAAAAAAAAAGGAAAGGAAAAATCCCTACTTTTTATATATTGACATGTGTCAAACAGAACAGAAATCCCACCAATAGGGACACAGGGAGCAATAACCCTAGGTTCACATCTGTGCGGATGGTGCGGCTGCGGATCCGCACAAAAATCCATGCAGTTGCACCACCCGCACAGAGAAATGCGGACCCATGGGCAGGTGCTATTAGTTCTAATGGCACACCACCCGCAGGTTCCCGTGCGGGCTTCGTTTTCCAAAGAAGTGCAGGGACTTCTTTCCCTGCATGGCATGGGAGTCCATTCAAATGAATGGGCTCTCGTGCCTGCGCAAAACATAGCCACATAGATGCGAACCAGGAGTTAAGGCACATTTTTTTAGTTGATTGAAAGTTATGCTTTAAAATATTAAAAACACATGTATGACGATTTGTAATATATTGTGATGGTGAGAATAGTGCTATCTAAACCACATAACTGTATACTTGCATCACAAGGTTCCTCCCAAGCTTCTTAAAAATAAACTCACCCATTCATATTAATCACTATAAAAAGACACTTTCCATCTCAGTCAACATATTGGTAACAGGTTTTCTAACACAGGTAGATCATAGGAAGCCTATAACGGGCAGAGAGCATGTTCGGATAGTGGTTTGTTGACAGGTGCAGTTAGCTTGTCTGCCACTAGATGGCTCTGTTCCCAGTCTAGTATGGCTAAGGGAAAGTTGTAATTCGGTGTTAGCCCCTTTTAGAGAAACCCCTCAATGAGCGCTGTAATGGGAGGGGTTAGTGCCCACAAAAATTCTCAGTGTGGAAGGGACCTAGGTAGACAGGAATCAGAGCCAGACACCCCAGAGCTGCTAAGATGTAATCTGCAGAATTGATCTAAAGGGCCCTTTGTAGGGCTGAAGTCCCAGGCAAGATGGTACAGACCATGGGAGGCCTTGACAGAGTCCCCTTATGCGAGTAGTGGGGGAAGCCTGCCAATGAGTGTTCCATCTGGGAGCATTAAGGACAGTGAAAAGGGATAGGGGAGGTGTAGTGGAAAGCTGACTTAAAAGATGTACTTACATTCTGCACAGAAATGATAGCTTAATGTCTACTCCTGTGTGTGTCATTCTGCACTGAAGAATTCTGATAGTATATTAAATGTGATGTCAGGGAAATATTTGTGAAGGTACAGTGAAGTGCAGAAAATGGGGGGGAAAAAAAAAAGGGACTGTAGTGCGTTTCTGCTAAATGCACAAACCACTTAGGTGTGAACCTAGATCAGGGGTGGGCAAACTTTTTGACTTGAGGGCCGCAATGGGTTCATATATTGGACCCGGGGGCCGGACCAAGAGTAGATGAATGATGTGTATGTGTCATCCATAGTAAGTATAGTAATATTCCCCCATAGTAAGCATAGTAATTAATCCCCCATATAGTAATTAATCCCCCATATTAATTCATCCCCCATATAGTAATTCGTCCCCCATATAGTAATTCATTCCCCATATTAAGTCCCCCCTGTGTTAATTCACTTACCTTTGCTCCGCGCGTTCCTCTCGCCGTGTTCCCGCGCCGTTCCGGTGTAGCATGAAAATCTGTCTCCTAGGAGGATCTGTCCCCCTCGACGTATCTGCGCATGTGCCAGTTTCAGGCATTAGCAGCAGATCGGCGATCTCCGGCACATGCGCAAATACGTCGAGGGGGACAGATCCTCATAGGAGACAGATTTTCATGCTACACCGGTCTTCAGGGCGGACTGTGAGAGGAGCCTAGCTCCGCGGGCCGGATTAAAAGGTCCGCCGGGCCGTAGTTTGCCCATTGCTGACCTAGACTAAAGAAGTGTGAAACGCATCTCCTGATGATCCTAGAGGCATGTATTGCTGTCTTGCCGCTACTTCTTTTCCTCATGTTCCATGCCATGAGACTAAGGCTCTGTTCACACCAATGCGTTTTTTTAGTGTTTTTTGCAGAAACACACTACAGTCCATTTAACATGGTTTCCTATAGGACTTGTTCACATTTATGCTTTTTTGAACTGCTGCATCTTTGGAAAGGGTCAGGGACTTTTTTAAAAACAGAAAGCAGCATTTTTGCTACAATAGAGTTCAATGGAGTAGCTGCTGAAATGCACGGTAGTGCATTTTTGCCGCGTTTTGCATTTTTATTCTGCCCAGCAAGAAAAAAAACTCCACTTTAACAAAAAAAAAGGCATTCAGTACAAAACCTGTGCAGGAAAACGCAAAGCAAACTGCAAAAAGTGGAAGAAAGTGCACTGGACAAAGCATCAAATGCTAAATGTATATACAGTGAAGGAAATAAGTATTTGATCCCCGGCTGATTTTGAATGTTTGCCCACTCACAAAGAAATGATCAGTCTGAAAATCGAATGTTCGGTGTATTGTAACACTGAGAGACAGAATAGCGACAACAAATTTAAAAGAAACGCATGCCTAACAAATGATGACTGATTTGCATGTTCATGAGGGAAATAAGTACTTGATCCCCTTCAAAAAACATGACTTAGTACTTGGTGGCAAATCCCTTGTTGGCAATCACAGAGGTCAGACGTTTCCTGTAGTTGGCCACCAGGTTGGCACATATCTCAGGAGGGATTTTGGCCCACTCCTCTTGGCAGATCCTATCCAAGTCATTAAGTTTTGATGGCTGACGTTTTCAATCGGATTAAGGTCTGGAGACTGGCTAGGCCACTCCAGGACCTTAATGTGCTTCTTCTTGAACCACTCCTTTGTTTCCTTGGCCTTGTGTTTTGGGTCATTGTCATGCTGGAACACCCATCCACGACCCATTTTCAATGCCCTGGCTCAGGGAAGAAGGTTCTCACCCGATTTGTTGGTACATTGCCCCGTCCATCATCCCTTTGACGTAGTGCAGTTGTCTTGTCCCCTTAGCAGAAAAACACTCCCAAAGCAGAATGTTTCCACCACTATTTTTGACAGTTGGGATGGTGTTCTTGGGGTCATAGGCAGCATTCCTACTCCAAACACGGCGAGTTGAGGCCAAAGAGCTCGATTTTAGTCTCATCTGACCACAACACTTTCAACCAATCCTCCTCTGCATCATTCAGATGTTCAGTGGCAAACTTCAGTCGGGCCTGGTCATGTGCTTTCTTCAGCAGAGGGACCTTGCGGGCACTGCAGGATTTCAATCCTTGTTGGCGTAGTGTGTTACCAATTGTTTTCTTGGTGACTGTGGTCCCAGCTGCCTGGAGATCATTGACAAGACCCTCACGTGTAGTTCTGGGATGATTCCTCACTGTTCTCATGATCATTGACACTCCACGAGGTGAGATCTTGCATGGTGCACCAGACCTAGGGAGACTGATACTTGTTTTGTGTTTCTTCCATTTGCGAATGATTGCACCAATTGTTGTCACCTTCTCACCAAGCTGCTTGGCGATAGCTTGGTAGCCCAGTCCAGCCTTGTGTAGGTCTACAATCTTGTCCCTGACATCCTTGGACAGCACTTTGGTCTTTGCCATGGTGTAGAGTTTGGAATCTGATTGTTTGATTCCTCCTGTGGACAGTTGTTTTATATAGGTAACAAAATGAGATTAGCAGCACTACTTCTAATCTCAGCTTGTTACCTGGTAGCCAGAAATCCTGCTGAATGATAGGGGATCAAATACTTATTTCCCTCATGAACATGCAAATCAGTGCATAATTTGTTAGACATACATTTCTTTTGAACTTTTTATTACTATTTGGTCTCTGTGTTACAATACACCGAACATTCAATTTTTAGACCGATCATTTCTTTGTGAGTGGGCAAACATTCAAAATCAGCAGGGGATCAAATACTTATTTCCTTCGCTGTATGAGAACCAAGCCCTGTTAACATAACACCACAATAGCTCCTTTGAAGTTGAAACTTCTGAAAAGGTATGCAGGTGAGACCATATGATCCGATTTTAGAAGACCATTTTAAAATCCATATGCCTGAAAGATAAAGGCTGCGATTCGGAGACTCACAAATGCTCAGTCCAAACCAGTTCGCTCATTTATCATTTATAACAGTATGGGTTGGTTGCAGTTTTTTTTTTTTACACAACATTATGTAACATTCTCACTTTTTTCAGTCTTGAATAGAATAAGGAATGATTGTCAAGTTTTTTTTTTTTTTTTATTGCTATCAGTGTCCCTGGTGGGGGGATTCATCCTCTGTATTGCCCTTAGTGACCACAAGCACCAGTACTAAAAAGATGAGAAATCTAGAATGTTATAGCTGTTAACAGAAAAGGAGGTGAAGGGAAATCTTCCAATGGGAACAGTAAAAACTAAGATTTCAGCTCCCTGCCTGGTGCATCACTGGGAGAGGAAATCTTTCTAACTGTATACAGGAGAAAAAAAAAGGAAAAATCAGAAGTCTAAATGTAAAAAAAATGCGAGCAAGCAAGAGGAGACAAGCAATATCTCCTCTGCCGTAAAATAAACTCACCTGCATGTTCCCAGTCTTTTTTAAAATGTGCAGCAAGCTGGGCATCCTTAGTTCAGTTTACATTCCGGCACAACGCCCATTTGCCGGAATGACAGATCTCCTGTGCATTGGTGGAAGTTATGTCATTTTGTGCCAGCTAATCAAGGCAGCCGAAGACGGTCACCTGGAAGAAGCGAGTGAGAAGATGCCTCGTGGGACAAGACGAGAGTACCTTGTGAGTATCAGATTGTTGGAGCAGAGGTACGTATTGCAGACTTCCACCAATCGGAACAAAGCTAAAAAGTAGTTTTTGGCTTTAGATTTGTTTTAAAGGAAAGACAACATCACAAGGAATGCCGAGGCTGCCATTGCTGACTTGCCATTTACCTGATATACTTTGTGAAGTCAACGTAAAACAAAAATACATCCAGTAGTCGAAGTCCAGATCTACATGCTCAAGATCAGCAATGGCAGCCTCTATTGGTCTCTTTTAAAGTGGTTGTAACCTCTTACATATACCCAGTGAAATGTTTGGCCTCACTTAATACACAGATGCAACAAATCCTTCTACATAAGTTGTACCTGCTAATCTTTAGCTCTCACTTCTCTACAGCCAAAGTACACAGATCAAAGGATATTTCACAGCTTCAGCAGGCACGGAGTGGGAATCTGATGTCACATGCTGCACATCATACAGAGCAGAGCTGAGTGTTATCTGAGACCCGAGTGGAGGGAATGGACACAACCCCCTCTACAGTCTCCTAGAGAAACATGCACAGCAGAGGCTGTCAATCACCTTCTGTGTGCCGGAGGGGGTGCAGGGTCATCTCCCAAGATTCTGTGGTGCCAGGCCAACCTGTCCGAAGTGACCAATGCAGATAACAGGGAATTCAGAGGAGACCAAAATCACATTAGGTGCTTTGGATTGAGGCTAGAACACATTATAAAGGAGTATTGCTCCATTCAATGGTTTACAACCACTTGGCACCACAACTCAGGGTCTTCCTTTTTAATGTGTTTTTATATTGCTTTGGGAACATGCCTTGCCATTCCTAACAAAAACCTTTAGAACTTGCAATCAATGATGAAAAAACAGACATAGCAAAGCGACAGCAGAAAAAAAGATCAAGTGGTCCATCAAGTCTGGCCTTTGTTTTTTGTTTATAAATGTTTTTGTATTTTTTTTTTAACTTTTTTGTCAGAGTATAGATCTGTGTTGGTCCCAAGAATGTTTAAATCCACAATCTGTTGAATGACTCACTACCTCTGCTGGAAGTCTCTTCTCCTAGATTGTAAGCTCCAAGGATCAGGCCCTCAAATCCCTCTTGTATTGAACTGTATTGCCTCCCGCTATAATGTAAAGCGCTGAGCAAACTGTTGGCGCTCTATAAATTCTGTATAATTATAATTCGATTATTTCTGAACTTTCCTCCTGAAAGTTTGAGGTCATGTACCCATGTTTTTGATCTTAGCCTCATATTAAAAAATACTGCTCTCCTGACACCTATACACACATAATGTATTTAAAGGATAAGTTCACCTTTAAAAAAAAAAAATAAATAAATGAACATTTTTTTTTAGGAGGCTGAAAAGCATTGCATCAGCGATCAGTAGCTAGCTGGTGCCATGCAGGACTTTTACAGACTGTCAGTGCAAACTGTCTACCCATACATAGAACAGGATGGCAGCTACACACTGACAGGATGAATCAAACTATCTACAGCACTCAACGCCGTGGTAGTTCATTGAGAACTACAAGCAGACATCTCCAAAGGAGGTCGGTACTTGTAGTTGATTCATGCACAAAACTCAGCAAATGAATGATGTGGCCATGTAGGAGGGGCCCCGCTCTTTTCAGAAAGTGACTTCTCCCGTATTGCTGTCACAGGAAGAGAGAGAGAGGATCGATGAGTGGCTGTAGCAGTGGGAACAGGTTACACGTTCCACCCTAAAATGAGTGGAATATGTAACATTCCCAAAGAAGATGCAGGAGCATTTCATCTGTCCATATAGGACAAAAAGCTATTTTAGCCTAAATATCAATTAGGCGAAAAAGGAGGTGAGCGCATAAAAGTGCATTATTGATCCATTCATTGAAGCAGGTCTTTTTGAACCAATATTCAAGGACACTTTATATATATTTATGGACACATTTTATGTGAATTTCCTATTATATTGTTATATACAAATTTCCCAATATATTGATCTTGTCACTATTGATTGATTTTTCACTTTTGATGATTTTTTTCTAATTAGCATTTTATCTTGATATTTCATTAATATAAGGACAGAGTTTAATGTTTGATTTTAATCACACTTAGGTTATGAGTAAATATTATTATTAATCACAGAAGCGCTACACTATTGTTTGAAAATTTATACTGAGTTCCCAAAGAAGAACTTCTTTAAAGGTTTTAAGCTCCAAGGAGCAGGGCCCTCCTATCCCTCTGGTATTGAACTGTATTGTTGCTGTATTGTCTCCCGTTATATTGTAAAGTGCTGAGCAAACTGTTGGGGCTATATAAATCCTGTATAATTATAATAAATGTTTCAATCATGTCTCCTTCTCTTCCCTCCAAACTAACATATTAAGTTCCTGAAGTCTCTCCTGATATGTGTAAGACTCATGTACACGGGGCATTTGGAAAGTTCTTCTTGGAACGATGGAAACTGACCGCTGGAAAACATAGGTTAAAAAATGTCAGTTTAGCCACGTTTGCATACCGCATTTATGTGCGTTTAAGTTTAGAAGTTTTTAAAACATAACCTCAGGAGACCTTCCAAAATGCCCAGAATGCACCTAAAAATAGTAAACAATTAACTATTTCAAACATTTTGAGAGGAATAGAGAGCAGAAGCAGAGAGAGCAGTATGTGTTGAGATGACCTGTCTTTTCTGGTTGTATTCACTATGGATCCCATCATGAGTATAATGCGGCACGTTCTACCATTTTCTCCTTCACGCAAAACCTGGAACTGACTGCGCTGGTGTACCGGGTCCATTTGAATACATGGAAAATGTTTTGCATGCATTTCTGATGATGAAAAAAGTCTCTGGACAGCATCTGGACATGGAACAGTTAAAAAAAAAAAACAATTCTAAATGCAAACGCTTATAAACGCGGTTAACCGCGTTTACAAGCATTTAGCATTTGAAACGCTGGTAAAATCTACTCCTGAACGCAAGTTTGGTGCATTAAAAAAAAACAACTGTAACCGACGATGTGTACATGGACACATAGGAAAACATTAGGGAGAGTTCAGGGGCTGCTGAAAAAAATGCTGAACAGCTCCTGTACGTCAGTTATCAGCTGCAGTGTACATGAGCCCTAATGCATCAGACCTTTCACCATTCTTGTCAGTCTCTGGACTCCTATCTTATCTCCACAGTATTCTAAATGAGGTCTAACTAAAAGATCTATATAGAGCAGTGGTTCTCAACCTGGGGGTCGAACGACCCTTTCACAGGGGTCCCCTAAGACCATCAGAAAACACATATTTCCGATGTGTAAAGAGCAGCTACTGTGTAGAAAGCAGCTGCTGTGTTGAAAGCAGCTACTCTGTTAAAAGCAGCTACTGTGTTGAAAGCAGCAGTATTGGAGGTAAAACAACACTTCATGAATTTTAATTACTGGGTAAATAATTTTATGGTTGGGGGTCACCACAACATGAGGAACTGTATTAAAGGGTCACAGTATTAGGAAGGTTGAGAACCACTGATATAGAGGAATCGGGACCTCCCTTCCTCCTGCTGGTGACCCCTCTATTGGTGCATCCTAGAATTCCATTCACTTTTCCCCACTGCCTGACCACTCATTTTGCAATCACTTGAGATAAGTACCCACAAATCTATTTCCTCTGTAGTGCTGGCAAACACTGTACCCTCTCTGACATGAACTCTTTCTGGGCAGCACACTGCATAAATGAACGCACATACGCAGCCTCTCAGTGGGAAGGCCTTGACACAGAGAGGCTGCATATATGCGTACCAAAATGTAATGCACCACCGCCTAACGGAGAGTTCATGATCGCAAGTAGCCATCAGGAGCTTTCCAATCATGTGACCGCTGTGACAGCCAATCAACTGTGGTAACATAATTCCCACCCTGCCTCTCGGCATCAGAAACCCCTTAAGGGGCTGCGAGGCATTAAGGGGTTACAAACCTCTACACAAGTGTTACAGTACACAGAAGTAAAAACGCTCTAAAGGCCCATTTCTATTTACTAATAATAATTCGTTTTCTGGAGACGACCAGTGTGCTTTACGTTCTAAGTCTAGGCGATCCATACCCTTGTGTTTATTGCACATTTTCCCTATTTTACTGACACAAACACAAACTGGGAAAATATGGGTTTTTTTTTTTTAATCCAGAAAAAAAAAAAAAAATAGACAGTAAATGAGAAAATGTGTTTTTATCTCAAATGTCTACAAAAGTTAATTTCTGAGATAAACATTCATCTCATACAGCATGTATGTTTAAAGAACCAGTCCCAATAAACAGTTTCCTTGTGATGATGAATAGTCACTTGTTTGCAGTGAATGTAGAATTGGGGGGGGGGGGGATAGGTTTTACTGTACGCCAAGTATAGGTGGGTCGGCAGAGGAAAAAAAATATGAACACAGATATTCAACAGCAGGTATTGTACAGATGGAGGTATGGATATTCTGAACCAGAGTGTGGGACTGCCCCTTTAAACCTGAGTTCTGCAAATTGCAGAAGAATTAAAAAAAAAAAAAAAAATGCAATGTTCAGACATTCCGTAAAATAAGAAATTCTATTATTGCTCCACAAACTCCTGTTGCTGTCTACTTTTGTTAGGTGGAGGCATTGGTTCTAAAATGACCAAGCCTAGATCGGGCATTCATGTAAGTCATAAAGCAATTATTTAACCTAATTCCCCCAAAACATCCAAGGTTTCCCAGAAAATGGTACATTCCACAAAGGCTGGGAAGGCGAGACATTTACATTTGGCAGAGTTCTTAACCAATGAGATTTTTTTTTTCACCATACTGTTATGTCGCTCTTTTGTGCTAGTCATACCAGTTCTTGGAAAAAAAAACAAAAACAAAAAAAAAAACAAAAACTACTTTTGCCTGCAGGGCTTCAAATACATTAACATGAAATTAAAAATAGCAACAATTATTGCTTTTGACCCGGAAGTCCATTTTTGAAAAAGAAATTCCTGTGAATACATTCAGTTATTGAAGCTAAGCCACTTTACATGCCCTTTGGGAAGCAGGGGGATACACAGCGCCCGTCCCCCCCCCCCCACTGGAACAAAGTGTCAAAGTTCAGCTACGGAGCCCAGTGACGGCAAGAGTAATGCAGCACAGCCTATCCATCAATTCATATGCAGGAACAAGAGATAAGTGGACAGAGGGAATAGGTGATTGTGGGGGGGTAGAAAATAAACATAACTGTTTCCTGCTTGTACCGACCAAGTGGAAAAAGCACCAATAAACTTAACTGCCAATTCTAAATTTCCTAGCACAACATGCACAAATGGGAGACTTGCGTTTCATGCTTGGTTTTCCACCTGCCTTGAAGATCATGGTACCGTTATGAGGACAGGATGATGCTCAGGAGAGAGCGGGCCCTAGGGAAGAGGTGGTGGCCGCTATAAACCGCATTCTTTAGGATGCTTTGCCCCCTGTTTCTTTCCAGCGTTATGGCTTAGAATCCTGTTACTGCCCCAGCAGTACAAGGCATTTAAAAAAAAAAGATATGAACATAAATTTCATTCCAAGATGAAAGACCGCATTATATAGCAAATTGTCTCTAAGTAAATTCTGCTCAATTACGTAGTCTTTTAATTAAGTTTCAGGGACGGTAGAACGAATATAGAGTTCCTGCCCCATTTTCAGAAAGGGACAAGGATCTTCTGCACATCTTTCAGTAGAAAGTCTCTCTGCCTGTTGTGTCCCTTCGCATTGTAGGTCTACTCCCGAATGCTGGCCGAGTATGAGAACTGAGGAAAGTGAGTGCGCTGGTCAGGTTCTAAGGCATCCAGGTTGTCGTCTGCAATGGGAAAAAAAACACAGCTTTAGGATGAATGCCAAGAAACCGACCCCATCAGAGCAAGGAAGAATATTAGAGCTACAAAAGTATAAAGTGAAAGAGTAACTAAAGGAAATTGTTTGTTTTTTTTTAGTTTATAAAAAAGTGGAGCTAGATTAGGGCACCTGTCAGTTTTTATTGCACTCTGTGAGATTCACCATCTATTTGTCCTGATTTATGTTATCAGAAGTGAAGGTAAAAGAAAAATCCACATTTTGGGTTGTCACCAGAGCAGGAATAGAGGTGAAATCTTCCAATGGGGAAACACAGCAGGATACCCTCTTTGAAGGTATTTCCTCTAACTTCCTGTTTTGGCTATGGGACAGGAAATGAAGGGAAATCACCCCAATAGAACATAGCTGGCAAAAAACAAAAACAAACAAAAAAAAAAAACAACCTGACAGGAGTTATATCCCTACCTTACTCTAGCCAAAATTACAAAAAAAAAAAAAAGGTTTTGCCTTTAGTTGCAGTTTATGGCAATTCTTACAATATAGAGTGTAAAATAGGTAAAACTTCTCAGCTTTAGATTGGTCTATGACATCATTGCGAAGGTTTATCCTCACTTCCTGTTCATGTGACCAGGGTTGTCTTTAATATACTGATTGGACCCTGGGCAAACATTTTTTTGGGCCCCCCCTAGCCGCCAGACCCCCACTCTGAGACATATAATAAGTAACAGCTAGTCTCAAAATCAGTTTACTGCAGATCAGGCAGCGATTGGTTGCCAGAAGTTACAGCACATCATTACTGCTCACTGACTGGTTCCTAGAGGTTACAGCTTGCATTTCAGCTCACTGATCAGTTGCTAGAGCTTACAACACATCATTTCTATTTGCGGATTGGTTTTTAGAGGTTACTCCACATCAAGATTGGTGTGTAGAGCAGGGAGGGTTCTGAGCAGCCTCCGGGAGATATATATATCAATGGAAGCAGTTCATGCATGTGTAAATAAAATTACTTGATAGCATCACAGTGCTTCCAAAACCAGAGTTTTTCACCTGATCCCCATTGTAAGAAAAAAATATAATTCAAACATTAATGCAGGGTTTTGCTCAAGTGTTATCTATGATCTAGGCATAACTGTTGACACCCAAAGCTGCCCACAGGATGGTACAGCCCCCTGCCATATCAAGTGTTTTGCAAAGGAAACTTCCTACTTGTGTCATGCAGCAAGGCTGAAACCTTTGAAACAGGAAGCAAGCCAAGTGTGATCACATGACCCACAATTAGATAATATTAGATAACTTTCACAATTTCTTTCAATAATGGAGGTTTCATGCATGTCCCTTCTTTAAATCAGGACTGCAGCCTCCTATAGAAAAAAAAAACTGTAGCAAAAAAATTTCAAGTACATTTGCACTTAGTTTTCCATTTGCTCCCCTGAAAAATGCAATTCCACCTAATACATCTTCCTGTGATGCAGTGACAACGATGCTGCAGTGCTCCTGAATTCACAGTGCAGTTGCCACTCTCATGTAAGATGTGCCTGCTTGCACTACAGTGGGATGGACAAATGTTGCTGAGGGTGTGGCTATCAGAATTGTTATTGCTGATTTACTAGCCTGTAACTTGTCAATCAGAACCTGGACACTACCTTAGTCCTGCCCACTGCTTTCTAAATTGGCAGCAAGGTTTCTGTTACGTAACCACTTCCTGTCCAGACACTTTTACCCCCTTCCTGTCCAGGCCAATTTTCAGCTTTCAGTGCTATCACACTTTGAATGACAATTGTGCGGTCATGCAACACTGTACCCATATGAATTATTTAGCATTTTTTTTTAGACAGATAAAGCTTTATTTTGGTGCTATTTATTCACCACAGGGATTTTTATTTTTTTTGCTATGTAACTTAAAAGGTCCAAAAATTTTGAAAAAATTGTTTTTCTTATAAAATTTTGCAAATAAATAGTATTTATTCTGTTATATATTTAGTAAAAAAAAAAATAACCCAAATTAGTTTAAACCAAAAATTATAATTTTTAAACATTTTTTTTTTTTTTTAAATCACCCAAGCAGTACAGTGTCACCATGGTGACACTGTACTACTTGTGGGGGGTGATGATTTTTTTTTTTTAGACTGATTGCTTTTACACCCATAAAGGATGTAAAAACAATCATTTCTCCTTCTCTCTAGCTGCATTCTTGCAGCCATTGAGAACTACTGAGTGAGCTGTGATTGGTCACAGCTTGTCACATGGTACAAGGCTGTTGTGAATAGCCTTGTACCATGTGACTTATATGATCATTCACAGATTTCACACGTAGTAAGCAATGATGTCCAAGTGACATTTTGCTTACTACTCTGCATGTGATCACTGATTGGCCAATCAGTGATCACATGATTGAAACCTCACACAGAGGTCCCATCCGACGATTGGTGTTCCACTGTGTCCGGAACGGCCACCCGACCCTGCACTGCCACCGATCGGCCGTTTATAGACAACGGCCAGACGGGAGGTGGTTGAACCCTCCCACTGTGAGCTGCAGTGTCTGCTGGAGGAAGAGTGTGAGATACAAGTGAAGGAGGCTTTGACTCAGTCAGGAAGGTAAAGACCTTTTTTTATTTACTTTACATAGTAACTGGACTCGGTACCTGTTTAGACTGTCATACAGCCTTTACTTGTATTTGAACGACATCTTTATTCCGTTGCCTTGTTTTCCTTTGAGGCGATTAGCATTGGTTTACACCGAATGTGACTTTGATGTAATGTGATTTCAAAAGGCACAGATCAGTGTGATTTGTACCTCCAATTTCACTGCAGCTTGCGACTTCATATAACAGAAGTCAATGCAAGTCGCAATGAAATCAGAGCAAAGTCATGCAGAAACTAATTTTTTAAACCGCGCGACTTCAAAATCGCACTGATTAAGACAGTGCCATAGCAATACAGTAGATGCGACTTCACACCTATACCCGCACCGACGTGAACCAGGGTTCAGATTGGAAGATGGGAAAATGTTTACTTACATCTGTCAGGAGGTGTTATTGTTATGGACTGAGCTGTAAATTCATCATCAAAGTATCTGGTGTCAATTTCAGATGTGACTTGAGGCTTGAAGGGAGGGGTCAGCTGATCAGACAAAACACATTATTAATCCAGTATGTGTAGCTTAAATAGACTCTACACTCCGCCCATACAATACAAAAATCATCAACAAACTACAGCAGCAAAATGACATATGGTTACCTTTCTCTGGTCGACATCTTGCCAGTTGATACAAGAAAAGAATCGATGATCTTTCACCTCTTGGGCGTCATTGGGTCCACCCCCAAGCCTGCAATGTGCCACATAATTAATGAATAACCTTGCAATGGGTACTTAATGAAAATTTAATCTGTAAACAGCAGATTCTGTTTCACTAGTTGCACTGACCTCTTCTAGTCATTGCAGAAAGGCGCAACAAAACCCAGCCACTTCTAAGCAATTCCATTTGTGAAAAGTAGGGTAGCTTTGGCTGAGGTGGGTGGTGTAAACACTACCAGCAGATGGGCTTAATCTTGTTTATTGGGCAGGATAACAAAAGTAGTTTATAAAGATAAGAAAAGCCATCATAGAATTTAAATATAATTCAATGTTAAATATTAGCAGTCTAACTAAAATGAATAATGAGTAATAAAGGAGAAATACAGTTTCTGGCTTCCTTCAGTGTTGATCATGTAACCAAAAACTTTGCTTTGGTCAAATGATTGGATGAACAGAAGGATCAATGTATCTGAATTTTAATCCTCATCAACGAAGATCACACAACCAAATGCCTAGGCTTTTAAGCGAGCGGCAATTGAGAAAACATTTTCCTCCAGGAAAGGCAAGCATGATTTCTTTAAAACATTATGTATCCATTCCAGTGAAACCAACAAAATATATGGTAATAATGGAGTACAGGACAGCTTTAAAGTGATATTAAAGGGAGATTTTTTTTTTTAAACATGCTATGCTTACCTGCTTTGTGTAATGGTCTTGCACAGAGCAGCCCCGGTCCTCCTTTTCTTAGGTCCCCCCCTAGCCTCCCTCTTGCCGAGTGCCCCAACAGCAAGCAGTTTTCTATGGGGGCTCCTGAGCTGCTACGCTGTTTGTCCATTCACACACAGAGCACGGCTTGGTCCTGCCCCCACTCTCTCCTCATTGGCTGTGACTGCTCTTTCGGCAGTCACAGCCGAGAGGAGGAAGAGATCCAGGAAAGCTGCTTCACTCTGCACATCGCTGGATCAAGGTGGGGCTCAGGTAGGTATTGGGGGGCTGCTGCACATAGGTGGTTTTTACCTTCATACATAGAACGCATGAAGGTGAAAAACCTTAAGCCTTTAGAACCACTTTAAGGGCTCATGCACACAGGGCATTTATTTTCTGCTCTGAACGTCTTAATCCTGGCAGGAAAAAACAGCTTTAACAATGTGCCTAATACTGAGTATTGCACGTGTTTGAACGTTAAAGGATTCCATTGGCCAGAATATATATTTTTTTCCTACCCACTGGAATGATTACATGCGCCAAGTGTTTAAGCGTGTATTGATGCATTTGTACGTTTTTTTCTGCTCAAAGGCTCCTCTCCTGAAAACGTATATAGGCTCACTCTCCATGCCTGGCAACTGGGCACTCAGACATCAAGTGCTGCAGTGTGGGGAGGCACGGGGAGTGTCCAGCACTCCCCCAAGCCAGGAAGTACCAGGTATTTTCCGTGTGATAAGGGAACAAGTGTGGCGTAAATACATAAATGTACCCAAAAGAGTAAACCGAACCTGCTACTTTGCCCAATAGCTGCAAGCTACAGGTTCACTTTAATAGAAACAAAAATTCTACTAATTAACCCCTTGACGCCGAGTGGCTGCGTATTTGCGTGCAATTAAAAAATACATATGTGCTGAGAGTGCGCGCCCTGCGCGCTCCCAGCACATATGTCCACTACTCTTGGAAAGGTCCAGATCTCCCCTTTCGATCGGGTTCTTTTCTGATCATGTGACCGCCGTGACAGCAAATCAAGGCGATCACATGACCCTAAAACCCTGCCCCGCCTTCCGAAACTCTTAAAGGGCCGGGAGGCGCCGTTGCCAAGAGGTTAAGTCAGTTCAATGTGTTACAGCAGAACTTTCCTTGGTCAGTTACTGTTGTATACTATGTAGACATGTAAACAGGCGCACCTTGTCAAATGACACGACGCATGCAAACGTCCAGTGTTACTGTCATATATGAATCTTTACCTTTGTTTTGGATCCTTTTTAAGTAGGCCACTCAACAGAGACTTGGCTTCAGGACTGAGTGTTCGTGGGAAGCGGATTTCTTCCATGAGAATGAGTTCAAACAGCCTCTCATGGTCCTGGTTGTAGAAGGGTAATCGGCCACACATCATCTCATACATCACTACTCCCAGACCCCACCAATCGACAGCCCGACCGTAGTCATTGTCTTCCAGCACCTAAGAAAAGGTCAAAGTTTAATTAACGGCCAACTCCAACCAAACGGCAAAAAACACATTTGGAAACGTACATAAATAAAATGTTTCATCTGTCAAATGCTGTAAAACAATACACCCATTTCTGTGATCCACCTTCCCCTGCTCTGCACCAGGGATGCAGAGAATACTTTCAGACAACAATCACTGCCACCTCCTATTTGGCCTCCTAAATGCTAGTACACTCAACCCTACTGTAAGTGCACCAAGTACCTACTCATTCAGCCAAATAGCATGTAACAGATTTTATTGAAAAAAAAAAAAGTATATAAATATATTAGGTGTACATTGGAACATAGTAAGTGTACATTATTACATGTCATAGCCAAGTCAACCATTACCTCTGGGGCCAGGTACTCTGGGGTTCCACAAAACGTTCTCATTGTAGCGCCGTCTGTGATACCCTCCTTACAAAGTCCAAAATCTGTAATTTTTACATGACCATCTTTATCCAGCATAAGATTCTCCAGCTTTAGGGAAGAAAACAGGAAATTAGCAGGTATTCCTTTACAGCAATATTAGCAATGAACTGAAACGTTGCTGCAATTGTAGAACTTTTTTTTATGTCTTAGAACTGGGGTTTCCAAACTTTAAATAAAGGCCCAGTTTACGGTCCTTCAAACTTAGAGGGGGGGCTAGATTGTGGCCAGTGGGGGTAGAAAAGGTTCAGATGTCAGTGGAATAATCAATGCCTCATCTTTGGTGTCAGTTTGAGGAATAGTGCCCTATCGCAATATTTATATTACGCTGTCACTGTCTGAAGAAAGAAAAGCCGATAACTGTCTGATTATCAGTACAGCATATCAGTGCAGCCTCATCAGCGCAGCTCAGTGAAGAAAAATTACTTGTTTGCAAAATTTTATAACAGAAGCAAAGAAAAGCTTTTTTTCAAATTTTTTGGTCTTTTTTCGTTTTAGAAAAAAATAAAAAAAGACACAAACCACCTTAACAGGCTCAAAGTGAATGTACCTCAGCAGGACAACATATTGTTTTCTACTTACCTTAATATCTCTGTACACCACATTCCTGGAGTGGAGATATTCCAGGGCGGACACGATCTCTGCACCATAAAATCGTGCCCTCTCTTCTGTGAAAACTCGTTCACGAGACAGGTGAAAAAACAGCTGTGAGAAGGAATGGAGAAGTCACTAACAGCAGAGGAACTATTTCTATAAATAAATACAATTTTAAAAAATCATATATAATCAATAGGCAGAATATTTGTTAAGAATGTCTGGTGTTTTCACACCTTGTGCATCTGCTTCAGCTAATTAGCAGCAATTGCAACATTACAGGAAGATTATAAACACAATTTATTCTACAAGGTATTGCCATCCAGGTTCTTATGAGTAAAGGTTAGAATAACATTTTATTTATTAAACCTAAGACACATTAAAAACATGGATGAAACCATATATCCCACAAACAGTAGGTTCCCTTTTTCTGCAAATATATATATATAATAATATATTAATATAATAATAATATATACATTGCAGAGCAATGATCTTTATTAGTGCAACCGTACCAATGGCTGCTTCTGTGCTTGTACTCCATGCACTTGGTTTTATTAAATAATGATTTTCAGCCTTCCAGCAAATTCACACCTTCTGCTGCAAATGCGATAAATAAGTGTGATATGTCTAGTGTTTTTTTATATGTATTTCCTTTGAGTATTAGAAGGAGCGCTGTTGAAGCAAGCAGGTGCCATATGTGAGTTGTGTAATCCAGATGTTCAGCCAGCTGGTTTACTATTGTGCAGACCTAAATAGCAGGAACTCTGGACATACACACAATGAGAATATTGGACAATATTGGACAACTGATTGTCCTTTTCTTTTTGCAGGCTAGTCTCATACGGACATCAAATAGGTTACTAGAGTTATAAAAACCATTGTAAGACAGAATACAACTTCCTGCAATGATGTAATGTATTATATTGTAACGTATTCTTTTGTTTCTGAAGATGCGTGATCTTGGACACTTGATTTTTTTTTACAAATGTACTGATTGAACGAAAATCGTTCTGTTATCTTACGAGAAATTTTTTATGCTTGTCCCTTTGGATAATTTCCCATGAACTCTAATAAGCTGAGTAATAAAGATCAGATTATTGAACGATTGCTCTGAAAACATTTTTTTTTCGTCCGATTTTCTCACGTATACTAGGTTTAACCTCTCTGAATAACTTAGAGGAAGGGCATCCACCCCTGTCCACGTAAATATAATGCTGTCTGATCTTCCCTTGGCCAGAGCAGTCAATAACTAAGGGGCTGGATTCTCAGGCAGGCCAGATGGGTTGAAATTTTGCTGGTTCAGCAGGGACCAGATGAATTTCGATCTATGGGTGTTCCCATTCAAGAGAAGTCAACCTAGTGATAAACTCCTCTCGTTCGGGAATGTTGGAAAATGTGTGTTTGATCAGCATTGCATTTGGATGTAGAGCTGATCAGTGTATTCTGGCAGCAGAGAAGTCCCGCTGTCAAAATACAATAGCAAGAGAGGAGGATTCCTTCATCCACCGTGAATGTGTGGATGTAGGAAGGGGGAGAGGAAGAGGAGGATTCCATTTGTTTTTTGACCAGCTTGCTGTCGGACCGAAAAGATATAAATGAATCTATGGCCAGCTTCTGTGTGCATTCTCATGCAGCGATCATATGCCAGTGATTGTCCCTGAGCGCAGGCAGCCTGCTTCCAGGGCCGATCACCCACATTTGATTGCTGCATGAGCAATTACATGCGAATGGTGGCAATTAGCTGCAGAAGCCAGTAGCCTACCATAGCTTTCAAAGGGCTGCCTCCTGCAGCTAATCATGGGTACCTCTGGTGGGGTTATTGCATCTAATCGCTAAGCTGGCCATACACTGATCAAAATTCAGATCGTTCAGAAAGAACTAGCCAAATCAAATCAGCGTGTGGCTGTCCCCAACCACGAAAGTTGATCTGGGGGTGTACTTAATAACTGGTGAATATTTACTAAACTAAAAAGTCCATACCTCTCCGCCATTGGCATACTCCATAACAAAGCAGAGCCTGTCACTTGTCTGAAAGGCGTATTTCAAAGCCTACAAGAAAGAGGAATGAAAAATCAATGAGCGCTCAAGAGAAAGTTCTGCATTCCAACACAATGTTAGTGGGACAACAATGTCAATGATCTTTTTTTTAGAAATATGACAGCTCATCTACCCGTTTTAATAAATCTGTTGCACATTATAGTCATTTCAAATGTAGATAACTATTCAGCGAAGCTCGATTTGAATATAAACGATCATGACAAACCCAAAGCAATATAAATACAGTGCAAAGCTACAAACCTTTTTTCTTATGAGGTCTGCATGCCTCTAAGAGACATAAGACCACGCCTCCTCTGCGTGTCCTAGCCGATCAGGTCTGAATCAGAAAAAGCTTCCCTACCTGGGCTTCAGCTGTGAATGTGACAGTAGAGGAGGAGACATGGACCTGCTGACAGTAACTGTGAAATTTATGTTTCAGTCGAGCAAAAATGGACTTTTATAGATGGAGACTGGTGGGATCAGCTATACATTTACCGATCTTACCTACTTAAAGATATCCCTGCAACTGTTTCTATCCACCTTGGAGCTGCAGAAACTTACTTCCCGCTACATTCTCTACAAAAATGCAATAAACTAAGAATCCAGCAGGGAGAGTGGAACCCTCTAACAGCTCTGGCAGTCATGCAAACCTCGGAACGCAAACCAATGAGGAAAACTCTGCACTGATCTGAGAGACATAAATGTCTCCGCGTGCACCAACAAATGTATGGTGAACTGACCCCCGAGGCAGGGTGGGAAAAGAAAAAAAATGGTATTTGCTTTAGAAGATCAGCCAAATTGTCTATTACTAGCAATCCAACCTTCAAAAATTAAGAAGATTATCAGAAACTATCCACTTGAAGAGCAAGCCTTCTCTGGTACGTTTGTTTACATGTAACAATCAGTATTTTTTGCTAGAAAATTTCTTAGAACCCCCAAAGATTATATATTTTTTTTAAAGCAGAGATCCTAGAGAATACATTGTTGGGTTTTGCAATTTTTTATGTCACACGGTATTTGCACAATGGTTTTTCAAATTATAATGCAAAAAAACCCAGCAAAAACACACAATCCATAACCCCATTGTTTGGTAACATATAAAAGATGATGTTACTCCAAGTATATAGATACCAAACATGACACGCTTTAAAACTGTGCACGTGTGTAGCAGCAACAAACAACGTATATTTTACTATCCATAGAAGATGCTTTAAAAGCCTTTACAGCAGTGGTTCTCAACCTTTCTAATGCCGCGACCCCTTAATACAGTTCCTCATGTTGTGGTGACCCCCAACCATAAAATTATTTTCGTTGCTACTTCATAACTGTAATTTTGCAGTGGGAGGAGTAGTGCCCCATCGTTGGTGTCAGTGGGAGGAGTAGTGCCCCATCGTTGGTGTCAGTGGGAGGAATAGTGCCCCATCGTTGGTGTCAGTGGGAGGAATAGTGCCCCATCGTTGGTGTCAGTGGGAGGAATAGTGCCCCATCGTTGGTGTCAGTGGGAGGAATAGTGCCCCATCGTTGGTGTCAGTGGGAGGAATAGTGCCCCATCGTTGGTGTCAGTGGGAGGAATAGTGCCCCATCGTTGGTGTCAGTGGGAGGAATAGTGCCCCATCGTTGGTGTCAGTGGGAGGAATAGTGCCCCATCGTTGGTGTCAGTGGGAGGAATAGTGCCCCATCGTTGGTGTCAGTGGGAGGAATAGTGCCCCATCGTTGGTGTCAGTGGGAGGAATAGTGCCCCATCGTTGGTGTCAGTGGGAGGAATAGTGCCCCATCGTTGGTGTCAGTGGGAGGAATAGTGCCCCATCGTTGGTGTCAGTGGGAGGAATAGTGCCCCATCGTTGGTGTCAGTGGGAGGAATAGTGCCCCATCGTTGGTGTCAGTGGGAGGAATAGTGCCCCATCGAATAGTGCCCCACCTCGGGGCACCCAGCTGCTCGCACCCGGCGACCCTGCCTGGGAACTGCTTCAGGCTTCCCAGCACCCTGCGGGCCACCCTGCACCAGCCAGCCCCAGACCAGGAACCTTTCCAGGACAACGCCGCACCTCCGCTACCTGCATCGAGGGGATTCCATAAAACCATGGGTCTTTAATGCCGTTCCAGATATTGCAATGCATTGTTGATGAGGATTCTCCCGTCCTTCCCATCTCTTGGCCTTTGCTTGGCAACTCGAAGTCTAAGCTCCCAGCTAACACCCCTGGACACCCAGCACCCAGCTACCGGGTACCCAGCTACCACCCCTGGACACCCAGCACCCAGCTACCGGGCACCCAGCTACCACCTCTGGTCACCCAACACCCGGACCACCCAGCGAATCGAGACGTCGCCCAGCGAATTGAGACGTCGCCCAGCGAATCTCCCAGACCCGGACCACCCAGCGAATCTCCAGTCACCGAGCCGCCAGCATCACCAGACACCTTGCCTGCCAACGCCCCCCAACATCGCACCCTACGTCCCCTCCACTCGCCGATCCACCAGACCCACTGATGCCCCCTCGGACGCCAGCATACTGCACCCACAGATTGCAGCCAGCCACCTGCTGGACTCTACTCCCACTCTCCCCCTACAGAAGGACTCTAGTGGACTCCTCCACGGTGATATAGACTCTCCACATCACCTCGCCCTGACCCGTATCCCTTCACCTCCCCTGTCCCGAACAGCACTGCACTCACCCCAGCATGCCACCTGCACTTCTCCTCCTCGTTTTCCTCTCCTCCATCCCAAAAATCGCCTATCTCTACCCGCCCACCCCCCCAAAACAGCTCTACATTGCCCCTTCACTTCTGCCCTCTCCCCACTACGGCACTCACCACCTCCTCCTGGTACTCCACTCCCCGGTCGACCCACGTGCCACCACTACCAGACCCACACGCTCCTGCACCTCCCATTCCCATGCCACCCTCCTCACCCTTCTCCTTCTCCTATCCGCTGGGGACATCTCCCCGAACCCTGGCCCCTCACCACCTCTCCCCCCCTCCAGGGACCCCCCTGCTCCCGCCAGCCGCCGCAACCCCCTCAACCTCATACCTGTGCACCTCCTCCCCACATCCATCCCCCCTCTCTCGGTTGCACTTCTGAACGCCCGCTCGGTTTGCAACAAACTAACTGCCATCCATGACCTCTTTATCTCCCGCTCCCTCAACCTCCTAGCCATCACCGAAACCTGGGTACAGGCCACCGACTCTACCTCCCCTGCGGCACTCTCTCATGGAGGTCTCATCTGGCCCCATTCACCAAGACTGGGCGGTCACAAAGGTGGTGGTGTCGGCCTGCTCCTATCACCGCTGAGCACCTTCCAGGTCCTCCCTAACCCCCCCTCCCTAACCTTCTCCTCCTTCGAGACTCACTGCATCCGGCTCTTCTCACCCACCCCCTTAAGGATCGCAGTGATCTACAGGCCCCCCGGATCCATAGCCCGCTTCCTGGATGACTTCGCCGCCTGGCTTCCCTTCTTCCTCTCCTCTGAGCTACCGACCATCATCCTCGGGGACTTCAACATCCCCATCAACGACCACACCCCAGCTACCTCTCAACTCCTCCACCTAACCACCTCCTTCGCGCTCACACAACACACTCAATCCTCCACCCACATCAATGGGAACACCCTGGACCTCGTCTTCTCCCACCTCTGTACCCTTAACCACTTCACTAACACCCCCTTCCCTCTCTCCGACCACCACCTCCTCACGTTCTCCATCTCCCCTTCCCCTAACTCCCCCCCCCCAGTGCGCCAAACCATCACCAGCCGCAACCTCCGCAACCTGCACCCGGCCCCCCTCCACTCGGCTGCCGACCGCTTGCACGACAGCATCCTTCCACTGTCATGTCCTGACCTAGCCACCACCGCGTACAACGACTCACTATCAGCCACCCTAGACTCTCTGGCACCCCTAACCACACGCAACATCAAACCCAGACCGCTCCAACCATGGCAGAACGACCACACTAAATGCCTCAAACGTCGCAGTCGTACGCTGGAGAGACTATGGCGCAAAACCAGGTCCCCTCATGCATTCTCCCTCTACAAATCTGCCTTCCTCACCTACACCTCCTCCCTCCACGCCGCCAAGCAGGCCTACTTCGTTGACCTGATCAACACCCTCTCAAACTGCCCTCGCCGACTCTTCTCCACCTTCAACTCCCTGCTCTCTCCCCCCCCTCCTCCACTCAGTACCTCACTTACCGCCCACGAGATTGCCACTCATCTCCATAGCAAGATTGACGCAATCCGCAAGGACATAGTCAACTTGCAGTCTATCTCCCCATCTAGCCTCTCCCCTTCCATCACCCTCTCATCTCTCCCCTCCTCTGACCTTGCAACGGCACTGCCCCCCACCACACCCAAGGCCCTGCCTACCGTAACCCCCCCATCACTGCACTCCTTCAGCCCTACTACCACTGAGGAAGTCACCAGAGTCTTCTCAGAAGCCAGCCTCACTACCTGCCCCCTGGACCCTATCCCCTCTCAACTCCTCCGGTCACCCCCCTCTTCCCTCATCCGCTCCCTTACCCACATCTTCAATCTCTCCCTCGCTACTGGCGTCTTCCCCTCCCCCCTAAAACATGCGCACATCACCCCCATACTCAAAAAGCCCTCCCTGGACCCCACTGACCTCAACAACCTCAGACCAATTTCCCTGCTGCCACTCACTTCCAAGCTCCTTGAGCGCTTGGTCTACGATCGCCTAAGCGCCCACCTAACTGACAACAACCTCCTTGACCCACTACAGTCCGGCTTCCGTCCCCTACACTCCACCGAAACTGCCCTCCTCAAAATCACAAACGATCTACTAACTGCCAAAGCCAAAGGCGACTACTCTGTCCTCCTCCTCCTAGACCTCTCTGCGGCTTTTGACACAGTCGACCACCCCCTCCTCCTTAATAAACTACTCTCCCTTGGCATCAGAGACACCGCTCTCTCTTGGTTCTCGTCCTATCTATCCCAACGCTCCTTCAGCGTTTCCTACAACGGCGCCACCTCCTCTTCCCTCCCCCTCTCTGTTGGGGTCCCCCAGGGCTCTGTCCTTGGACCCCTTCTCTTCTCCATCTACACCTCCTCCCTTGGCAAACTCATACACTCCCACGGCTTCAACTACCACCTCTATGCTGATGATACTCAAATCTACCTATCCACCCCTCACCTCACCCCCACATTCTCCGCCCGCATCACTCACCTCCTAAACGACATCTCTGACTGGATGTCGCTCCATTTCCTCAAACTCAACCTCTCCAAAACCGAGCTTCTCGTCTTTCCCCCTTCCCGTGCCCCCCCCCCCCATCCTTTCCATCACTACCAACAACACCACCATCAATCCCGCCCAGCAAGCCAAGGTCCTTGGCGTCATTCTGGACTCAAACCTTTCCTTCCAACCTCATGTCAAATCACTCACAAATACATGCAGGCTCCACCTTCGCAACATCGCCAAAATACGCTCCTTCCTTACCCCAGACACCACTAAACTACTCGTTCACTCCCTGATTATCTCACGCCTTGACTACTGCAACTCCCTCCTCATCGGCCTACCCCAGTGCAAACTCTCCCCGCTTCAGACCATCCTGAACTCAGCTGCCAGACTCATCCACCTCACCAGCCGCTCCACCTCTGCCACCCCCCTCTGCCTCTCCCTCCACTGGCTCCCCATTGCCCAACGCATTAAATTCAAACTGCTCACTCTGACCTATAAAGCCATTCACAACACTGCCCCTAACTACCTCACCGACCTGATTCCCAAGTACCACCCTACCCGTACCCTTCGCTCTTCACAGGACCTCCTATCTTGCTCCCTGGTCTCCTCCTCCCACGCACGACTGCAAGACTTCTCCAGGTCCTCCCCCATCCTCTGGAACTCACTACCCCAATCCATCAGACTGTCACCTTCCCTCCTCACCTTCAGGCGCTCCCTGAAAACCCACCTCTTCAGGGAAGCCTACCCCACCCTCACCTAACAGCCGCTGCCCTTCCCTCCTCCTACCACTCCATCCCCCACAGCCATTTCCTCCTGTACCTCTACCCCCTCCCTCCTAGATTGTAAGCTCGAAAGAGTAGGGCCCTCTTACCCCTTGTGTGCTGTTTGATGTTACTGTACTGTTTCATGTATTGTCCCCCCTCTATTGTACAGCGCTGAGCAAACCCTTTGGCGCTATATAAACTCGAGGAATAGTGCCCCATCGTTGGTGTCGGTGGGGGGAGGAATAGTGCCCCATCGTTGGTGTCAGTGGGGGGAGGAATAGTGCCCCATCGTTGGTGTCAGTGGGGGGAGGAATAGTGCCCCATCGTTGGTGTCAGTGGGGGGAGGAATAGTGCCCCATCGTTGGTGTCAGTGGGGGGAGGAATAGTGCCCCATCGTTGGTGTCAGTGGGGGGAGGAATAGTGCCCCATCGTTGGTGTCAGTGGGGGGAGGAATAGTGCCCCATCGTTGGTGTCAGTGGGGGGAGGAATAGTGCCCCATCGTTGGTGTCAGTGGGGGGAGGAATAGTGCCCCATCGTTGGTGTCAGTGGGGGGAGGAATAGTGCCCCATCGTTGGTGTCAGTGGGGGGAGGAATAGTGCCCCATCGTTGGTGTCAGTGGGGGGAGGAATAGTGCCCCATCGTTGGTGTCAGTGGGGGGAGGAATAGTGCCCCATCGTTGGTGTCAGTGGGGGGAGGAATAGTGCCCCATCGTTGGTGTCAGTGGGGGGAGGAATAGTGCCCCATCGTTGGTGTCAGTGGGGGGAGGAATAGTGCCCCATCGTTGGTGTCAGTGGGGGGAGGAATAGTGCCCCATCGTTGGTGTCAGTGGGGGGAGGAATAGTGCCCCATCGTTGGTGTCAGTGGGGGGAGGAATAGTGCCCCATCGTTGGTGTCAGTGGGGGGAGGAATAGTGCCCCATCGTTGGTGTCAGTGGGGGGAGGAATAGTGCCCCATCGTTGGTGTCAGTGGGGGGAGGAATAGTGCCCCATCGTTGGTGTCAGTGGGGGGAGGAATAGTGCCCCATCGTTGGTGTCAGTGGGGGGAGGAATAGTGCCCCATCGTTGGTGTCAGTGGGGGGAGGAATAGTGCCCCATCGTTGGTGTCAGTGGGGGGAGGAATAGTGCCCCATCGTTGGTGTCAGTGGGGGGAGGAATAGTGCCCCATCGTTGGTGTCAGTGGGGGGAGGAATAGTGCCCCATCGTTGGTGTCAGTGGGGGGAGGAATAGTGCCCCATCGTTGGTGTCAGTGGGGGGAGGAATAGTGCCCCATCGTTGGTGTCAGTGGGGGGAGGAATAGTGCCCCATCGTTGGTGTCAGTGGGGGGAGGAATAGTGCCCCATCGTTGGTGTCAGTGGGGGGAGGAATAGTGCCCCATCGTTGGTGTCAGTGGGGGGAGGAATAGTGCCCCATCGTTGGTGTCAGTGGGGGGAGGAATAGTGCCCCATCGTTGGTGTCAGTGGGGGGAGGAATAGTGCCCCATCGTTGGTGTCAGTGGGGGGAGGAATAGTGCCCCATCGTTGGTGTCAGTGGGGGGAGGAATAGTGCCCCATCGTTGGTGTCAGTGGGGGGAGGAATAGTGCCCCATCGTTGGTGTCAGTGGGGGGAGGAATAGTGCCCCATCGTTGGTGTCAGTGGGGGGAGGAATAGTGCCCCATCGTTGGTGTCAGTGGGGGGAGGAATAGTGCCCCATCGTTGGTGTCAGTGGGGGGAGGAATAGTGCCCCATCGTTGGTGTCAGTGGGGGGAGGAATAGTGCCCCATCGTTGGTGTCAGTGGGGGGAGGAATAGTGCCCCATCGTTGGTGTCAGTGGGGGGAGGAATAGTGCCCCATCGTTGGTGTCAGTGGGGGGAGGAATAGTGCCCCATCGTTGGTGTCAGTGGGGGGAGGAATAGTGCCCCATCGTTGGTGTCAGTGGGGGGAGGAATAGTGCCCCATCGTTGGTGTCAGTGGGGGGAGGAATAGTGCCCCATCGTTGGTGTCAGTGGGGGGAGGAATAGTGCCCCATCGTTGGTGTCAGTGGGGGGAGGAATAGTGCCCCATCGTTGGTGTCAGTGGGGGGAGGAATAGTGCCCCATCGTTGGTGTCAGTGGGGGGAGGAATAGTGCCCCATCGTTGGTGTCAGTGGGGGGAGGAATAGTGCCCCATCGTTGGTGTCAGTGGGGGGAGGAATAGTGCCCCATCGTTGGTGTCAGTGGGGGGAGGAATAGTGCCCCATCGTTGGTGTCAGTGGGGGGAGGAATAGTGCCCCATCGTTGGTGTCAGTGGGGGGAGGAATAGTGCCCCATCGTTGGTGTCAGTGGGGGGAGGAATAGTGCCCCATCGTTGGTGTCAGTGGGGGGAGGAATAGTGCCCCATCGTTGGTGTCAGTGGGGGGAGGAATAGTGCCCCATCGTTGGTGTCAGTGGGGGGAGGAATAGTGCCCCATCGTTGGTGTCAGTGGGGGGAGGAATAGTGCCCCATCGTTGGTGTCAGTGGGGGGAGGAATAGTGCCCCATCGTTGGTGTCAGTGGGGGGAGGAATAGTGCCCCATCGTTGGTGTCAGTGGGGGGAGGAATAGTGCCCCATCGTTGGTGTCAGTGGGGGGAGGAATAGTGCCCCATCGTTGGTGTCAGTGGGGGGAGGAATAGTGCCCCATCGTTGGTGTCAGTGGGGGGAGGAATAGTGCCCCATCGTTGGTGTCAGTGGGGGGAGGAATAGTGCCCCATCGTTGGTGTCAGTGGGGGGAGGAATAGTGCCCCATCGTTGGTGTCAGTGGGGGGAGGAATAGTGCCCCATCGTTGGTGTCAGTGGGGGGAGGAATAGTGCCCCATCGTTGGTGTCAGTGGGGGGAGGAATAGTGCCCCATCGTTGGTGTCAGTGGGGGGAGGAATAGTGCCCCATCGTTGGTGTCAGTGGGGGGAGGAATAGTGCCCCATCGTTGGTGTCAGTGGGGGGAGGAATAGTGCCCCATCGTTGGTGTCAGTGGGGGGAGGAATAGTGCCCCATCGTTGGTGTCAGTGGGGGGAGGAATAGTGCCCCATCGTTGGTGTCAGTGGGGGGAGGAATAGTGCCCCATCGTTGGTGTCAGTGGGGGGAGGAATAGTGCCCCATCGTTGGTGTCAGTGGGGGGAGGAATAGTGCCCCATCGTTGGTGTCAGTGGGGGGAGGAATAGTGCCCCATCGTTGGTGTCAGTGGGGGGAGGAATAGTGCCCCATCGTTGGTGTCAGTGGGGGGAGGAATAGTGCCCCATCGTTGGTGTCAGTGGGGGGAGGAATAGTGCCCCATCGTTGGTGTCAGTGGGGGGAGGAATAGTGCCCCATCGTTGGTGTCAGTGGGGGGAGGAATAGTGCCCCATCGTTGGTGTCAGTGGGGGGAGGAATAGTGCCCCATCGTTGGTGTCAGTGGGGGGAGGAATAGTGCCCCATCGTTGGTGTCAGTGGGGGGAGGAATAGTGCCCCATCGTTGGTGTCAGTGGGGGGAGGAATAGTGCCCCATCGTTGGTGTCAGTGGGGGGAGGAATAGTGCCCCATCGTTGGTGTCAGTGGGGGGAGGAATAGTGCCCCATCGTTGGTGTCAGTGGGGGGAGGAATAGTGCCCCATCGTTGGTGTCAGTGGGGGGAGGAATAGTGCCCCATCGTTGGTGTCAGTGGGGGGAGGAATAGTGCCCCATCGTTGGTGTCAGTGGGGGGAGGAATAGTGCCCCATCGTTGGTGTCAGTGGGGGGAGGAATAGTGCCCCATCGTTGGTGTCAGTGGGGGGAGGAATAGTGCCCCATCGTTGGTGTCAGTGGGGGGAGGAATAGTGCCCCATCGTTGGTGTCAGTGGGGGGAGGAATAGTGCCCCATCGTTGGTGTCAGTGGGGGGAGGAATAGTGCCCCATCGTTGGTGTCAGTGGGGGGAGGAATAGTGCCCCATCGTTGGTGTCAGTGGGGGGAGGAATAGTGCCCCATCGTTGGTATTAGTGACAGCCTGGGCTCGCTCTCTCACTTACCTGTCAGCTGTCTTCCTTCTCTGGCCGCTCTCCTCTTCACTCGCTCCGGCAGCTCCCTCGATCTTCTTTGATGTACGCGCGCTGCCGCTCGGCTCCTCCTCTCCAAGCTCCACCTCCTCGCCGGTGATTGGCCGCCTGTGTGCCTCTCCTGAGCTACAGTTCCGGTGGCCAATCAGCGGCGAGGAGGCGGAGCTGCTGAGTGATCCCGGAGGTGTGGCCAGGTGACAGGAGCAGCGTATCATCCCGCCCACACATCGCCGGAGAGAGGAGCGGTGTCTCGGTTCCTAAGACCATCGGAAATATGTGTTTTCCGATGGTCTTAGGCGACCCCTGGGAAATGGTCGTTCGACCCCCAAAGGGGTCGCGACCCCCAGGTTGAGAACCGCTGCTTTACAGGTTACCACTTTAGATTCACACAGGAGATCTGGTGCTAGAATTACTACCTATGATCTTAAGTGTGGAACGATCGCTGTTTGCGTGCATTCGAGACCGACACTAGTTCGCCTTTGCAGGCGAGCATGGGGGGACAGGGCCCCATTAAATTTTTGTATTTTTTTTAGCATTGTGACTATAGATATATATATATATATATTTTTTTTTTTTTTCACGCTGTGACATAATATATATTTTTTTAGTCACATCTATTGGGCAGCACAGTGGCTAAATGGTTAGCACTTCTGCATGGTAGTACTAGGGTCATTGGTTCAAATCCCAACCACGGCACCACCTGCCTGGAGTTTGCATGTTTTCCCTGTGCCTGCGTGGGTTTCCTCTGGGTACTACGGTTTCCTCCCACACGCCAAAGACATGCTGGTAGGTTAATTGGCTCCTGTCTAAATTGGCCCTAATATGTATATGTATGAATGTGAGTTAGGGACCATAGATTGTACACCCCTTGAAAGTTAGGGACTGATGTGAACGTACAATATATATGTAAAGCGCTGCGTAAATTGATGGCGCTATATAAGTACCTGTAATAAATAATAATTGCTGTTACAAAGAATGTAAACATCCCTTGTAACAGCAAAAAGGGATGTGTCAGGTACTCTTTATGGAGTCCCCTTCAAAGCATCTGATCACACCAAGATCGGTGTGATCAAATGCTTTTCATTTCTAAAAATGTGCGCCGCTTACCGCCATGTAAACTGGAAGTGATGTAAGGTCTTTGCTTTCGGGTTACTACATCAGGTATAACTACTCAAACTCCAGCAATGTACGGGTACGTCGCTGGAGCTGAAGTGGCTATTGAAGGGATTTAAAAAAAAGTATACCACCAATACAGCTGTACTGTAATGATACAATTACAAATGTATATTTAGGGACATAAACTGAGAAATAGAGCACTTCCTTAAACAGAACATACCGTTAAAAAGGGATGCCTTGTATTCTGCAAGACTCTGCTCTCTGTAACTGTATGAGCTACTTCATCCTGGAGTTAAAGAGAAGATACCACATGAGAAACCAAAATGAGACAGCAGAAACACAAGTAACATGAAAAGCAAAAAGCAACTCTTTGTTTTTCTCTTTTGTTGAGCTCTATTCATGAAAACTGTGCAGGGCAATCACTTACATATACAGTGCTATATGGGCAATGTGATACCTTATAATTCCGGTATACCTGAAGACATCTTTGTACATGCAGGTAGAAAATAATCTCTTCCCCTTTCTTGGTATTCCATAGTTTATATGACTTAACAAACGTGACCAAGAGTGGCTGGCATGAGACTTGGATAAAAGTTGAGGGTAGTGCTATGCTGACTCTTGTCCAGTTTCCTAAAGGTTTTGTTTGACCAAACATTAGAAAGGTGAAGCTGAGGGATCTAAGTGTCTGTCTAAGGAATAACTCTTGGTGCAAGGTGTGGAGATCAGAGTGTTGACCTCCTGGAATTGTCGTGTCTCATATATATATATATATATATATATATATATATATATATATATATATATATATAAAGGAAAAGTTTGGAGTTGTTCTTTGCAACGTCTTCTGCGTTTTGACTCAAAGTAAAGTCCTAAAGGGGGAAGATCAGCAATGACAGCCAGGCAACTTTCATTTTTAGAAGTTGTCAGCAATGGCTCTTTCAAGAGGAGAAGCAAAGATGAAGACAAGAAGTCCACAGCTGCTCAGATAACTAAACTTCGTAAAAAAAAAAAAAAAAAAGCACACAGAAGGGCATGAGTAAATGCCCGGCAAGTCAATGCTTAAAAAGAATACACTGCAACAGGAAAACGTCTACGGCAAGTTCAAACCCAATCAGCAAAAAACAGAATAAAGCCACAGCCTAAAAAAGACATCATGAAAACTAGATGAAGGCTAGGAAAGCATTGCCTGGTCCGATGCCTCTCCATTTCCATTGACATGTAGATGGTGGGGTCATGACTTGCATTACACACCATGAAACTTTGGCTTCATCCAAAAAGTTGAGCACATAAGGACCTTTAAAGCCACTCCCCCCCACTGTAACTCATGCTTAATATTCTTTATAGTTTCCTTTTCTAGATGTCCCATGATAAGCAGGGTCCTCTTTGGATCTTCTCTTGAGCTGGGAGGTCCAAAATGATGCCTGTGTTGTTATATCGAGTACATAGCACCATGGTGACACCCTGCACAGTAAGGACATCCTCAGGACATCTGGTGGTGAATATGAAATACTGTGGGGAACAGCGCTGGAGAGGCGGTCCAAAGCTGCCTTTTTATTTTGAAACAACCATGCTCACATCCCTTTATGTGTAAATAATATGTACACCTAATAAAGTGGTCACCAAAAGCATATATAGGAGCTTAAAACTCTGCCCACTCACCTTGGCTATGATGACATCTTTGCGTAAAATTTTCATAGCATAATAGCGACCCGTTGCCTTCTCCCGTACCAGAATCACTTTTCCAAATGTTCCTTTTCCCAACAGCTTCAGATAGTCAAAATCATTCATGGTCTACAGATGAAGAGTTCACAAATGAAAAAAATAAACTAAAGTAATAGTAAAAAAATCCAGCAAATATTTCCTTTTATTATGATCAGTTAACCGAAAGCGAAATTATAATCTAAGGTTTTTTTTTTCCTTTTAAGCCCTGTTCACATGGGGCAATTAGCGGCATGCCGCATGTAGGGCTGTCCGTTTACCGGCATGAGGATGCAGAGGTTGCGTAGATCCTTCTGCTGGTGTCCCATTGTTGTCTACTGTGACATGTGGCTGTGTGGACACAGAGGTTATATCTCACTATGAAATGCACATGTCATATTAGGACAAAGCGGCTATATTCGTGATGCCTCATGGCTACCCTCATATTTTTCTTACATTGAGTTTATTTTAAGCCATTTTGAGAACAAATTGGGCTGTCTTTTCGGAGCTATTCCCACTTACTGCTTTGGATCGCCCCTTCGATATTGCCACGTCCATCTCTTCTGTGCTGGTTGCATCGCTCGGAGAGCTACTCTTGAAGTCCATGGCTTCATCATCCTCCAGTTCAGAATCTCTGTTCTTTAAGCTGTTGGCAACGGTTTGGATTGCTCTCATCCATTCCTCCCTGTCGTATTACAAAACCAATATGTCGTCATTGTAGTGCCTCTACCATCAATTTCCACTTTTATAACCAGCTGAAATCAGCAAATCAACCAGCCAAGGCCCTGTTACCTCTCTTCAGGTGTGTCAACATGAAATGTGCGCTCAATAACCGTCGTCCACTGTAAGCATCGTATCACAAAGGTATTGGGTCGGGGACGCTCTGTCTTCATGAGCTGGCATTCTGAAAGAAAGGACATTGTACAGTGTAGGTATAGGTAGAGTTGTAATGTCTCCAGGAATGTGAAGGATCTAGACGCTTACCTCCCACAGTGAAGTTGTTAAGAGGTGGCATAGATAAACTGTGCTCTGAGGAATCTGGCTTCTCCTTATACCCAATGAAGGAACCATCGCTCTTCAATAGGAAATACCTGGGCCTCCAGGTCTTTATATATTCACCTGTGGAAAAAAAAAAGAGAACATCAACAATCTCTACATACAGTGGATATAAAAAGTATACACATCCTTGTTAAAATGAACTCCATCTTTCAGCATGACAACGACCCAAAGCATACATCTAAATCAACAAAGGAATGGCTTCACCAGAAGATTAAACAGTTTTGGAATGGCCCAGCCAGAGCCCAGACCTGAATCCGATTGAAAATCAGTGATCTGAAGAGGGCTGTGCACAGGAGATGCCCTCACAATCTGACAGATTTGGAGTGTTTTTGCAAGGAAGAGTGGGAAAAATATTGCCAAGTCAAGATTTGCCATGCTGATAGACTCATACCCAAAAAGACTGAGTGCTGGAATCACATCAAAAGGTGCTTCAACAAAGTATTAGTTTAAGGGTGTGTACACTTATGCAACCATATTATTTTAGTTTTTTATTTTTAAGTCCCTCCACCTAAAAGATTTCAGTTTGTTGTTCAACTGAGTTGCACAGTTTATAGGTTACATTAAGGTGGAAAAAAATCTGAAATGATTTATCTTTGTCTCATTTTTTTACATCAAAGAAACCTGACATTTTAACAGGGGTGTGTAGACTTTTTATATCCACTTCCATAATAAAGGAGCAATTTTTTTTGTGGGTGTGTGTTTTTAACCAGTTTGTCTAGAACAATTTTTATTTATTTTTTGCGGACATTAACCACTAGCCTACAGGGCACTTATACCCCCTTCCTGCCCAGGCCAATTTCCAGCTTTCAGCGCTGTCGCACTTTGAATGACAATTGCGCGATCATGCAACACTGTACCCATATGACATTTTTATCATTTTTTTGTGACAGATAGAGCTTTATTTTGGTGGTATTTAATCACCTCTGGGGTTTTTATTTTTTCTTAAACTAAAAACCACTGAAAATTTTGAAAAAAAAACCAAAACGTTTTTCTTAGTTTTTGTTATACAGTTTTGTAAAGAAGTGATTTTTCTCCTTCACGGATTTGCACTAATGAGGCTGCAGTGATGGGCACTGATAGGTGGCACTTGTAGGTGGCACTGATGGGCATTGACAGGCATCACTGATGAGCACTGAAAGGCAGCACTCATATATGGCACTGACTGGCACTGATAGGTGGCACTGATGGGTGACACTGAAAGGCAGCTCAGATGGGCACTGATATGTGGCATTGATGTGGCACTGATGGGTACTGAAATGTGGCACTGGCAGGTGGCATGGATAAGCACTAAGAGACTGATGGACACTGACAGGTGGCACTGCTTGGGCTACACTGATCATCAGTGCTCTGATGATCTATGTACATGTAGCCTCCGAGGAATGCAGATTGGACACAGCTGATCACATGACCGAGCCGAAATCTTCGGCTGTTTCCGTGGATCGGTGATCTGCTGTGTCTGAGGGACACAGCGCACCGCGGATCGCCACTCTGGGAGCCACGCATGCGCGGTTAGAATGGGAGGACGTCATATGATGTCCTACCAGAACGAGAGAACCACCTTGCGTCCCTCATATTAATATATGGCGGGCGGGAGGCGGTTAAAATCTGCTATAATAATAGAACACCCAGAACATTATTTTCTGAAAGTAAAGGCATTGTAGAATGAAAAGATGGTTCTAGCAGCTTTTTTATGTGGCACAATATATGTGCAACTGTATTTCAATGAATATTTTCAGGAAAAAAATCATTTTAGTGCCACAACACACACACTAATACCCAATGTTTTCATAAAATATAAAAGAAAGGGTTGCATTGTTTGCATTCTCCAAAGGCAAAAGCTTTCAAATCGTTACATCTTGTCAGTTTAGAGTTAACCATGAATTATAACCCTAGAACGATTACCTTCATGGAAATGTTTGTGGCAATACCTCATATGTGTGGTGCAATCGCAGTTTACATACACGTGCGCATCCTATGCCACTTTTGTTGTACGTAGTTACTTTTTTTTTTCCTTTTTTGGTATTAAAATATATATATATATTTTTTTTACTTTTTTCCCCAATCAACTTTATTGCCATCAAAAGGAGACAGAAAACTGTTCACCCGCACCACAGAAGTGATCGGGCGGCTATAGAGCCACCCAGATCACTTCTACATGATAGCTGGGAGCTCGCTGAACAAAACGGTAACAAGCTCATGGCTGCTATTAAAGCTGCCCAACAGCTATTTATCCAGTGCCTTGCACAAACGGCAATGGGTAAATAAAAGGCCACCGATCCGCTGTTGGAAAAAATATATTGGTACATAAGAGGTTAAAGTGTTACTAAACCTCGGACCCTGCATTCACTATATCTGGTCTCCCACAGTATACAGAACATGGAAATTCAATTACGTTAGTAAAAATAAACTGCTAAATGCCTTTTCTCATCAGCAGTTAGAGCAGTTGTGTCTATCAGTGTCCAGCCGAGCACTAGAAAGCTTGCAGGAGGAGTTCTCTAAGAGGCTGCTGAACCCCTGACCTCTGTCTGTGCACTGCTGACTAGCCTTGTGCTGATCACATGCACTCCCCCCAAAAACAAACCCCCCCTCTCTCTAGCAATACACACCAAACTGAGCATGTGCAGTGTCACCACACAATATGTCTTATCAGGAGATAAGAGGGGGCGCTGGAAGAAGGGGAGGATTATAGCCGCCAGGATCAAACTGTTTTTACGCAATGCAGAGGATTAACCCCTTAGGTTCCACAGAGTATAACAAGCATGCTTTACTGCATATACAGACTGATTGTACTGTTGTGGGTTTAGTAACACTTAAACATTGCTAACTATCATTACTAAATTATATTGCCAATAAGCAGCTAAAGTAGTTGACTTGGGAAGCTTTTACTGCATTGTGGGATCAATTCTATTATTCCCTGGCCAGACCAACTGCAACAGTCTACTCACTGTGTACCTCAGAATTTTTAAATTCACACACACACAATTGTCAAAAGTATTAGGCCCGCCCTCCAAATCATTGGATTCAGGTGTTCCAATCCCCTCCATGGACACAGGTGTATAAAATCATCACCTAGGCATGCAGACGGCTTCTACAAACATTTGTGAAAGAATGGGTCACTCTCAGGAGCTCAGTGACTCCAAGTGTGGTCCCGTGATAGGTTGCCCCCTGTGCAATAAGTCCATCCATGACATTTCCTGGCTACTAAATATTCCACAGTCAACTGTTAGTGGTATTATAACAAAGTGGAAACAATTGGGAACAACAGCAACTCGGCCACCAAGTGGTAGGCCACGTAAAATGACAGAGCGGGGTCAGCGCATGCTGAAGCACACAGTGCGCAGAAGTTACCAACTGTCTGCAGAGTCAATAGCTAAAGACCTCCAAACTTCATGTGGCCTTCACATTAGCACAACAGTGTGTAGAGAGCTTCATGGAATGGGTTTCCATGGCTGAGCAGCTGCATCCAAGCCTTACATCACCAAGTGCAATGCAAAGTGTTGGATGTAGTGGTGTAAAGCACGCCGTCACTGGACTCTAGAGCAGTGGAGACATGTTTTTCTCAAGTGACAAATCATACTTCCCTGTCTGGCAATCCGATGGATGTGTCTGGGTTTAGTCATTTCCAGGAGAACGGTACTTGTCTGACTGCATTGTGCCAAGTGTAAAGTTTGGTGGATGGGGGATTATGGTGTGGGGTTGTTTTTCAGGGGTTGGGCTTGGCCCCCTAGTTCCAGTGAAGGGAACTCTTACGGCGTCAGCATACCAAGACTTTTTGGACAATTTCATGCTCCCAACTTTGTGGGAAGAGTTTGGGGATGGCCCCTTCCTATTCCAACATGACTGCACACCAGTGCACAAAGCAAGGTCCATAAAGACATGGAGGAGCCAGTTTGGGGTGGAGGAACTTGACTGTCCTGCACAGAGTCCTGACCTCAACCCAGCAGAACACCTTTGGGATGAATTAGAGCGGAGACTGTGAGCCAGGCCTCCTCCCCCGACATCAGTACCTGACCTCACAAATGTGTTTCTGGAAGAACGGTCCATCCTTCCCATAGACACCCTCCTAAACCTTGTGGACGGCCTTCCCAGAAGAGTTGAAGCTGTTATAGTTGCAAAGGGCGGGGCCAACTCAATATTGAACCCTACGGACTAAGACTGGGGGGCCATTAAAATGTATGTGCTTGTAAAGGCAGGCCGACCAACACTTTGGGCAATAGTGTGTGTGTGTGTGTGTGTTTTTTAAAGAACCCCCCATATATTTATATACTGTATATTACACACTGTATATAATAATCCCTTTTTTTTTTTTTTTAGAGCCTGATAGGTATTCACTTTTAGGCTGCAAATATTTCTCAACAGCCACTAGAGGGAGCATGTCAATTTGTCAATTTAAGCCGTGTACAGCAAGCATATGTTTTTACCACCCTTGACTAGTCCTGTTTACAATTGGCAAGGCAGCGTACCAACCACAGCATGATGATCTATCACCAGTGACGTATAATAATTATAATGTCACTAACATATTGCATGCTGTACCGATATCATGTTGCTAATATACTGCACACTGCAGGGGGTGCATTTATGACAGCAAAACCCCACATTGTACACGCTGTACTAACAATTATGTTTTTTTCATTATATAAAAAAAATGGACAAAAAAAAAAAAGTAAAACATAACAGAAAACCTATAGCACTCTGGCCTATACAAACATTTTCTATAGTTCTAGAATGATACATTTCTCTTTTTGTATTTTGCATAGAGTAAAGGGAAGGTTATAACCCCTGTAAGGTTTATTTTTGCCATCCGCTTCCCACTGGGGAGAATTCCCTCCACTTCCTGTCCCATAACCAAAAAAGGAAGTGAGAGAAAACTCCTCTAAAATTAAGGAATCCCTGGTTGTCACCAGACCTAGTGTCCCCATCTGAAGATTTCCCCTCTATTACTATTCTAGGCACAAACTAATAGGGACACAGAAAGTAATAAAAACATGACCAGGGTTCAAATTCAATACCAGAGTTGTGTAGATCTTTATTCTAGGTTCACACCTAACCATTTCCCGTTGCGTTTTACAGAAACGCACAGCAGACCATTTAACATGATTTCCTATGGGTCAGGTTCACATCTCTGCGTTTTCACAAGCTGCATTTTTTTTGGGAAAGGGTCAGGGACTTTTTTTTTTTTTTTTTAAACGCAAACCGTTGCATTTTTGGTTCTATAGACTTCAATGGAGACGCTGAAGAAAAGCATGTAGTGCATTTTTGATGTGTTATATTCTGCCCAGCAATACGTTGAAAAACCCCCCCAGAAAACTCATCAAAAACGCTTGTGCAAGAACACAACGCACTGCAAAAAGAACTGCAGAAACGCTTGAAACGCAAATTGCATAGGTGTGAACCTAGCCTTAACCGCTTCCCAACCGCCCTATAGCAGAAATGCTGCTACAGGGTGGCACGGGTGCGCAAAATCACACACCTCTATATCTATCTATATATATCTATATATATATATATATATGTGACACACACACACAGATATATATAGATTATATCTATAATGATTGTGCACTTCTGGGTAGGGTGAGCGCATGTGCGCCCTACCCAGGCCACCATTCGCGGCCGTCAACCACCAGGTCCTGGCCATTGATTACTCATGGGCGCCTGGTGATTGCCGAGGATCTCTGACAGGGAGGAGAACTGTATGTAAACAATACAGTTCTCCTCCCTGTCAGCTCCTGCACACTGCTTTGGATGGCTGTGCACAGCACAACCATCCAAACATTGTGCTTACAGTGAAACACAGGGACACAGGACAGAGTGAACAGCACACAGTTAACCCTTTGATCACCCCACATGTTAACCCCTTCCTGTCCAGTGCGATTAGTACAGTGTCAGTGTTTTTTTTTTTTTTTCTTTTTTTAGCACTGATCACTATATTGGCATCACTGGGGATGTCAATGACACCAAGTCAGTTCCCCCCAGTATAAGAATTCCCGCCACAGTCCCGCTATAAGTCCGCTGATCGCCGCCATTACTAGTAAAAATATATTTTAAAAAAGCCCAGTATATATACCTCCATTTGTAAACGCTATAACTTTCAGGCAAACCAATTAATTTACACATATTGGGATTTTTTTTTTTTTTTTTAGCAAAGACGTAACAGAATACATTTTGGCTAAAATTTATGACAAAATTTTATTTTATTTTTTATTTTTTTTTACTGGACATGTTTAATAGCAAAAAGTAAAAAATAGTTTTTTTTTACTGAAAATTGACAGTTTTTTTTTTATAGCGCAAAAAATTTAAAACCGCACAGGCGATTAAATCCCAAAGCTCAATTGGGGAAAAAAAGGACGTAATTTAATTTGGGTGCAGCGTTGCATGACCGCTCAACTATCAGTTAAAGTAAGGCAGTGCCGTAACGCAAACAAATGGCCTGCTCAGGAAGGGGGGTAAATCCTCAGGAGGGCAAGGGGTTAAAACACAGTCTGTCAATGTTTTCAACCTTGAAGTCCATGATTAGTAAATATTGTCTGATTACATTCATCATGTGTATTCTTCCTTGACTCTTGGTGTTCTGTGTGTTTTTCTTCCAGATCTGTGCAGAGTGACTAGTCTGGTCTCCTTCCCCTCAGTTTTCTGCTGACAGCCTGTAATGGGTGGAATCTGCTGGGCCCTTCCTTCAGCCCTACTTTCTCAGAGGCTATGTACAGCACAGTGATGTCTCAGCTACGTTTACACAGCAATATCTGGGATTGCAAAGCCATTTGGTGCACACAAAGTGGATTTAGAGCCTTTGTGCCCATGAGGAATGTATTTAAACATGTTTTTGTGCTTGGAGTTCAGCATTAATTCCACCCAATGCATTGCCTATTCATTGCACTGGGAATAAAAGCCTTGGAGCCCTAATGGCTAAACTACACATGCAATTCTAACCTCCTGTTACTGAGTGATTTATCCTATTTAAAGCAAAATCACCTCACTGGCAGCACATGGATTTCAATACATTGCAAATGATAGGACTACCAATAGATGGGTATATTGCTGAGTAGTATGGGAGTCATCTTGCACTACTAGCAGTGGTGTATTTAGGTTTTGTGCTTCCCTAGGCAACACATAAATTGTCTGCCCCTACGGGCACCGACCCACAACCCCCCTCCCACAGAGAGAGCCTGACATTGACCAACAAACCCTTGCACCCCATCTGGGAGAGCCTTCCACTACCCCCCCTCCGGAAATAGAGAAATACTCATCTTCACAGCTCTGGACATCCCCGGGAGTGAGAGCCAGGTTCTACATACACCATCAAACAGCCCACAATCTCTTGTGGATCCCACCTAGTTCCCATGGTGCGCGTGTCCCTTCTTTCATCCCTTCTTCTAGGCGGAGGTGCTGCCCCCCCTGAAAAATGCCGCCCTAGGCAAGTGCCTTGTTTGCCTTGTGGTAAATACACCCCTGACTACTAGGGTTATGCCTCAAGCTGGCCACATATGGCTCAGTTTTTTTTTTTTTTTTTTTTGTTCAGCTATTGCATTCTGACAGCTGAGAGACAATACACAGATCGGCGGTGCAGCCATTGGCTGCAGCCACTGATCGAGCGGCTCTTGTCTAACAGGTTGGACAGAAGTCGATTGGTAGACTGACTTCTGATTAACTGCAGTGGCCAGACATGGATCAAAATTTTGTTTGCTGGAGTTTGACTTCAAACTGTTTAGTGCATGTACATCTGCTAGTACATCGAACATTTCACTACCCCCACACGGACAATGCTGCTGTCTAAAAGGTGCATCTGTTGCTCCTTCATCCAGATGGTAGGCATCCTAATACAGGTGGTGTTTTACTGGCAGGATGAACAGGTGAAAAGGGAGGAACCTGAAAAAAGAAAAACTAATGCAGCCACCACATCTGATTGGTAAGGTGCAATATATTACATTTTTGGTTTTGTATTTAATACTGCTTTAACCTTATGTACTGCAAATTCTAATAGGCCCAAAAAGTAAAAAAAAAAAAAAAAAACCCCCAAAAACTGGGGAGCGCCCGCATCTCAAAGAACTGCCTGAAAAACCTTGCACGCAAAGTTAGCATCAGATGAGGCCAGAACATCCACTTAGTAGAACGTAGAGAACGTGTGACAGAAGACCAGGTGGCAGCCTTGCAAATCTGGGAAACAGATGCCTGAAGCTGATCTAGTAGAATGCACATTGACAGGAAAGGTGGAACCCGATCCTTGAGACCATAAGCTCATACGATGGAATAAGAAGCCAGGACACCCTACGGGGTCAATCCGGGATGATAAAGAGGGAAACAAACAAACTTCTAGAAAGAGGCAGTGGCTGAGAGATTCTTTACCCTCTACAAAGGTCTTAATCGAGAAGTGAGGCCAATGGCCTCTGAAACATAATAGAAAGGGAAGAAGGGAAGAAAACTTGGCCATTGGTAGTGCTGACAGACAATTGCTGCTCCAGACGTAGCTGCAGGCAGGAGTCATCACACTGGAAAACTCATGGTGTGGAAGCCCTGGGACACGCATCAAGTGAAGTATGCCTTTCGTATCTGATGATGGACCTTGTAAGAAGCAGACTTCCTAGCTTTTATCATCATAGGAATTAAAGCCTGAGATACTCCTGTCCCTCTGAACTTGGGCTTCCAACAGCCATGCCATTAAAGGGAATAAGAAGCAGAATGGCAAAATGGTCTTTAGAACAGAAAATCCTGGTGACCTAGCGGGGCCCACAGACTGTCTGTTTTACCAAGTCAGCATACCACATCCACCTGGGCCATTCCATAGCAATTAGGATCACAAGAATGCCCTCCATCTTGATCCTGCAGAGAAGACCAGAAAGACGTTTCATGGGAGAAAAGGCACAGATCAAGGTGTACTGATCCCACAGAGCGATCAACATCTGCTGCTTCTGCTAGTGGAACCCTTTAACTGCAGACAAACCTGTACAATTGTTGAATTTGGGGGCCAGGAGGTTCACATCTGGCATCCTGCCATCCACCACCTGCAACATAGGTCCTGAACACCTCTGGGTTTAGGGACCACTACCCTGGGCCCAGGTGCTGCCAGCCAATTGTCTGTGCCTGGAACCTACTTGGCTTACCAAGCTGGAATGTGACGTTATAGCCAAGACAGGATTCCATTTTCTCTTAAGGTGTGGCAAAACTTCTGGTTTCTCACTGGTAATTGATGCACTCCACTGCCATGGAACTGCCCGACTGATTCTGGGTCAGATCACCCTCTGGTAGGATGGTTTAATGCTGCAGAGACAGCCAAATTGCCCAAAGTTCCAAGATATTGATCAGGGGACAAGGTTCCTCAAACAACCAAGTCCCTGACACCTAGGAGTCTTCCCCCAGTTAGACAGACAGGCATGGATTCTGTGGATACTCCTAAAGATGTGAACGAAGGATTTTCCACAACTCCAGAGTCAGATTCCTGAACCACCAAACCAAGCATTACTTGGTCGTCTGTGATGGGCAAATCAGTCTATCCAAAGACCAAAACAACTTGTCCCACAAAGACAGAATTGCTGCGTTGTAGAAATCTGAAGGTAAACTGGACAAATGGAACTGCACTGAAACAGGCCATCAGAGCAAAAAGTGAAGAGTCAGACAGCTCCAGAAGAAAGTCAAGCTATGACTGGAAATTTTGAAGCTTCTTCTGTAGAAGAAACTCTCACTTAAGCAGTGTCCAGGACAAGACCCAGAAGTCAAAGGAGGAGTTCGTTCCAGTGACTATTTCTGGAGATTCAAGATCCATCTGAAGTGCTGCTGGAAATAAAAACACTGGTTCACAGAGCCCACAACGACTGCTCTCTCAACAGGGGATTGTCCAAGTATCCCACAATGTAAATGCCACAAGAGTGCAGCAGGACTAGCATTGGGGCCAGCAGCTTGGCATACAGTGCAGATGAGAGGCTGAAAAATGGGCAGGCTGGGCAGGTGCACCACAGCAAAGCATTTGAATCACTGATGCACTAGAAAGATGGTGGTTGGTCATGGTACTCTACAACTCAACAGACGTTAATTTAGATCCAATGCCCATCTGGAAATAGCCAAAGGGTTATTTTTTTCTAGTTATGTTGCCAGTTCATATGCAAAAAGTACTTAACCCGAGAATCACTAATATCTAATGCCATATCACCCTGCAAAACCCTCTATTAAAAGTGTTCGGAATACCATTACAACAGTGCCACAGCACTGCATGCAGTATAATCAGCACATTACCTGTAGCAACTTGTATTTTAGAAGTCCAAGGGCGTAAATGAAAAATGGATACTACGTTTGCTTCTTTGGACACCACAAAGTTTTCCTCCTTCCCTGCCCCATTGCAATGATGGTTGTGTTGCTACAGACATTCAACTTTCATCCGCTTTGCTAAATATATTACCCTGTGGAAGTGCAAATCCACACAACTTCCTACAAAGCTTTGCACATTACAATATCACACACAGGCAGAAGAGCTTAGGACTGAAAGGCTAATGTGTTCTCCGGGATATTTTCCATTATCACATTTGTCTTGAAGCAACTTTCCTTTTAAGCCATGCCGCAGGTGGAAGGAAAAGGTTAATGTTACAGAAGGTAATCCACACAGCTTTCCAGAAATAGCATCTAATCGGGGAGCTAATTTTACCAGCTGTCAGGCACTAGGTAGCAAACTTTCCCCTACATCTTGTTCATCTGCACAAGAAGCAGATCTTTGCCAGGAACACAATGCACTTACTATTAGCGTTCACTTATAATCGGCACACACTTATGCAGGCCATAGATGGGTTGAAAATCGGCCGATATTTCTTTAAAAAAACGAAAAATCGGTCATTCAAGCAGCCGACGTTACCAGCAACGGTAAATAAAAAAAAAATAAATAAAAAAAATCGGCCGATTTTCATCCCGTCTACAGCCGGCAAAAAGTGTCCCTGCAGAGAGCTCGGCTATTTCTTTGACAGTTCCTTGACATTTATAGCGGTTGCAACAATGTATTTGTATCCATTTAGGATACAGATGTTTTTATTCAGAAACAAATAGATATATTGTTGCAACCGCTATAAATGTCAAGGAACTGTCAAAGAAATAGCGGAGCTCTCTGCAGGGACACTTTTTGCCAGACTAGAATTCCTCTTCTTCTTCTTCTTCCTCCTCCTCCGCTTCTTCCTCCTCCTCCGCTTCTTCCTCCTCCTCCGCTTCTTCCTCCTCCTCCGCTTCTTCATCCTCCTCCGCTTCTTCATCCTCCTCCGCTTCTTCATCCTCCTCCGCTTCTTCATCCTCCTCCGCTTCTTCATCCTCCTCCGCTTCTTCATCCTATTCCTCTTTTTGTCTTCCTATTGCAGGTCACTGCTCATGCGCAGATTTTTTTATCGGTAAAAAGATCAGCCGATTTGCCCATCATTGCAGCGAAAATCGGCCGATCGGCAAAATCGGCCGATTTTTTCCAACTTTACCGATAAAAAAAATCTGCCAAAATACCGAAAAACAGCCGAACAATTAGCCCACTAACGATGCGAAAATCGGCCGATTTTATTTTTGGCCGAAAAATCGGCCAATTTTCGACCCATCTATGGCCTGCATTAGGCAGTATATTACAGGAAAATTACAATTACCCCTGGTTCACATATATGTGCGGCCGTGTGGACCGCATTTTGCACGGGCACGAGAGCCCATTCATTTGAATTGACTCCCGTGCCACCACAGGGAAGAAGTCACTGCACTTCTTTGGAAAACGCAGCCCACACGGGAACCTCGGTTCCCAGTGCGGTTGCGTTTTGCAGTGCGGGTGGCGTGCCATTAGAACTAATGGCACCCGCCCACGAGTCCGCATTTCTCTGTGTGGGTGGTGTGGCTGCACGGATTTTCGTGCAGATCCGCAGCGGCACCACCTGCAGAGATGTGAACACTTGTTGTTAAGAGACATACCGGGGGGAATGAAGTAAAGCAAAATGGATACTTTTCTGGTGGTATGGCCCCCTTTAACATGACTTGCATCTAATTCATGGCTGCGTCTCAGTTTCAGAACCAGTACCACCATGTGCACCAGATTTTACTACCGCCACTTTTAAATTCCGATGCCATGGCTGCAGCAGATTCTAAAATTTGTGCCAACTTGCTTACCTAAACACAAATAATGCAGGCCATACATGGGTCGAATTTTGAACAAATTTTCCTTAGAATATCTGACATTTTGTGCGTTTTCTAATCCAATGGTGCCACCATTGATTTCGAAATTCGACCAACCAAGTCTTTGTTGCTACAGAAAAGAATTTTCATGGCCAAGAATTTTCTTTTCTTTCCAGGTCACAGCTCACACGCATTTTTTTTTTAATTATACTTCTCCCACCATGGATTCTAAATTAGTTTGTTTTTCAAAAAAAAAATTCCAACATGCTCAAATTTGATGATCACACAAAAATCAGCTATTTTTGTGACCAACTAATGGTTTGAACGAAAATTCATAGAAAAGATTTTAGAAAGAAAATTCTTTCGTAATTCGACACGCGTGTGGCCGGCTTAACTTTGAGCTAGGATACAAATAGACACCAGTGCTCAGAGTTAGGCATTTGTGCTGGCAAGCGGTCATTACCATAGTAGTTAGGTTGCCACCGTCTACCAGCTTCCTAGCAACTGATGTCTCATCCCGGTCCCATTGAGCTGCCAGCTGGGGATTCTTTGGTAATGTCGTCATCCAGCATCCCTATCTTTGTTTACTTTTAGTTTTCGGCCAAGGAATCTCTAGGCCAGCAGTTGAATGAGACCGGGACTGCGCCATCCGTTGCTAGGACACTGCTGGCTGCATAGATGGAACACTGGTGAAGAAGCCTACATCATTTGAGGGCAAGAATGTACTCCGGACTCATAGTTCCACTTTAAGGGCCCTTTCACATCAGTGCGCTGGGAAATACATGAGTTTTTTTGTGTTTAATGTAGCATGGTAAAATGCAAATCCTCAACATGCAATTTAAGTTCATTTTAGATATGGCTTTCCCCTTTTTCCCCAACAAACAAGCAGAACCATGAACATGTGACTGAATGTATGAAAAAGTGTATTGCATATTTAACACATTTTCAATGCATTAGCAAGGACTATAATGAAATGTTTGTTTAAAAAGAACTGTGCAAGACTTCAAAAAAAACCCAAAACACTGCAATGTGCTGTAAAGTGCTTTATAGATTAGAATGTAAACCATTTCTCCTGCGGTTTTAGGGAGCCATGAACATAGTTTTTAGTGGTGTTAAGGAACCCTAATGCACAGCTCCAGGCAAACACCAGGGCTTTACAGAAAAAAATATCCTCCAGAACATTTGCAAAGCACACGGTTGTGCTTTACAGATGTGTTATATACTTTGCAACTCTGAAAGCAATAAAGCCCAGTTCATCTTCTTGACAAGAGGAGGAGGAAACCTGGTACAGGGCAGATCATGTGAGAGGGCTCACCCTGCCTACCTAGGCATTTATTCTGCAGAAAACCCTCCTTAGAGCACCGCAGGCACCACACTGTGCTACTGCATTTTGTTAATTAAATGTAAAATGCAGATGTGGAGTAATCATTGCTCTCCGTTATAAATAGGTTCCTTAATGTATGTAGCATCTTTGCAAGTTGATAGCTTTCTTACATGTTCACCGGTGGGTAGAAGGAAGAAAGGGAAAAGGAGAAAGGGGAAAGGGGAAAGGAGAAAGGGGAAAGGGGAAAGGAGAAAGGGGAAAGGAGAAAGGGAAAAGGAGAAAGGGAAAAGGAGAAAGGGAAAAGGAGAAAGGGAAAAGGAGAAAGGGAAAAGGAGAAAGGGAAAAGGAGAAAGGGAAAAGGAGAAAGGGAAAAGGAGAAAGGGAAAAGGAGAAAGGGAAAAGGGGAAGGGAGGGGAGGAGCGGAAAGGGGAAGGGAGGGGAGGAGCGGAAAGGGGAAGGGAGGGGAGGAGCGGAAAGGGGAAGGGAGGGGAGGAGCGGAAAGGGGAAGGGAGGGGAGGAGCGGAAAGGGGAAGGGAGGGGAGGAGCGGAAAGGGGAAGGGAGGGGAGGAGCGGAAAGGGGAAGGGAGGGGAGGAGCGGAAAGGGGAAGGGAGGGGAGGAGCGGAAAGGGGAAGGGAGGGGAGGAGCGGAAAGGGGAAGGGAGGGGAGGAGCGGAAAGGGGAAGGGAGGGGAGGAGCGGAAAGGGGAAGTGAGGGGAGGAGCGGAAAGGGGAGGGAGGAGGGGAGGAGCGGAAGGGGAGGAGCGGAAGGGGAGGAGCGGAAGGGGAGGAGCGGAAGGGGAGGAGCGGAAGGGGAGGAGCGGAAGGGGAGGAGCGGAAAGGGAGGAGCGGAAAGGGGAAGGGAGGGGAGGAGCGGAAAGGGAGGAGCGGAAAGGGGAAGGGAGGGGAGGAGCGGGGAGGAGCGGAAAGGGGAAGGGAGGGGAGGAGCGGGGAGGAGCGGAAAGGGGAAGGGAGGGGAGGAGCGGGGAGGAAAGGAAAGGGAGGGGAGGAGCGGGGAGGAGAGGAAAGGGGAGGAGAGGAAAGGGGAGGAGAGGAAAGGGGAGGAGAGGAAAGGGAGGGGAGGAAAGGGAGGGGAGGAGCGGGGAGGAGAGGAAAGGGAGGGGAGGAGCGGGGAGGAGAGGATAGGGAGGGGAGAAGAGGATAGGGAGGGGAGGAGCGGGGAGGAGAGGATAGGGAGGGGAGGAGCGGGGAGGAGAGGATAGGGAGGGGAGGAGCGGGGAGGAGAGGATAGGGAGGGGAGGAGCGGGGAGGAGAGGATAGGGAGGGGAGGAGCGGGGAGGAGAGGATAGGGAGGGGAGGAGCGGGGAGGAGAGGAAAGGGAGGGGAGGAGCGGGGAGGAGAGGAAAGGGAGGGGAGGAGAGGAAAGGGAGGGGAGGAGAGGAAAGGGAGGGGAGGAGAGGAAAGGGAGGGGAGGAGAGGAAAGGGAGGGGAGGAGAGGAGAGGAAAGGGAGGGGAGGAGAGGAAAGGGAGGGGAGGAGAGGAGAGGAAAGGGAGGGGAGGAGAGGAAAGGGAGGGGAGGAGAGGAGAGGAAAGGGAGGGGAGGAGAGGAAAGGGAGGGGAGGAGAGGAGAGGAAAGGGAGGGGAGGAGAGGAAAGGGAGGGGAGGAGAGGAGAGGAAAGGGAGGGGAGGAGAGGAAAGGGAGGGGAGGGGAGGAAAGGGAGGGGAGGGGAGGAGAGGAAAGGGAGGGGAGGAGAGGAAAGGGAGGGGAGGAGCGGGGAGGAGAGGAAAGGGAGGGGAGGAGCGGGGAGGAGAGGAAAGGGAGGGGAGGAGAGGAAAGGGAGGGGAGGAGAGGAAAGGGAGGGGAGGAGCGGGGAGGAGAGGAAAGGGAGGGGAGGAGAGGAAAGGGAGGGGAGGAGAGGAAAGGGAGGAGAGGAAAGGGAGGGGAGGAGAGGAAAGGGAGGGGAGGAGAGGAAAGGGAGGGGAGGAGAGGAAAGGAAGGGGAGGAGCGGGGAGGAGAGGAAAGGGAGGGGAGGAGAGGAAAGGGAGGGGAGGAGAGGAAAGGGAGGGGAGGAGAGGAAAGGGAGGGGAGGAGAGGAAAGGGAGGGGAGGAGAGGAAAGGGAGGGGAGGAGAGGAAAGGGAGGGGAGGAGAGGAAAGGGAGGGGAGGAGAGGAAAGGGAGGGGAGGAGAGGAAAGGGAGGGGAGGAGAGGAGCGGGAGGGGAGGAGAGGAGCGGGAGGGGAGGAGAGGAGCGGGAGGGGAGGAGAGGAGCGGGGAGGAGAGGAGAGGAGAGGAAAGGGAGGGGAGGAGAGGAAAGGGAGGGGAGGGGAGGAAAGGGAGGGGAGGGGAGGAGAGGAAAGGGAGGGGAGGAGAGGAAAGGGAGGGGAGGAGAGGAGAGGAAAGGGAGGGGAGGAGAGGAAAGGGAGGGGAGGAGAGGAGAGGAAAGGGAGGGGAGGAGAGGAAAGGGAGGGGAGGAGAGGAGAGGAAAGGGAGGGGAGGAGAGGAAAGGGAGGGGAGGAGAGGAGAGGAAAGGGAGGGGAGGAGAGGAAAGGGAGGGGAGGAGAGGAAAGGGAGGGGAGGAGAGGAAAGGGAGGGGAGGGGAGGAAAGGGAGGGGAGGGGAGGAGAGGAAAGGGAGGGGAGGAGAGGAAAGGGAGGGGAGGAGAGGAAAGGGAGGGGAGGAGCGGGGAGGAGAGGAAAGGGAGGGGAGGAGAGGAAAGGGAGGGGAGGAGCGGGGAGGAGAGGAAAGGGAGGGGAGGAGAGGGAAGGGAGGGGAGGAGAGGAAAGGGAGGGGAGGAGAGGAAAGGGAGGGGAGGAGAGGAAAGGGAGGGGAGGAGCGGGGAGGAGAGGAAAGGAAGGGGAGGAGCGGGGAGGAGAGGAAAGGGAGGGGAGGAGAGGAAAGGGAGGGGAGGAGAGGAAAGGGAGGGGAGGAGAGGAAAGGGAGGGGAGGAGAGGAAAGGGAGGGGAGGAGAGGAGCGGGGAGGAGAGGAGAGGAGCGGGGAGGAGAGGAGCGGGGAGGAGAGGAGAGGAGCGGGGAGGAGAGGAGAGGAGCGGGGAGGAGAGGAAAGGGAGGGGAGGAGAGGAAAGGGAGGGGAGGAGAGGAAAGGGAGGGGAGGGAGGAGAGGAAAGGGAGGGGAGGAGAGGAGAGGAAAGGGAGGGGAGGAGAGGAGAGGAAAGGGAGGGGAGGAGAGGAAAGGGAGGGGAGGAGAGGAAAGGGAGGGGAGGAGAGGAAAGGGAGGGGAGGAGAGGAAAGGGAAGGGAGGAGCGGGAAGGGAGGAGCGGGAAGGGAGGAGCGGGAAGGGAGGAGCGGAAAGGGGAAGGGAGGGGAGGAGCGGGAAGGGAGGAGCGGAAAGGGGAAGGGAGGGGAGGAGCGGGAAGGGAGGAGCGGAAAGGGGAAGGGAGGGGAGGAGAGGAAAGGGAGGGGAGGAGAGGAAAGGGAGGGGAGGAGAGGAAAGGGAGGGGAGGAGAGGAAAGGGAGGGGAGGAGAGGAAAGGGAGGGGAGGAGCGGGGAGGAGAGGAAAGGAAGGGGAGGAGCGGGGAGGAGAGGAAAGGGAGGGGAGGAGAGGAAAGGGAGGGGAGGAGAGGAAAGGGAGGGGAGGAGAGGAAAGGGAGGGGAGGAGAGGAAAGGGAGGGGAGGAGAGGAAAGGGAGGGGAGGAGAGGAAAGGGAGGGGAGGAGAGGAAAGGGAGGGGAGGAGAGGAAAGGGAGGGGAGGAGAGGAGCGGGAGGGGAGGAGAGGAGCGGGAGGGGAGGAGAGGAGAGGAGCGGGGAGGAGAGGAGAGGAGCGGGGAGGAGAGGAGAGGAGCGGGGAGGAGAGGAGAGGAGCGGGGAGGAGAGGAGAGGAGCGGGGGGAGGAGAGGAGCGGGGAGGAGAGGAGAGGAGCGGGGAGGAGAGGAGAGGAGCGGGGAGGAGAGGAGAGGAGCGGGGAGGAGAGGAGAGGAGCGGGGAGGAGAGGAGAGGAGCGGGGAGGAGAGGAAAGGGAGGGGAGGAGAGGAAAGGGAGGGGAGGAGAGGAAAGGGAGGGGAGGAGAGGAAAGGGAGGGGAGGAGAGGAAAGGGAGGGGAGGAGAGGAAAGGGAGGGGAGGAGAGGAGAGGAAAGGGAGGGGAGGAGAGGAGAGGAAAGGGAGGGGAGGAGAGGAAAGGGAGGGGAGGAGAGGAAAGGGAGGGGAGGAGAGGAAAGGGAGGGGAGGAAAGGGAGGGGAGGAGAGGAAAGGGAAGGGAGGAGCGGGAAGGGAGGAGCGGGAAGGGAGGAGCGGGAAGGGAGGAGCGGGAAGGGAGGAGCGGAAAGGGGAAGGGAGGGGAGGAGCGGGAAGGGAGGAGCGGAAAGGGGAAGGGAGGGGAGGGGAGGAGCGGGAAGGGAGGAGCGGAAAGGGGAAGGGAGGGGAGGAGAGGAAAGGGAGGGGAGGAGAGGAAAGGGAGGAGAGGAAAGGGAGGGGAGGAGAGGAAAGGGAGGGGAGGAGAGGAAAGGGAGGGGAGGAGAGGAAAGGGAGGGGAGGAGAGGAGAGGGAGGGGAGGAGAGGAGAGGGAGGGGAGGAGAGGAGAGGGAGGGGAGGAGAGGAAAGGGAGGGGAGGAGAGGAAAGGGAGGGGAGGAGAGGAAAGGGAGGGGAGGAGAGGAAAGGGAGGGGAGGAGAGGAAAGGGAGGGGAGGAGAGGAAAGGGAGGGGAGGAGAGGAAAGGGAGGAGAGGAAAGGGAGGGGACGAGAGGAAAGGGAGGAGAGGAAAGGGAGGGGAGGAGAGGAAAGGGAGGGGAGGAGAGGAAAGGGAGGGGAGGAAAGGGCGGGGAGGAGAGGAAAGGGAGGAGAGGAAAGGGAGGGGAGGAGAGGAAAGGGAGGGGAGGAGAGGAAAGGGAGGGGAGGAGAGGAAAGGGAGGGGAGGAGAGGAAGGGGAGGAGAGGAAAGGGAGGGGAGGAGAGGAAAGGGAGGGGAGGAGAGGAAAGGGAGGGGAGGAGAGGAAAGGGAGGGGAGGAGAGGAAAGGGAGGGGAGGAGAGGAAAGGGAGGGGAGGAAAGGGAGGGGAGGAGAGGAAAGGGAGGGGAGGAGAGGAAAGGGAGGGGAGGAGAGGAAAGGGAGGGGAGGAGAGGAAAGGGAGGGGAGGAGAGGAAAGGGAGGGGAGGAGAGGAAAGGGAGGGGAGGAGAGGAGCGGGAGGGGAGGAGAGGAGCGGGAGGGGAGGAGAGGAGCGGGAGGGGAGGAGAGGAGCGGGAGGGGAGGAGAGGAAAGGGAGGGGAGGAGAGGAAAGGGAGGGGAGGAGAGGAAAGGGAGGGGAGGAGAGGAAAGGGAGGAGAGGAAAGGGAGGAGAGGAAAGGGAGGAGAGGAAAGGGAGGAGAGGAAAGGGAGGAGAGGAGAGGAAAGGGAGGGGAGGAGAGGAAAGGGAGGGGAGGAGAGGAAAGGGAGGGGAGGAGCGGGGAGGAGAGGAAAGGGCGGGGAGGAGAGGAAAGGGAGGGGAGGATCGGGGAGGAGAGGAAAGGGAGGGGAGGATCGGGGAGGAGAGGAAAGGGAGGGGAGGAGCGGGGAGGAGAGGAAAGGGCGGGGAGGAGAGGAAAGGGAGGGGAGGATCGGGGAGGAGAGGAAAGGGAGGGGAGGATCGGGGAGGAGAGGAAAGGGAGGGGAGGATCGGGGAGGAGAGGAAAGGGAGGGGAGGATCGGGGAGGAGAGGATCGGGGAGGAGAGGAAAGGGAGGGGAGGATCGGGGAGGAGAGGAAAGGGAGGGGAGGATCGGGGAGGAGAGGAAAGGGAGGGGAGGATCGGGGAGGAGAGGAAAGGGAGGGGAGGATCGGGGAGGAGAGGAAAGGGAGGGGAGGATCGGGGAGGAGAGGAAAGGGAGGGGAGGATCGGGGAGGAGAGGAGAGGGAGGGGAGGAGCGGGAAGGGAAGGGAGGGGAGGAGCGGGAAAGGGAGGGGAGGAGCGGGAAGGGAAAGGGAGGGGAGGAGCAGGAAGGGAAAGGGAGGGGAGGAGCAGGAAGGGAAAGGGAGGGGAGGAGCGGGAAGGGAAAGGGAGGGGAGGAGCGGGAAGGGAAAGGGAGGGGAGGAGCGGGAAGGGAAAGGGAGGGGAGGAGCGGGAAGGGAAAGGGAGGGGAGGAGCGGGAAGGGAAAGGGAGGGGAGGAGCGGGAAGGGAAAGGGAGGGGAGGAGCGGGAAGGGAAAGGGAGGGGAGGAGCGGGAAAGGGAGGGGAGGAGCGGGAAAGGGAGGGGAGGAGCGGGAAAGGGAGGGGAGGAGCAGGAAAGGGAGGGGAGGATCGGGGAGGAGAGGAAAGGGAGGGGAGGATCGGGGAGGAGAGGAAAGGGAGGGGAGGATCGGGGAGGAGAGGAAAGGGAGGGGAGGATCGGGGAGGAGGGGAAAGGGAGGGGAGGAGGGGAAAGGGAGGGGAGGAGCGGGAAAGGGAGGGGAGGAGCGGGAAAGGGAGGGGAGGAGCGGGAAAGGGGAAGGGAGGAGCGGAAAGGGGAAGGGAGGAGCGGAAAGGGGAAGGGAGGAGCGGAAAGGGGGGGGAGGAGAGGAAAGGGAGGGGAGGAGCGGGAAGGGAAAGGGAGGGGAGGAGCGGGAAGGGAAAGGGAGGGGAGGAGCGGGAAGGGAAAGGGAGGGGAGGAGCGGGAAGGGAAAGGGAGGGGAGGAGCGGGAAAGGGAGGGGAGGAGCGGGAAAGGGAGGGGAGGAGCGGGAAAGGGAGGGGAGGAGCGGGGAGGAGAGGAAAGGGAGGGGAGGATCGGGGAGGAGAGGAAAGGGAGGGGAGGATCGGGGAGGAGAGGAAAGGGAGGGGAGGATCGGGGAGGAGGGGAAAGGGAGGGGAGGAGCGGGAAAGGGAGGGGAGGAGCGGGAAAGGGAGGGGAGGAGCGGGAAAGGGAGGGGAGGAGCGGGAAAGGGAGGGGAGGAGCGGGAAAGGGGAAGGGAGGAGCGGAAAGGGGAAGGGAGGAGCGGAAAGGGGAAGGGAGGAGCGGAAAGGGGAAGGCAGGAGCGGAAAGGGGAAGGCAGGAGCGGAAAGGGGAAGGCAGGAGCGGAAAGGGGAAGGGAGGAGCGGAAAGGGGAAGGGAGGAGCGGAAAGGGGGGGGAGGAGCGGAAGGGGGGGGAGGGGGAGATGCCCTATGCGCCACTGCTTCCACCCAGTAAACACGGCAGAAAGCCACTCTGACCAGCTGAGACACAGCAGTAAGAGCCATTTGATCCTAATGTTGTCCATCACAACCAGTGAGGAGGGAGCGGTGGGCGGGGCCCAACCGCGCTCTATGTGTCCTATACATACACAGGTGGCTCAGGAGTGAGCATGCACAGAGCTTGTTCTGGGGGCACCCAGCAGGGTAGAGACGCCAGGTGCGCATGTGTTCTTGTACTGAATGTACATAATAAAAAAAACCCCAGTCCAAGTAACTACATTTTGCTGTGTTTTTTCCTCTTTTGTAAGGAAAGGTCAGTATGCTGAAGCCAGATTATTAAAAGTGATGTGCAGAGGGAAGAGTAGGTGCATGACCTTCCAGACTTTGGTCAGAATTTGTATAAGAGCCCACTGGATTTTGGGGGCTCTTGGGGCACTCCAGCAAGGATCTGAATGGGTGTGACTGCACTAAGAGGCACCTTCTGCAGAATACTGGAGGCAGTTTAACAATGGTAAAGTTGCCACAGGTTTGTTTGAAGAATATTCCATGTAAGACTTCTGAACTCTGGTCAGGAAACACTGCAACTGTGCTTAAAGTAACCCTTTCCTTTTGCCAATGTTAACAGAAACTTCTGCCACAAGTAAACTGTTCAGCCTATGAATGTCTTCATCAGTACATAATTGGCTAACCTCTTGCCAACCATGTAAATATGTGCAGCGGCATGGAGGGTGGGCCTTCATGCCCACATATTGCACATATGCAACCGTGGCAGCTGTGCCTTCTGTGCAGAGACTGCACCCCCAGCACAGTGGCCAAGGTGTCAGACAGCTCCCAGTCTCTAGTGATGTTTAGGAGATGGCAGGACAGGCTCCCGTTCATGTGACCTTTGTGACAGCCAATCACAGTGGTTACAAGATCAGCAAGTCTGTGACACCCCTTGCCCAAGGGCCACAGTGGGCAGGCAAGAAGGGATTAAAGAAGTTTTGTTCCATTTTTTATTACAGTCTCCCCTAGAAGACGCGGTACATCTGGTACTTTATGACATCGAATTTCTCACCCGGAACAATCTGATTGTACAATTTTCTTTTACCAAAAACTACATCATATCTAAACAATCCATTCAATTTCTAACCAATGAGGCAGGCCCACTACACAGATGATGGTAGATCTAAAGGGAATTGTACAACCAGACTGTATAATATCAGCTTAAAGTGGAACTTTAGTCAGAAAATTAAGTCCTGCTAGATCACTTCAGATTGGCCCCTTTTGCAGGTTTTGCATAGCTATGGAAATCATTAAAAATAAGTGCCTATACTGTTTACAAATCCAGTAATACACTGCTCTGCACATGCTCAGCTGCTCTCCATTTTGTGGTACCATGCAGAATTTATAGAGGCTGATCTGCTGACAGTACAAAGATTTACTGCTGCTCAGGGGCTCTGGGCTTCAGCAAAATGGCAGCCTCCAACAAGAAGAAAGTAGGAGCAGAAAGAAATAGAGAAGGAGCAATGCTGGGGGAAATTTACAGAGCACACTAATTTTGGTAGCATAATTATTAATGTGGAATGTATGTTCCTTGCTTCACTGCATAGGTAAAGTTCCACATTTGAACAATGGCACACACTGGCTTGTGCAACCTACCCCTCATGCTCCAGTATCTATGGGAAAGCTGCAGTGGTCTGACCCTCGGGACGCACTAGCCCACAGGCTGCGGGTGCAGGAAATGCATCTGTTCCCACAATCAAATCGCACTGCCATTCACTCTGAATGGTACCCCCCATGGATCTCAGCCCGCTGTGCAATTGCAGGTACGGAAACTGCATGATCAAAAAGACCATGCGGTTTCCCTGCAGCTGCATTTTCTTGTGGGAAATGCGGCATGGCAGCCCATTCATGTGAATGGACTGCCATGCCCGAGCAAGCACGGGCCTCAATAGTGTGAACCGAGGGAATGCCTGAGCAAAGGAACACATTGCCTTTTGCAACCTCCTTCTCATGCTCATATGTGTATAGCAGTGTTTCTCAACCTTTCAGTCAAGACACCCTTTAAGATTATAGACAGCCCTGAGGCACATTTAAAGTTATGGACAGTCTTGAGGCACCCCATCCACACGTTGGACACCCAACATTAGAGGCGATTTATTCTTCCAAACCAAATACACTTTTGCACACTGGTACTGACTAGTATTCCAGGGTTTCTCTTCTCCCTTAGCTTTTCTCCATCACTGAGCTAATGTGACCCCGGCACTGATGGAGAGGGGCAGGGAGGGTCAAACTAGGATGCTGTGCAGGCAGAACACATCTTCTTTAATAACTGATGTCATTGATTGTCAGGATGTCATCGGCTAGAAGGTCGTAATGGTGCACAATGAAAACCTGTGACTTTATGTAACTAAAAAGGCAGATTTGTTCCACCCACTGGCTCGTATACACATTTTGGGCAATTTTTAGACATTTTGCCAAGGCACCCCTGAAGAAACGTCAAGGCACCCTGACTGAGAAAGGCTGGTGTATAGGAAAGCTGCACTGTAACACATAGGCTTGTATTATCACCAGATAATGAATAGTAGGGGTTAGAGGTTCATATAAATATTTACTGTATCACCCAATAAATGGCTTCTATCCAGTAGCCAACAAATATGCAGACAAAAAGAAGTTGTGAAAAGAGATTCACAGGAAAGCGGCTACATTTTGGACAGAATGCGATACTCGGAAAAAATTCCAAAAAATTATGCTTTATTAACCACTTCCAGACCGGACACTTTTACCCCTTCCTGACCAGGGCAATTTTCAGCTTTAAGCGCTATCACATTTTGAATGACAATTGCGCAGTCATGCAACACTGTACCCAAATAAATTTTTTACCATTTTTCTGAGACAGATAAAGCTTTATTTTGGTGGTATTTATTCACCGCTGGGATTTTTATTTTTTTTTGCTATGTAAATGAAAAAGTCCAAAAATTTTGAAAAGTGTTTTTTTTAATAAAATTTTGCAAATAAATAATATTTCATCATAAATCTTTGCCAAAATGTATTCCGTTATCTTTTTGGTAAAAAAAAAAAAGTGACATCTTGCTTACTACTTTGCATGTGATCACTGATTGGCCAATCAGTGATCACATGATCGGGACCTCGTACAGAGGTCCCGTCCGACGATCGGTGTTTCACTGTGTCCGGAGGACACAGCGGGCACCGGAACGCAGTGCTGCGCGCTCCCAGGGAGCGCGCACAAGCAGGGTGCGGGGAGGCCGTTCATAAACTGCCACCCGACCCTGCACTGCCACCCTCCGGCCGTTTATATACAACGGCCGGTCGGGAAGTGGTTAAACATCAATAGTAGACATTAGGGTAATTACCCTAAAAACAGGTCTGAGTGTATGATCTCATACTGAGGTGATGGTGAACCGGGGTCATTACCCTAATGTCTACTACTGATGTTTAATAAAGCATCATTTTTTGGAAATTTTTCTGAGTATTGCATTCTGTCCAAAATGTAGCCGCTTTCCTGTGAATCTTGTCACAACTTCTCTTTTTGTCTTGTATTTTCACCAGCGCAGATTCTGAGCCATTCAGAATACTGAAAAAATATAGAAATTTAGCTAACAGGGCCAGAAGGATCAATAGGTAAAATAGCAGAATAAAAACGAAAGCCCCTCAGCTTCAGCCTGTGTATCTGGTCAGTGTAAACCCAAAGACCTTGTGTGTGACAGGAGAGTACCTATCTTTATAAACAAGTTATTTTTAGGCCAAGTGTGAAGAAATCTACAGCTTGCTGCTACTGCATATGCTGACAGGAGCCGTCATTTAGTGTTTACTATTGTTTACAGGCGGGAGAGGAAGTGACATGGCCCCTCCTGAGTGTACAGAAGAGAAGGTGGCAGCAGATAACATCACCATGCATGTTGCAATTAGTACTGCACAAGCCTCCAGAGAAGACACGGGCCTTTCATCACAAATAATGGATGCCATCATCACACATGAGAGCCCAGGCACTCCGCTGGCCACATTCATGATAGGAAATGTATTCCAGAGAGGTCTGCACATGTTCCACCATCCTCTCAATCTGTCCTGTTCTCTGGCCCATAAAGCTCTCTTAGTTTCCAGAATGTAAACGTGGAAAGATCCTGTTTGCGTTTTACCCTCCCCCATGCAACGCTCTACAGAGGGGGTGTAAAGACTGGGCCTTAGACAAAACAGATAATCCTCTTAATCCATCCCTTTCTTTCTAGGAAGCTCATTAGTGTCAGACACAGGGTACTCAGCTATTGTCTGCAGCTAGACAAAAAAAACAAAAAACCTCGGTGCAATTTCAGAAAAACAGCAATTTTATGATAAACGTAATACTTATGGGTTCCTCATGATTTTCCCAAGCAATTGCTGGTGAAAACTGCCCATAAAATAAGGTGGTCTCTCCTTAAATCATAAACAGCATTTTTTGAAGTTAAGTTCATATCTGAAGGTCCAAAAGCCATCTACTGTCATCACAGCAAACCATCCATGCCAAACAGAAGGTCCCCTTATTGGCAGCACTTGGATGATTGCAGAGGAGCGCCCGGTGTCTAGAGAAATGTCTCACTGGATTTTTCTAGAATAGATTGTAAGCTCCAAGGAGCAGGGTCCTCAAATCCCTCTTGTATTGAACTGTATTGTCTCCCACTATAATGTAAAGCACTGAGCAAACCGTTGGCGCTATATGATTATTATATTATTATACAGTATTTATAAAGCGCCAATAGTTCGCTCAGCGCTGTACATTACAAAGGGGGACAGAACATGTGACAGAACAATAACAATACAATGCAAAACATGAGGGGATCGAGGGCCCTGCTCTTTGGAGCTTACAATCTAGGAGGGAGGGGATGGTGGCACAGGAGGAGATAGCTGTGGGGGATGGAGTGGTAGGAAGAGTGGAGGAGGTCGGCAAGTTAGCAGGGGGTGGGGTAGGCTTCCCTGAAGAGATGGGTTTTCAGGGTGCACCTAAAAGGAGAGGAGAGTAGGAGATAATCTGATGGGTTGGGGCAGGGAGTTCCAGAGGATGGGTGACACCTGGAGAAGTCCTGGAGGCAGGCATGGGAGGAGGAGACCAGGGAACTAGAGAGAAGGAGGTGTTGTGAGGGGCGGAGTGTGCGTGCTGGGCGGTACTTGGATATTAGGTCAGTGATGTAGATCGGGGCAGTATGGTGGACGGCTTTGTACGTCAGTGTTAGGATTTTGAATTTGATCCGTTGCGCAATCGGAAGCCAGTGGAGGGATTGGCAGAGGGGGGTGGCGGAGATGGAGCGGTTGGAAAGGTGAATGAGTCTGGCTGCCGTATTCAGGATCGACTGAAGCGGGGATAGCCAGCGGCGAGGCAGGCCAGTGAGGAGGGAGTTGCAGTCATTGAGTTGTGATATGATGAGAGAGTGGATGAGCTGTTTAGTGGTTTCTGGGGTTAGGAACGTGCAGATTTTGGCGATGTTGCGGAGGTGGAGTCTGCACGAGCTTGTTAAATCCTGTATAACAATAAAAAATAATTATAGTTGTTTATTGAAGATAAAAGTATACAAGTGGAGCCAACGTGTTCCTTCAATTCCCACTCCCACCCCCTTCCAGGGGCTGTATTTCTTGGAGATTGGTTAGACTCGGAGAGGGTTACATATACTCCATTAGCGGCTCTGCAGTATGTCAGAGCTGTGGAGCAGAAAAATCCTGCAATGCTGCTGATGGGAATATATGTAACCCTCTCCTTGTCTAACCACTCTCTAAGAAATATAACCCTGAAGAATGGGAGGCAATTCCCCCACAAAGCACTGGCTCCACTTTTGTCTTCAATAAACTACTAATAAAATCATCAGGTAGGTGCGACATTCTCTAGACACCAGGCGCTACTCTTCAATCAACCTAGTGTTCCCTGTGGTAACACCCCCATTGTCATTATCAGAAAGGTAGCAGCCCTAGACACCAACGGAGTCCATCACCTACCACCTACAATTGGAAACAATTCCTTCTATACCCTCCACACGGTAATCTGCCACTACGCAGCCCCCAGCAGCACCAGTCCAGCACCGTCTTCCACCCAAACTTCACACCTTTATTTCCAAGTCCTCCTGCCCAGTTCCCACATAACACCCCCAACCCACGAAGCCTAAGAAAAAAAAAAAAAAAAAAACACTTTACCTTGGCATAGAAGGACAGAAACAAGGTTACCCAACTTCTCCATGGGTAACCTGTTGGTTTACAAATGCCATTTGTGTTGGGGGGGATATTGTGCTTGCAAAAAAGCAGACCTTTTAATTGACTGCTTTCACTGTTTGGCTGATTTTTTCCACTCGATTCCTTCAATTGTTTGATCGGCTGATTCCTGTGAATCCAGTGTATGGACAGCTTATGCCCACACATGTACCATCTGCCTAACTGATAAACATACCCCCTTACTGGCCACTGATGTACTTTACTAAACAAGAGTTGGCAGGGCTTAAAGCAGAACTCCAGTCAAAATTGTATTTCCCAATGCAGTTGAGCTGTGCCCACACTGCATGGATTACTGCTAATGTGAATGGGGGGGAAAGGTCGTCAGGAGTGGCGGGCACCACTCTTCTACTTGCCTAATCCGCCAATTCTCCGAGTACATCTCTGCTTGCCGAACCCCCAGAAAAAAATGAGCTTAACCCATGCAGTGCAGGCATAGCCCCACTGCATGGGAAAATTACATTTTTGCCCAGAATTCTTAAGTTTAAAAATTTGTGAAGTCAAGCCATTAGTAAAAAAAAAAAAAAATTCCTAGTGAAACTAGATCTTAGGGGCAGAGGGAAGTGGTTTGTGACAAGCAAAAGAGTAACATCGTGAACGTTGACATAGCTGACCATACACTGATTGAATTTCAGTGGGTTCATGATAAAGCGGACAAAAGGTTTTTGTGGGTGGTCCTGTCAACCCCCTTCTCACACGACATTCTTTAACAGAAAAAAAATCAAAGGAGCCAGGCATAGAATTGTCAGCCGAACAGCTACCTCCAATCAAAGCCACCAATTGACAGAAAAGAATAGCCGCAGTGCGAGACTCATCCATCCACACTGTATAGTGTGGATGGAGTGATCTGTTAGGAATCTGCAGGCTAAAAGAAAAAAAAAAAAAAAGTGTGTATGACCAGCCTAAGGCCAGGCATAGATGGAGCAAATTTCTTTCCTGCAGACAGTGTTGACGAGGAATCCCTCCTGCCGAGTAACTGTGTTTTCCGGGCAAGGGGGCGGCGGGCGAAGCCATCCCCGCTGGGAGAACAAGGGGATTATTGCAAATGGCTATAACAGCCGCTAGCAATAATCGCATGTAATACCCAGCAGGCTGGTTGTACCCAAGTTGATAGATCAACTTGGGTGCATTCAGCCTGCCAATGCATAGCTGTAATCTCAGCCGGTTCCTGCTGAACTGGCCAAGATTCGAATCTATGGTCAACTTTAGGCATGACTTGACGTTTAGGAGATTAAAATTGATGATAGGAAACCTGTGATTTGCCAGTGCAGGACAAATCAACAAGTTTGTTCTAACTGCAGCCTCTATAGGAGCTTATGTTTGCATTCCCTTTGCCAGTTGGCACCAGAAGCAAAGGAAGATACCCTGAATTTCCAGATATGTGGAACATGTGACTGAAGTCTGAGGAAGAAGCTACTATTCGAAACGCGTTACCACCCCCTTTATGGCACCATGCTCCTACGTCTGATGTCACCTCCGCCCCGACGCCATCTGCGTACCAGGCTGGTTTTCCCTTCAGTGGCTGGTCGTAGCTATCACTGAGCATCCAGAAGACCCGAGTTTCTGCTGCAGCTCCTGTGACACACTGCCTCTGCTCCTTCTCCATCGGCCCTTGAGACCCATACAGGACGACGTTCCGGAGTGACATGCCTGACCCCATTTCACTTCTAGTGAGTTGCCTTTGTTTACCTTGCAATAAAAACTTACTTTTAATGCTGCACTTAGTCTGGGGCTTCTCTCTTTTCTTTGTTTGGCAATGGGTTGATCAGGCACCACATGGCAGGAAGCAGGGGCGGACTGACAACTCATGGGGCTCCCGGGCAATAGGGGATCATGGGGCCCCTGTGTCCTTGCCCAAACTCAAAAAAGCCTATGAAAAAGGTACCAGAGGCATCTCATGAGGCCCCCTACTGACCCCGGGCCCTTGGGCAGTGCCCGAGTTTCCAAATGGTTAGTCCGCCTCTGGCAGGAAGAGAACCCTCCACTCAATGTCTTGTGACATGGAGCTTACACGGCGCTAAATCTTTACTCCCAGTGATTGAACGGAGCTCAGGAAACCAGTATAAGCTGCTGGTGGAGCCGGCGTTTAATTAAATCTGTTGCTTTGTTCTGAGTAAGCAAACACACTTTAACCCTTTGAGGACCAAGGGACGTATTTGTCCCATGTTTTTAATTGCGTGTATCATCTGATTAAGAACTTAAAACTCTTTTTTTTGGGGGGGTTTGAGTCAAAATATTAGTTCTTCTCAACAAACAACAAATGGATCTAGCTTTTGGCCAATTATTTCATGAAATGGCTTAGTTACAGCACCTGAAGTGTACGAACTTTAAAAACAAAAAAATTTATTCTTTTGGCATTCCAAAATCTTACGGTCCTCAAACGGTTAAAACGAATAAGTGACTTCAGGACATCTAAAAATTAGTAGGAGTATGTGCCCAATACACAGGTGAATTAGAGGGGGTATCACCATGTGGCTGTAGCAATCAGATTGCCACATATATTGCCTGTTTTACACGTAACCACCAATTCATCAGTCCATGGAAGATTTAAAATTAAAAAAGGAAGCAATGGTTGCTAGGAGCAATACAATGATTGTTTCAGACACTATGAACAGGAGGGCCCTATGCTACAATGCAAATGTCGCCTTGCAAGGCGGTGGGGGAAACTCAGGGGCCTCTGGAGTAAGGAGGTGTGTTTTTTATTAGGACTGTGCTTATGGTATGTTAGGAATGTGGAGAGGTCAGCCAGGGTTATAGAAAATCACAGGATGCCCTGGAGCACAGACTATAGCGGGCGATCTTCTATTCAAAGGCTGCTGACAAAGACCACGGCCACCGCACACAGCACGTAGTTTTAACGATTCCTGCCTCTAGTTGACAATTTAGATATGTAATCAAGATTATTATTAAGCTGTGACTTATTTTTTACATGTAAAGTGGCCAATTCTTTTAGATCACATATTGGTATTGCACTGTCACCAGCACCTGTTAAAGTCACTGAAATAAAAGTAGTAATTTAGAAAAGCAGGCTACCCTTAGAAAAGGGATTTCCATTGCAATATTTGACAAGGTTGTGCTCAAAATTTTGCATACCCTGGCAGAAAACGTGAAATTTTGGCATTAATATAAAAAAAAAAAAAAGACTATTCATATCAAAAAACGGTCTTATTTCAGGATAGTGATCATATAGATTGTAAGCTCGTAAGAGCAGGGCCCTCGATCCCCTCATGTTTTGCATTGTATTGGTATTGTTCTGTCATGTTCTGTTCCCCTTTGTAATGTACAGCGCTGAGCGAACTATTGGCGCTTTATAAATACTGTATAATAATAATAATAATATGAAGCCATTTATCATCACTTTTTTTTGGCTCCTATTAAATTCACAATGGTAACAGGAATCACCCAAATGGCCATGATCAAAAGTTTATATCACCTGAAATGTTTGGCCTTGGTACAGATACGCAGGTTAAAATGACAATTAAGGGTTAATTTCCCACATTTATTTATTTCAGGTACTTATATAGGGCTGTCAATTTACACAGCACTTCACAAATATATTGTACGTTCACATCAGTCCCTAACCCTCAAGTCTAAAGTACAGTCTAAGGTCCCTAACTCACATTCATACATATACTACGGCCAATTAACCTACCAGCATGTCTTTGGAGTGTGTGTTGAAACTGGAGTACCCGGAGGAAACTCACACAGGCACAGGGAAAACATGCAAACTCCAGGCAGGTGGCGTCGTGGTTGGGATTTGAACCAACAACCCTAGTACTGCCAGGCGGAAGTGCTAACCACTTAGCTACTGTGCTGCCCATCTGTGGCTTACAAATTGCAATTAGTGTCTGTGTATATATAGTCAATCTGTTTGTTAGTCTTACATGGAAGCACTGAGCAGGCTAGACACTGACCCACGGGAAGCAGAACAAAAGTGTCAAAAGACCTGTGTAACAAGGTAATGGAAATATATAAAAATGGATAAAAAAAAAAAGAAAAAAGATACCCAAGCCTTAAATATGCCAGTCAGTACTGTTAAGTTACCTATTAGAGTGAAAAATTCAGGGATCTCTTGATACCCAGCCAAAGTAGGGTAAGACCAAGAAAGACCTCGGCCACAACTGCCAGAATAATTGTTTGGGATACAAAGAAAAAACAAAGGGAACCTCAGGCGATATACAGGCTGCTCTGGAAAAAAGACATTGTGGTTGTTTTTAAGGAGCACAATACAATGTTAATTGAACAAAAATGAGCTGCATGGTCGAGTTGCCAGAAAGAAGTCTCTATTGCCCCAATGCTACAAAAAAAGTCCGGTTACAATATGCCTGACAACACCTTGACATCCTTCAAAGCTTCTGGCACACTGTAATCTGGAGTGACGACACCAAAAGGCCAAGTTGACCCTCCAGTAGTGGTGCACCGAAATGAAAATTCTGGTGCCGAAACTGATACCGAAAATTCAGAATGCATGTGGCCAAAAACCGAACCGAAACGTCTGGGGTGGGGAGGCTCCAATTGTTTTTTTTAAATTTTTTTTCTACTTTCATGTATTTTTTTTTTAACTTATGATTTTATTGCTATCACATAGGGGACCAATAGTCCCCTATGTGATAGCATATGAGTGACAGGTCCTCTTTGTAGGGGGGAGCAGGTGGGGAGAAGAGCAGTGTATACAGTGAGAAAGCAGTGTATACAGAGAGGCTCCCTTACTGGCTGTCACTTTGGGGTTTATTTACTAAAGCTGGAGAGTCCAAAATCAGACTCCCTTCTGCATAGAAACCAATCAGCTTCCAGGTTTCATTGCCAAAGCTTCATTGAACAAGCTGAGGTTAGAAGCGGATTGGTTTCTATGCAGAAGGGAGTCTGATTTTGGACTCTCCAGCTTTAGTAAATAAACCCTATATGTAATTACCAGCTTTTTTTTTCTTCAATATAGCTCACAGAATTAGCTGTCACTTTCCCCAGAGCTAAAGGAAAGTTTGTTTCTTTTATCTTGGGAAAGAAACTAAAAGGAAACATTGTTTCTTTTAGCTGGGGGGAAAGTGGCAGCTAATTATATGAACTATAGGGAAGAAAAAAAACAAAAGCCGGTAATTACAATTAAAAACCAGCACTGACATATAGTGACAGCCAGTCACTGTATACACTGCTCCTTCCCTGCCCCCCACATCTGCAGCACACACAGTCCCCTGTATTGGCTAAATTTTTCCTAATCGTCATTGCTATTTTTGGCTGATGTTTCAGTAGCCGAAATTTCGGTGCATCCCTACCCTCCAGTGGTTACAGCAGAAAAAGGTGAAGGTTCTGGAGTGGCCATCACAGTCTCCTAACCTTAATATCATCGAGCCACTCAGGGGATCTCACAAATGCGTTTCCTGCAAGACGACTAAAGACGTTGCATGACCTGGAGGCATATTGCCAAGATGAATGGGTAACTCTACCACCTGCAAGAGTTTTGGACCTCATAGAGAACTATTACAAAAGACTGCATGCTGTCATTGATGCCAAAGGGGGTAATACACAGTATTAAAAAACAAGGGGATGCAGACTTTTGAACAGGGGGCATTTCATTGGTTTACTTGTTACCATGTTTTGCTTTATGATTGTGTCATTCTCTTATGGCCTACAGGCGAATATGAATCCCATAGGAAATAAAAAGTGTTTTGCGTGCTCACTCATGTTTTCTTCAAAAATGGTACATACTGTACATTACCAATTTTTCAAGGGTATGTAAACTTGTGAGCACAACTGTATGTAGTAGGAAAGCCATTGTTTGCTTAGTGAGTAATTAGCTGGTCACTTGCTGGTCTTGGACCTCATTCACAGGGGAATATTTAAAGTGGTTATAAAGGCAAACAGTTTTTTTACCTTAATGCATTCTCTACATGAAGATAAAAAAAAACATTCATTCAATGTATTCCTTCTTAAAATGCATATCTGAGCCCTGTCTCGATCCATCGCTGAGCCCATCTACAGCAGTGCTGCTCTATTCACCCTCTCTTCTCACAGTAGGCTCGAAAGCAGCAATAGCCATTGGCTCCCACTTCGGTCAATCTAATCCTATGAGCACAGAGGGTGGCGGGACTGAGCCGTGCTGAGTGTGTCAACAGATGTACACAGCCCAGATTGGGACTGAGCCCCATAGCAAGCAGTGCACACTCAGAAGAGGAGGAGAATGAGCGCCGGCAGGGGAGGTTTGGGGCAACACAGCACAGGTAGGTATACCATGCACAGACGCATCTGTTGCTGCCAATTTGACATCTGTGTGGGTGCAAGCACATGCCCCTGAATGTAGAAAGTGTGGGTTCAGGGACACTCACCCACGAGGATGTCTGTGCAGCCGCTGCGTCCCAATTGACATGAATGGGACTGCATGCACGCAGATGCACAAAACACTTGTGCATCCCCGTGCGGGAAAACATTGCCCTCACACGGTGTACGCCTAAGTACGTCTGTGTGAACAAGGCATTGCACTCCTATTTTTACACTTTTTGACTGGAAGATACTGTGGGGGGTACATTTCTCAATTATGGCAATGCTCAACAGGCGCAGCAAGATAGATTGTGTGACAGATTTATTACAAGGCTACAACTGGAGTCATAAATTCCTTCCTCAGCTGCTCTAAACTAGCACTGCAACATAGTGAGACCTGACCCCAGACCCTGACCACATCTTAATTGTGTGTGTTTAGCATGAAAATCTGTATCATCCCCAGATAACCAGTCGTAGATCTTTGCAAACTGAAGCTGGGGTCACAACCTGTCCCAGAAACTTTGCTGAAGGAAAGGTAGACTGATTTGTGACCAATTGTGTTGCTAATTTGCTTGACCAATGTCCCACTGTAAGTTCAAATAACATCTCCATGTACAAAATTAAAAACTACTCCACAATCCAGTGGGGACTATATGAAAAATACTGTAAGATTACCCACTGCAGGGATAAGAAATCATATAGCCCAATGATCGGGACATGCAGTTCCAGGCACCTGGCATTTTCTGCTGTGGGCAATTGACTTCCATGCAAAATCGCCTCCCACAGACTTCCATGCAAAAACTCCTGTCGATAGCAATCCTATGTGAACACTTATCTTCGCATGCCACTCTACTTTATCACTTGCGAGTCTGGAATGCACCGCTACAAACTCACACATTTTTTGTATTGGCACTCAAAACGCAATACATGTGGATTGCATTTGTGTGAATTACCTCAATAGAACATATAATATCTAGCCTGTCATACGAATCTGTGTATTTGAAAATGCATCCAGAATTGCATGTGTGTGAACCAGGGCGGCTCCATTCACACCTGGGCGTTTTGGGATCGCGGCAGAACCACTGCAATTCGCCACTCTGATCCATCCCCGTTGGACGGGGTGAAACGCATCAAAGTGTGTGACTAGAGTGGTGGCTGAGGCCAAGCCAAGTCATCCATGCATCTGACTCAGGGGTCGGTTGAGCGGCTTCCACCTTCTCCTATCAGCACCTAAAATGTAAGCGATTGTATGAGATTGTCTTGTGGCGCCGCTCTGATCCATCCCCGTTGGACGGGGTGAAACGCATCAAAGTGTGTGGCTAGAGTGGTGGCTGAGGCCAAGCCAAGCCAAGCCATCCATGCGTATGACTCCTGGGGTCGGTTGTGCGGCTTCCACCTTCTCTTATCAGCACCTAAAATTGTGGTGCTGTTTAGCAATGGTTGTCACACGGCAAATCACATCGCGTGAAGCTCATCACGCAAAAAAAAGCTCCAGCTCTTTTTTTTGGCAACAAGCTTCACACGACTCAATTTGTTGCAAGTGCCGCACAACAATCGCGGCAAAGCCACACTGCATTTCAAATGCAATCGAAAATAATGACACCTGAATCTGCGTTTTGCAATTGTAGTGCATTTTGAGATTGCGGGCAGAATTACAGCGATTTTGCCACAATCCCAAAACGCCCAGGTGTGAACAGAGCCTGGCAAACCCAAATACTCCTGAGGTTAGGGATGGACTCCAAAAAGATGGGACCAACATCATGAATTTCTGGGAATATGCACGCCTTGCTGCCCTCAAATGACCGGGGAAGTCTAAACGTACTGAGTAGAGAAAAACAGAAAGAGGGCCTGGTGCATTACCTTAAAAATGTATTTATTGAATGATAAAATTAGGTATTGTACTCACAAAATGACAATACAGTCAAAAGGTACATCGTATAAGAACAGCTCGGTCCGATCCGCACTATGTGTGCGTCCGTAATGGGAAGAGTTCCCATTACGGACGCACACGTAGTGCGGATCGGACCGAGCTGCTCTGTTTTTCTCTACTCAGTGAACAAGGCCCAACTGAGCACACACGGAGCTCGATTTGGCTGTGAGGGTAACCTGAAGGAATAGAGTGTTTTTTTCCCTCATTGGGGCCGGCACCTAATTTACTTGCTCAGCACATGCGTTTCTGCTGACCATTAAAGGAGCCCGGCACTCCCTTTTCCTGACTAGCACCCAATCAGTGCTCATCACACTGCAAGGTCTCTCCCCTCTTCCCTGCTAGTCCATAGGTGTGGTGCTAGAAACAGGCAGGGAGATGAGGACATAAACAGCACAATGTTAAAAACATTAAAAGTTTAAGTTGCCATAAAGCCTCTTTCATTTTTAAAAGTCCCATACATTCCTAAAAGCACCTCTACCTAATATAAAACAGACTGGGACCCAGATTTAGTTCCTTGGACAAGTAGTTTTTTTTTTTTTAAATTTCCACACCCCTGCCACTGCACATGAAAATTCTGACTGTACAATCCAACTGTCGCAAAACCGAATGCAGATTTAAAGGTCAAAACAGACATTGCAATCCGCCGTGATCTGACCCATTTTCTTGCGCCTGCCCTGCAAACAAAAATGTGTTAGATTTACATTAGTATGTACATTAAAGCTGAACTCCCACCTTTAGGTCACTCTACCCCCGCAGTGAACCTAAAGTTGACCATATGTGAGATTTCCAAATGAAAATTCGTACAAAAATTTGTATGAAGATTCATAAATAAATTCTCAGTACATTTGACAGCTTGAGGAATATAACCGGAAATTTCTATTGCTTTTAATACTCAATTTTTTAAATGAACAAAAACCACATACATGGTTAGAAAAATAATCATTTGAGAAAAAATTTCCATTCTACTCCTTCAAATTTTCTTGTTACTATGAAAATAAACGTTAATCCTAACCCACTGACGATTAGAAAAACAAACGAACGTTCGAAAATCTACTATTGTATACCCGGCTTACATTCACAGTTTGCTGGAGCAAAGCCTCGTCCCCAACAAATGACACAGATACCACAGCAAGCGTAAATGTCATGATGAATCAACAATACAGAATGTTGCAATGTAACAAACTACATGTTACATAACATTCCACAATCCTTATCTCCTTGTCATAAGTGCAAATATAAGCAGGATCTATAGAAAAAAGAAAAAAAAAAAACCGCACAGTAAAATTTCTTTAGTACTTACCAGGGTCTACTTTTTAGAAGCACTTTCAAGGCATACAGTACATAAAAATACTGTTCCCACATAAAATACATAAAAATGGATATTCCTCCTGTAGACCACCTAACTCCACCTGAGCATTCTGCTGGTAATTAACCCCTGATGCCTACCTTAAAGTGATACTAAACCCTGGACCCCGCATTCACTAAATCTGGCCCCCCCGGGCCCCGCATTCACTATATCTGGCCCCCCCGGGCCCCGCATTCACTATATCTGGCCCCCCCGGGCCCCGCATTCACTATATCTGGCCCCCCCGGGCCCCGCATTCACTATATCTGGCCCCCCCGGGCCCCGCATTCACTATATCTGGCCCCCCCGGGCCCCGCATTCACTATATCTGGCCCCCCCGGGCCCCGCATTCACTATATCTGGCCCCCCCGGGCCCCGCATTCACTATATCTGGCCCCCCCGGGCCCCGCATTCACTATATCTGGCCCCCCCGGGCCCCGCATTCACTATATCTGGCCCCCCCGGGCCCCGCATTCACTATATCTGGCCCCCCCGGGCCCCGCATTCACTATATCTGGCCCCCCCGGGCCCCGCATTCACTATATCTGGCCCCCCCGGGCCCCGCATTCACTATATCTGGCCCCCCCGGGGCCCCGCATTCACTATATCTGGCCCCCCCGGGCCCCGCATTCACTATATCTGGCCCCCCCGGGCCCTGCATTCACTATATCTGGCCCCCCCGGGCCCCGCATTCACTATATCTGGTCTCCCCGGACCCCGCATTCACTATATCTGGCCCCCCCGGGCCCTGCATTCACTATATCTGGTCTCCCCGGACCCTGCATTCACTATATCTGGTCTCCCCAGATCCTGCATTCACTATATCTGGTCTCCCCAGACCCTGCATTCACTATATCTGGTCTCCACGGACCCCGCATTCACTATATCTGGCCCCCCCGGGCCCTGCATTCACTATATCTGGTCTCCCCGGACCCTGCATTCACTATATCTGGTCTCCCCGGACCCTGCATTCACTATATCTGGCCCCCCCGGGCCCTGCATTCACTATATCAGGTCTCCCCAGACCCTGCATTCACTATATCTGGTCTCACACAGTACACAGAATAAGGAAATGCAATTATTTAAGTAAATATAAACTGCTAAATACCTTTTCTCATCAGCAGTTATAGCAGTCTTGTGACTTCAGCAGAGCACTGTTTAAAGCTTGTAGGAGGAGTTTTCTTCCTGCTCTAGGAGGATGTGTAAGTCCTGACCCTCTGTCTGGATAGTGCCGATTGGCTCTGTGCTGATCACATGCACTCCTATGCGCATGTCCCATAGCAAGCTGTTTGCTATTGGGGGCACTTGTGCATGTTCGTATTTACTTTAATAATTGCATTTCCTTATTCTGTGTACTGTGTGAGACCAGATATATATATGTAAAAAGCTGCGTAAAATTTACAGCGCTATATAAGTACCTGAAATAAATAAGGTAAAAAACCGTCTACATTTAGGACCACTTTAGATTACTAAATGCCAACATGATCAATGCAGTTATCTAGCAGTATTCGACATAATGTTTTATTTTTTACAAGCACCCTGGGGTCCCTAAAACTATTTCATACGCCTAACAACTCTAAAAGGCTTGCTCCATCGCTTCTATTGGGTGGACAGATCATCCATTGCAGTGACTGGCCAACAGGATGGTGTGGAATAGGGACCAACAAACTTTTAAAACAGCACGGATGTGTTTTAAGAGTGCTCCAAGGGCGCTCCACATGCAGTTTGAAGCAATGTGCATGAACTGGGAAAAATAGATACAACATTTAACATTTTTATTACTATAACACGTGATAAACCATTCTGAGATTTTGCCACTTAAAGAGGAACTTCACCCACAAGGGGAAGTTCCACCCCGTTTATATCCTCGCCCCCTCAACTGCCACATTTGGCACTTTTTTGGGGGGGGTACCTGGTTTTGAAAGGTACCTGCTCCCACTCCGGTCAGATGCTGTGATCTGAGCTGGAAGTTCTACCTCCCCTCCTTCCCCTGCAGCCTTCTGGGACACTTCACAGGTCCCAGAAGACTGCAGGACCATTCAAAAAGCCCAGTGTGCTTCACGTATGTATAGCAGAAAACAGAAAATGTGAAGCTGCAAGGCTGCCGGTTTCCCTTACTCAAGATGCCAGGAAACCAAAGCCATCGGCTCGGGTGAGGACATTGCTGGATCCCTGGACAGATAAGTGTCCTTATATTAAAAGTCAGCAGCTACAGTATTTGTAGCTGCCGACATATTCATTTTGTAGGGAGCCTGGAACTCAGCTTTAACTACAAAGAACACTTTCTATACTAAAAGACGGATTATCTTTCTATGTAAACTATTGGGATGACCAGAAAACACTTTACAGGACAGTCAGATTGTGCTTGTATTGCCTTATTATAATACAGGATTTATAAAGCGCCAACAGTTTGCGCAACGCTTTACAATATTAGGGAGACAGTACAATTACAATACATTTCAGTACGGAAGGAATAGGAGGGCCCGGCTCGTGGAGCTTACAATCTAAAGATTAAATTGTCTATGGCTAGCTTTAGACATCTTTAAAACACCCTAAACTACATTTATTGAAACAAGACCTCTTTTCGTTTATACCTTTATACAGTGCAAGCTGTAACCTGTATGGTAGATATGGACTTAAAGTAGAATTCCACCCTAAACCCAACTAGTCCCTCCCCCTCCTACCACCAATGCTGACTAACCTGTGTAAGAAAGATGTATATAAAATTTACCTATTTTCAGCCCAATCTGGTCCGGTCACAGTTCAACTATGTCAGCCAGCGGTGGCTGCAAGGAAAAGAAAGGGGGAAGTGCTGACAATGGCTGGGACATGGGAACTTATGGGTGACTTCACCGCTTCTGGAATTTGCAACCACTGTGAAGTGCCCTCTCCTCTCCCCTGCAGCCACCACTTGCTGGCACAGGAGGATCCTAGAACAGGGCTGGGCTGAAAACAGGTAAGTGTATACAACTTTTTCACACAGTTTAGTCACCATAGGTGTTAGGACGAGGGGGGGGGGAACGACATTTTTAAGAGTAGTTCGGTTTAGGCTGAAGTTCTACTTTAAATGATCAGTTTCAAGAATAAGCAGATCTTATATTGGTCTGTGTACACCCTTACATAATATCTTTTTTAGATTTGCCACTTACCTCTTTTTTGCAGCCAGCCTTCCTTTACCACCATTACTTCATTCATGGTGATGGAAAGACCGAGGCCTAAGTGTATTCAATCAGCTCTCCAAAACAGTGGGTTCAGACAGTATAGCGGTTCTGGAACAAGAAAAAAAAATAAGAAAAATCAGGTTGTTAGTCCAACAAAGCCATGTACAAAATTCATTATCACTGCTTCAAGAAGCTATGTGATGACCATAACACGGCGCATAACTTACACACTATGTTAACAAATGGCGTACACCAAGAGCTTCACCAAATTATCTTCAAAAGAGAATTCAAGAAGCCAACTCAAGAATCACATCTATACAACACAAGACGGAGTGGTGTTTAACACATGCTTTCCATACACTTATATAAAGCGTCATATCAATTTCCTGTATAGATTTGTAACAATCAGAATGGAGTTCGCAATCTGTAATACCGCACAGTTTCCACAGGCTAGCTATCACAGACTGCATTAGTTACCGGAAGAAACATATAATTATATTTAATGCCATGTAAGTTTTGGACTGATTTCCCCTGTCCTACTGCTCCTTTACCAGACGTACCGCCAGGTACCTGAACCTTACTTCCTGTCCTACTGCTCCTCTACCAGACGTACCGGCACGTACCTGAACCTTACTTCCTGTCCTACGGCTCCTCAACCAGACGTACCGGCAGGTACCTGAACCTTACTTCCTGTCCTACGGCTCCTCCACCAGACGTACCGGCAGGTACCTGAACCTTACTTCCTGTCCTACGGCTCCTCCACCAGACGTACCGGCAGGTACCTGAACCTTACTTCCTGTCCTACGGCTCCTCCACCAGACGTACCGGCAGGTACCTGAACCTTACTTCCTGTCCTACGGCTCCTCCACCAGACGTACCGCCAGGTACCTGAACCTTACTTCCTGTCCTACTGCTCCTCTACCAGACGTACCGGCACGTACCTGAACCTTACTTCCTGTCCTACGGCTCCTCAACCAGACGTACCGGCAGGTACCTGAACCTTACTTCCTGTCCTACGGCTCCTCCACCAGACGTACCGGCAGGTACCTGAACCTTACTTCCTGTCCTACGGCTCCTCCAGCAGACGTACCGGCAGGTACCTGAACCTTACTTCCTGTCCTACGGCTCCTCCACCAGACGTACCGCCAGGTACCTGAACCTTACTTCCTGTCCTACGGCTCCTCCACCAGACGTACCGGCAGGTACCTGAACCTTACTTCCTGTCCTACGGCTCCTCCACCAGACGTACCGGCAGGTACCTGAACCTTACTTCCTGTCCTACGGCTCCTCTACCAGGCGTACTGGCAGGTACCTGAACCTTACTTCCTGTCCTACGGCTCCTCTACCAGGCCTACTGGCAGGTACCTGAACCTTACTTCCTGTCCTACGGCTCCTCTACCAGGCGTACTGGCAGGTACCTGAACCTTACCTCCTGTCCTACTGCTCCTCCACCAGAAATACTGGTAGGTACCTGAACCTTACTTCCTGTCCTACGGCTTCTCTACCAGACATACTGGCAGTTACCTGAACCTTACTTCCTGTCCTACGGCTCCTCTACCAGACATACTGGCAGTTACCTGAACCTTACCTCCTGTCCTACGGCTTCTCTACCAGACATACCGGCAGGTACCTGAACCTTACTTCCTGTGCTACGGCTCCTCTACCAGACATACTGATAGGTACCTGAACCTTACTTCCTGCCCTACATCTCCTCTACCAGACGTACTGGCAGTTACCTGAACATTACTTCCTGTCCTACGACTCCTCTACCAGACGTACCGGCAGATACCTGAACCTTAGTTCCAGTCAACGACTCCTCTACCAGACGTACCGGCAGGTACCTGAACCTTACTTCCTTGTCCTACTGCTCCTCTACCAGATGTACAGCCAGGTACCTGCTCCTACAGCTCCTTTACGATCCTCTACTGCTCCACTGCCAGCTGTACATCCATACAACCAATGAGAGACAGTTTATGTTGAAGCCCCTTAATCACCACTTCTTTGCTTCCTCACTACTTCCTTCAGCCACCAGGATTAAGGAGAGGAAACCCCGTGTAAGCTCCTAACCAAGAAAAGGACTTTGTGCCTGCTCAGTAGAGCCACCAGTACTGTCATATTACAGGAAAGGGAAGTAGTAACAGGCTCCGCCATACCTGGAAGTACAGGGTATTTTCTTCACTGGAAAAACAATGAGGCTGGGGAGAAAAGGAAAGGCTACACTCTGAACTACCATGGTTGAGCTCTCTGGTAGTTCATCAATTCTTCCTGTCAGTGTGAAACTGCCTGCGATGTACGGGCACACAGATTACGCTGACAGTCTGCAGGAGTCCTGCATGTCTCATCGCTTTCTAGTCTACTTAAAAAAAAAAAAAAAAAAAAAAAAAAATTGTAAATGCATTTTTTACCTGCATAAAAAAAATGTGCATTTATTATTTAATTATTATTATTATTATTTTTTTAGGTGAACTTATCCTTTAAATTTTTGCAAATGGGGTCTGGTTTCTTTTTTTGGCAAGTAGGAGGGGGTTTTCTGTCACTTGCTGTCAAGGGGAAGTAAGTATTACACAGCAGATTATCATCTCACTTGTGAATGAACCAGGAATCACACCCACTATGCAAAACAGTGTTGCGGAGAAAAAAAAAAAAAAAAAGCAGAAGATAAACACTGCCACAAAACAGGACATGAGAGCAGATGTGATCTGCTCATGTCTGCCTCCAAATCCAGCCTGCGGGTGACCATGTTCAGCCAACCCTCTGCTGGGGGGCACTGCCACGATGACAGACTGTCCTGCTCCACATCGTGGTGGAAAACACAACAGATTGCAGAGTGTTTGTTTTGTGAGCTGCATAAATAATACGCACGTTCTTATCTCTCTGGAAACTGCTATTAGCACAGAGACAAAATCTGGCTCGGAAAAAAACAGGCGCTCGGGTCGAGCGGCGAGTACAAGAGGCAGGGCAGGATAAACACTTTGCTTGCAGCTCACCTGATGCTGCTTATCTCTCTCTGGGAGATCATGTTCAGACGATGGAACAGATCAAAACAGATGGGTCGCCAAGGATGGTTTTAATGATTCTGTTTGGACAGGAAAAGTGCAAACAAACTGCTGATCTCTAATAATCCATGCAGCTCCAATGGTGTCATTTAAAGTGCACCTGTACAAGGGCAATGCCAAACTCTTCCATGGTATAAACACCTAAGGATCTACGAGAACAGGCAGAATATTTGTAAAGTAACGCGTGTGATCTGGTGGTCTACCAGCACTACATTATTATACAGTATTTATATAGCGCCAATAGTTTGTTCAGTGCTGTACATTACAATGGGAGACGATACATGAGACAGTACAATAACAATACAGTGCGATACACGGGGGTTCGAGGGCCCTGCTCCTTCTGCAAAGCAAAAGAAGGGTGACACGTTTCACCCCAGGTTCACATATATGCGGCTGTGCGGGCCGCGTTTTCCACAGCCACGAGAGCCCATTCATTTGAATGGACTCCCGTGCACCGGGACACGCAGGGAAGAAGTCCCTGCACTTCTTCTGAAAACACAGCCCGCACAGGAACCTCGGATCCCAGTACGGTTGCGTTTTCCAGTGTGGGCGCCCGCGGGTCCACAGTCCTCTATGCAGGTGGTGCAGTGGTCCCAGAACACCTTGTCCTGTCTGCTTTGTGGGCTACTAGTGGACATTACAGCTCTTTTCCTGATCTATTGCTTTCTCCTGGTAAAGAGGAACTTCTTCCCCCTTTTTCAGTTCCCTCCTTACTTGTCCACTAGATTGCCTTTCGGATGTATTGTCAGCCCATTTATTTGAATGAGCTACCTGAGCACAACACGCATTAATGTACCACGACAACAAGGTGTGAAAGGGCCCCTTAAAGTGAAGCTCCACTTAAAAGGGGAAGTTCCGCTTTAAGGCCTTGTCCCACGTTCCGTTAAGATTGGCATTTTTGGGGAGTCGGGGGTACCAGATTGTGACAGGTACCCGCTCCCACTGAGATCGCCTAGGCCATGGGTGTCAAACTGGCAACCCTCCAGCTGTTGCCTCACATGAGGCATTGCAAGACTGACAGTTACCAGCATGACTCCCAAAGGCAGAGGCATAATGGGACTTTTAGTTTCGCAACAGCTGGAGGGCTGCCAGTTTGATACCCCTGGCCTAGGCCATCGGAAGTTGTCCTTCCCTTCCCTCCCCGTAGTCTGGGACACATGACTACGAGATCATTCACAAAGCACAGCACTACTCATGCATGCGTACTGGGCACCTGGCTGTGAAACCACAAGCTGTCACAGCCGAGTGCCCACAGTGAAGATGCCGGCGCCTGGGACACAGGACAACCGGTGAACCTGGCTGCGGTGAGGACACCGACAGAGAGGGACAGGTAAGTGGCTGTTTTTTTTAAAAGTCAGCAGCTACAGTTTTTGTAGCTGCTGACTTATTGTTTTAAGCTTTGACTGGAGTTCCACTTTAATGCTGGTTGGATGCAATATGTGCTGCTGTTGGCATGTCCAATACTACGGGCTAGTTCACACCTGTTACAAATCAGCCGCTTGCGTGGGAACAAAATCGATCTTCCTCAAAGTATGGCAGACTCCCCCCCCCCCCCCCTCATAGTTTAGTTTTTTTTTTTCTTAATTAATTGAATATATACAATTTTCCTGAAAATTTCACTTTTGTTCAACGTTTTTAAAGATTAGTTCACTTTTTACCCCCAGTACTTACTAACGTGGCAGAAAATGGCAAGCTTTCAGCCTCATCAGACGCAATGGCGCACGCATCGCAGTTCATCAGTCCTACTTAAGTACAATTTCACAACAGAAAACCGGCTATACACAGATTGAAACTGCCAGCTCAGCAGGGACCGGATGAATTCCGATCCATGTATAGGTATCCTCGGTTGTACAGAAGTTGATCAACCATTTTTTATTTCACATCAATCAGTGCTGCCGGCTATAGCCAGTGTATTCTGATGGCGGGGAAGTCTCCCCGCTGTCAGAATGCAATAGCTCAGCGGAAATGTGTGGATGGAGAGATCGGATCTTTTTTTGTTCAGTCCTCTGGTTGAATAGACATTTTTTTTCACCCATGTATACAATGTCTTAAAGTGAAGCGTCACTCTACCTAACAACTTTGTTCCCATTAGTAGCTATTGCCTCTGTCTAAAATATTTGGAAATTGTTATTTTTGGCATAATTACTTTATGTTTTGTTTTTTTAATCCCTTCACGCCGGCGCCTCCTGGCCCTTTAAAGGGTTTCTGACGCCGGGAGGCGAGGCAGGGTTTAGGATTATGTGACCGGCGTGATTGGCTGTCACGGCAGGTCCCATGATCCCGATCGCAAGGAGAGATCAGGACCTTTCCATGAGATGGGAGCGCTCTCAGCACATGTTTACAAACGATACGCAAATATGCGGCCGCTCAGCGTCAAGGCCCAGCCGCCGAGAGGCCGCATATTTGCCTACTGTTGGCGTGAAGAGGTTAAAATACCCAACATTTCCAGGTACGCATCGCCGCGGCGACGTACATCATCTCTGGTTTCCCGTTGACTCCTGGGATATTGGTGTCATCAAGCCCACAGGAGTCAGCGGGCGTCCTCCGCTGTTCTTCACAGTGTTGTCAGCACACATACACGACATCAGGATATGCATGCAGGGTAGCTAGCTGCACAAAATATAGGAAGAGAACAGCTGGCAGCTTCAAAAGCCAGTAGCTGACATGGCTGCCGCCAGCCGTTCGAGAGTACCAGTTCGTGTAGGGATTTAAAAATATTTGACATACCATTAATATACACAATACCTAATGTAGGAAAAGCGATAATTAAGAACAAACATGTTTATTTAAAATTCTTCTAGAAAACTGTTGCTCCTCTTTATGTGGACCATACATGGATCGAAATTCGCCCTGTTTAGCAGGGACCAGCCAAATTTCGATCCATTTATGGGCAGGCTTATCCATTGATCGACTTGAGTACAACCAGCCTGTCTGACTTTTCTGCATGAGCTTACTGCCAGTGGTTATAGCTGCTAGCAGCAATCATTATATTCTGCCAGCCGGGAAGGCTCCCGGCACTTCCCTCCCCCCCACCAACAGAATATAATAGCACTGTGGGAGGCATTCCCCCATCAATACTGACTGTGCTGAGGAGGGAATAGAGTGATTTTCTTTCCTTCCGTGGTGGAAGGAAAGAAAATTGATTTATCTATGGCTTGCCTTATGCTTAGTACACACGATGAGAAAATTGGACCAAAAACCGTTTTCGGGACCATCGTACAATAACCTGTACACAGCTTTCGAGAGTTGATCACAACAGTTAATGCAAAATTATCCAAAGGGACAAGCACAACAAATTCTCATAAGATAACGGAGCAAATAATTTTTGTTTAATCAGAACACTATTCATTCATAAGAAAAAAAATTGAGTGACCAAGACTGCACATACTCAGAAAAGAATACGTTACATCATTGCGGTAAACTGTACTCTGTCTTTCAAGGATTTTGGTAACTCTAGTAACACATTTGTTTTCGACATCAGACTAGCGAGCAAAAAAGAAAAAAATTATTTTTTAAAAAAAACGAGACGATCATACGTCCGATATTTTTCTTGTGTGTACAAGGAAATGCTTGTGAGTACAGGTCTGGCGGCAGCAGTCGCCTGCCCCTTCTGAGAAGGCAGCTTATCAATTCACAAGAAACCAGACACACAAAGATATCACTAATTCCTCGTACACAGATAAGCCGCCTTCTCTGAAATGTTGGTTCAGCCCACAAAATGGCTTTCTGCAGGGTATGAAAGAAAACCATTGCCTAATTTACCAGCTCAGGTTTTTAAGAAGCAGAAAAATACTCCCTAGAAAAATTCTAATTGATTTTCTGTACCCAGAATAGTAAAGTATACAAGTATCATATTAAATCAATAACTAAGCTGCTCGGTACACACAATAGTGATCTCTGAAAACTGGAGCAAATGAAAATATTGCTTACAGCAACCCATCAATAGTTGGGCTTTATTTTCCAACATGTCTTCCTGGATTCAAGTACTCTTTGGGGTTGCATGGACAGGACAGCGAAGGACCAAAGCATTTGACATTCACTAGCCAAGGACAATAATAAAACAAATGGAATACATCTATATTGCTTCTTCCGGTACATTGCTGTGTAATTGGATAGGTCAATTGAAGGCATTCAGTCGTTTTTATATATATATGTAACCTTCACTTTCCTTTCGGGAATCAACATTTTCTATGAGACACTACTACAAAATACTCACACAAATTCGGGCAATTGATTGCAGAAAAAATGTTTGGTAATTTGCACACACAAAAAAAGGATTTTTCCTAACAAATTCATTCAAGGCCATGTTGAAAAAAATTAATGCACCCCAATTAGGAGCAAAGCTATATTTTAGACAACAAAATCCTAATTAGCAAGAATTCAACTAAATGCGTGTCTAATTATTCATTAAACAGATGTCCAGAAGACAGTTGATTATAAAAGGGTGTTACTTAAGGCTAGGTTCACATATGTCAGGGTGTCTCTGAAATCTGTGCAGCCGCACCACCCGCACAGAGGAATGCGGACCCACGGGCGGTTGCCATTAGTTCTAATGAATGGGCTCTCGTGCCCATGCAAAACGTGGCCCACACGGCCGTATATATGTGAACCAGGGGTAAAAGAAAACCCCTTTCTATTTCATGCTGTCAGCAATGGCACCACACAGCCTGAGAAAAAAAGTTTCTTTACACAAGAAAGGTAAAGGCTACAAGATCAGCAAAGCCTTACTTATCAGTCAGAATACGGTAGCAAAAGTGATGAAAATATTTAACAAAGATGGAAATGCAACCATCTCACAGAGATGTCCAGGCCGTCCACGGAAGTTAACACCTTGACAGGAGCGTCTTCTGATGAGAAGGGTTAAAGAAAATCACCAAGCAAGTTCACTGCAGTTAGCTAAAGAAGTAGAAAGCCAAAATGAGGCAATTGTTTCCCGTGACACAATACGGCATACACTGCAGAGGAGCGGCATGCATGGGTATCGTCCACGAATGAGGCCTCTCCTAAAGGCCAGGCAGAAAAAAGCCCTTCTAAAATTTGCCAGGACCCATGCTGAAAAAGAAGAAGACTGCTGGGACTCTGGAGTGATGAGACCAAAATAAATGTTTTTGGAACTGACGACTTCAAAACTGTATGCAGTCGCAGAAGTGAGTACAGAGAAAAATGCATGGTGCCTACAGAGAAACATGGTGGTGGCAGTGTCCTTCTGTGGGGCTGCATGAGTGCTGCTGGTGTCGGGAAGCTGCATTTGATTGATGGTATTATGAATTTATAGATGTACTGGTCTATATTGAAAGAAAAGATGCTACCATCACTCCGTGCCCTTGGTTGTCGTGCACTTTTCCAACATGACAATAATCCAATACACACATCTAAGGCCACTGTTGCATTTCTAAAGAAGAACAGGGTGAAAGTAATTCAGTGGCCAAGTACTGTACGTCTCCTGATCTGAACCCAATCTAACACCTATGGGGAATGCTGAAGAGACAAGTTGAGCATCACTCTCCATCCAGCATCCAGGCTCTAAGAGAAGTAGTTTTTGAAGAATGGAAAAAGATTGCTATTGCAATATGTCGCCAACTTGTTCATTCCATGCCTAGAAAACGTGGTGCGGTCCTTACAAATCATGGAGGTCATACAAAAAATGCTAGAGTAGTATTTGTTGTCGGGTGTATTAATTTTTGCATCAACTCATTTGAGTAAAACTGAAGAATTTGTAATTCAAGTTACATTATTAACCTTACGTTCATGTAACAATATAAAACAAATGTTCTATAGAACTCATGTTTTGTTAAATTTTGGAAATTGTTGTGTTCATTGAGATTTCAATTAAAATCTTACTTTTCAAAAGGGGGGTACTGAGCACTAAAATACAAACACACAAAATTAAAGGAACACTTTTTAATCAGAGTATAGCATCAAGTCAATGAAACTCTGGGGATATTGATCTAGTCAGTTAACTAGCAGAGGGGGTTGTTAAGTTTCAGCTGCTTTTGTGGTAATGAAATTAACAACATGTGCACTAGATGGGCAATAATACCTGCGAAACAGGAATGGTTTTACAGGTGGAGTCTGACATTTTTTTTCCCTACTCATCTTTTCTGATGGTTTTTCACTAGTTTTGCATTTGGCTAGGGACAGTGTCACTCCAGGATGGCAAATCAATACGTGCCATTGCCAGAAGATTTGCTGTGTCTCCCAGCACAGTCTCAAGAGTATGGAGGAGATTCCAGAAGACAGGCAGTTACTCTAGGAGAGCTGGACAGGGCCATAGAAGGTCCTTAACCCATCAGCAGGACCGGTATCTGCTCCTTTGTGCAAGGAGGAACAGGATGAGCACTGCCAGAGTCCTACAAAATGACCTCCAGCAGGCCACTGGTATGAATGTCTCTGACCAAACAATCAGAAACAGACATCATGAGGGTGGGCCGGAGGACCCGATGTCCTCTAGTGGGCCCTGTGCTCACTACCTGGGACCATAGAGCTTGATTGGCATTTACCATTGAACACCAGAACTGGCAGGACAGCCATTGGCGCCCTGTGCTTTTCACAGATGAGAGCAGGTTCACCCTTAGCACATGTGACAGACGTGAAAGGGTCTGGAGAAGCCGTGGAGAATGTTATGCTGCCTGTTAAAATCGTTCAGCATGACCGTTTTGGTGGTGGGACAGTGATGGTCTGAGGAGGCATATCCATGGAAGGATGCACAGACCTCTACAGGCTAGACAATGGCACCCTGACTGCCATTAGGTATCACGATGAAACCCATGGACCCATTGTCAGACCCTACACTGGTGCAGTGGGTCCTGCATTCCTCCTGGTGCATGACAATGCCAGGCCTCATGTGGAGAGAGTATGCAGGCAGTTTCTGGAGGATGACGGAGTTGATACCACTGAATGGCCCCCATGCTTCCCTGACCTAAATCCAATAGAACACCTCTGGGATATCATGTTTCGGTCCATACGCCACCGGGTGTCACCTCAGAATGTCCAGAAGCTCGGTGATGCCCTGGTCCAGATCTGGGAGGAAATAGCCCAGGACACCATCTGTCGTCTCATTAGGAGCATGCCCCGATGTTGTCAGGAATGCATACAAGCACGTGGGAGACAAAAACTACTGAGTGCCATTCTGAGTTGCTGCAATGGTAGGTAGGTTGATGATTTTCATTTCCATCAAACGATGGGGAATCCATACGTTCCTAACACATTACCCAGTCCATATCAGTATAGATATCCAGCAGGAGATTTTTTCCCATTGAGATCTGATGTGTTTTCAAAGTGTTCCTTTAATTTTTTTGAGCAGTGTATAATTGTCCAAAATGTCTTAATTTGTGAATGGGAACTCTTAAGGTGTCTGTATACCAAGGGGCCAAGCCTAACCCCTGAAAAACAACCCCAAACCGTAATCCCTCCTCCATCAAACGTTATATTTGGCACAATGCAGTCAGGCAAGTACCAATCTCCTCTGCTCTAGAGTCCAGTGGCGGCGTGGTTTACACCACTGTATCTGATGCATTGCATTGCACTTGGTGATATAAGGCTTGGATGCAGCTGCTCGGCTATGGAAACCCATTCCATGAAGCGTTCTACTCACTGCTGCTGTGCTAATCTGAAGGCCACACGAAGTTTGGAGTTCTTTAGCTATTGACTCTGCAGACAGTTAACTTCTGCTCACTGTGCCCTTCAGCATACGCTGACCCCGCTCTGTCACTTTACGTGGCCTACCACTTCATGGCTGAGTTGCTGTTCCCAGTTGCTTCCACTTTGTTATAATCCCACTAACAGTTGACCGTGGAATATTTAGTAGCAAGGAAATTTCACAAACGGACTTATTGCACAGGTGGCAACCTATCACGGTACCACGCTTGGAGTCACTGAGCTCCTGAGAGCGACCCATTCTTTCACAAATGTTTGTAGAAGCAGTCTGCATGCCTAGGGGCTTGATTTTATACACCTTTGGTCATGGAGGTGATTGGAACACTTGAATCCAAAGATTTGGAGAGGTGTCCCAATACTTTTGGCAATATATTGTATACCAATTTTAAAGGCCCACTGACCAGCCGCTTTTCTACTTGGAGATTGCTATGGGCAACAGCCCAACGTTTTCTATCAGTAAGGGATCAGATTTGATTCTATAACGTGCTACGGGAAATTCGTAAACTGAGTTCGAATGGGTCCAAAGAGCACCGTCATGTTTACTTGCTATGGAGTTCCTATGAACACAGGTATGAAACGTGACTCCACAGGCAAAAAAAAAAAAAAAAGGGTGTACTGAGCAGAATGCTGGATTTGACAAGGACCAGACTGCTTTCCATTGCATCAAAACGAATGTGAAGTGCACCATCTGCAGAAGAGGACTCCCCAATCATCTAAACACCTGGACTGGTGACATTACACAGGCAGTAGGTGAACTTCTGCATCCAGATCCTGTCTGTATAGGATTTTACAGGTAAACAGACAGACATCTGTTCAACAGAGCAGATCACATACAAAAGTACAGCTGTCTGCAAGGAGGTTAACACATGTAACAGACAGCTGCCATGAAGACCATCATGTGATATTTTCATTGCCCACAGCTGCCTCATCACAAATAGTATCTTATAGGGAAAGCCTCTTAAATTCTGCTCTTCCACCTGGCCGTCTCTTCACAGAGAAAAACCTCTACAGGACATTTTAGTCATGTCTCTACAAATGGCAACTGTTCCGGCCTCATACACATGGGTGCTGATGCAGACGTTTATCCAGCAGCACTGGACTGTCTTTCAGGCCATGCTCTAGTAGGCCTTCCAATACACTCCTGGTGGACCTTCTATAAAGACGAACTCCACCGTTTACAACTGCGGCAAAACAACTTGCCGTTCTTAATAGAATACAAGTGCGGCAATCGCTAGTGATGCACAGATATAAATCGGTCGCCAAACATTACTGCCGAAAATAGGGTTATCAGCATTTTGTCGAATAAAAAAGAAAAAGTTGTTGATAATTTAGTTCGATGCTAAATCACGGCCCACTGACTTCAATGCTAAATCACCTCTATTCAAGTTTTCTAATGATTTATATATTTCATTTTATTTTCTGCCCAATTTTTGTGTATTCCTTTCAGTAAGTTATTTTACGTTACTGCATTGTATTTTTTAAAATTCATATTCATTTACATTCATATTAAAAAGTTGGATAGAACACAATTATACAGATTATTTTAAAAACTGTCCATTTTGGTTTCAGTTTTTGAAGTGCCTTCTGAATTTTCGGGTTCGGTCCAGGATTTTAATTTCTGGTGCACCACTATAATCAGCAAACTCGTAATCCATTGATACTTCCTCCAGCTCCCCAACTGAAAGCCCGTATCCCTGAACTGGCAGGTGCCTGAAGCAGCCTGGCATTACATACATGATCCATTGATCGTAGGTGCAATGTTTTGAGGGCTCCTGTGATAAAAATAAAACTAACACTTCTTTCCTGTGAACGTAACCTTAACCACTTTAGCGCCGCCCCATAGCAGAAATACTGCTACAGGGCGGCAGTGGTGCGCAAACTCACATATATATATATATATATATATATATATATATATATATATATATATATATATATATATATATATATATATATATATACACACACACACAGTGATTTTGCATCTCCGGGTGGGGGGGGCAAAGCAGTGTGCTTACAGTGAAGCACACACACAGCCACTAGTAAAACATCACACAGCATACTGTTAACCCTTTGATCACCCCACGTTAACCCATTCCTGCCCAGTGCCATTAGTACAGTGTCGGTGCTTTTTATTAGCACTGACCACTGTATTGGTGTCACTGGAAATGTCAGTGACACTAAGTCAGTTCCCCCCCAGTGTCAGAATGCCCGCCGCAGTCCCGCTATAAGTTGCTGATCACCACCATTACCAGTTAAAAAAAAAATGGCAGTATATATACTGCCATTTGTAAACGCTATAACTTTCACGTAAACCAGTTAATTTACACGTATTGGGATTTTTTTTTTTTTTAGCAAAGACATGGAGCAGAATATATTTTGGCCTAAATTTATGACGAAATTAGATTTTTACAATTTTTTTTACTGGACATGTTTAAAAGCAAAAAGTCAAAAATATTGTTTTTTTCTCAAAATTGTCGGTCTTTTTTTTTTTACAGCACAAAAAAAAGGCACAGGCGATCAAATACCACGGAAAGAAAAGCTCTATTCGAGGGGGGGAAAAAAAAAAAAAAGGACGAAACTTTAATTTGGGTGCAGCGTTGCATGACCGCGCATTTGTCAATTAAAGTAACGCAGCACCGTAGCGCACAAAATGGCCTGGTAAGGAGGGGGGGGGGGCAAATCCTCTGGAGAGCAAGTGGTTCTAAAGGCAGATGCCATTTGACCGACAACTTTTCACATGGTACCTTCATTAAAATTTGATTGAACAACTTTTGTGGAGCCTGGTGGTGCTGACAGAGGTACCCACAGCTTAAATTTCAGAGGTACGACAGCCTTCAGGAGAAATAAAAAAGGGCAATTCTGAGACTCTAAGACAGGGTTTCTTAACCAGGGTTCCTCCAGAGGTTGCTAGGGGTTCCTTGAGCAATTTCTGCATCTCAAATAAGTTTCCACTGACACCATTGACCTTTTTAGCTGTTAGGGTAAGATTCTCCCCAATGACCACAAGTGTAAGGAGCATTCTTCCCACTGACCGTCCCACTAATGTATTATGAATTGTAGATATAGTACTTTTTAGCAGGAGTTTCCCCGAGCCTGGAAAGTTATTTCAAGGGTTCCTCTGGGTTGAGAAAGACTGCTATAGGATTATCCTAATAAAAGGGTTTATAGTTTTGGATGGAGTATCTGGATTCTGGGCTCACAGCTTCTCCATACCAAAGATTGTTCACGGTTTCTTAGGTTTGAAACTGAGCGCCATACCAGAAGTAAACTATCCAGATAAAAATTTAATAAAAAAGACTTTGTACTTCATTAAATGCCTGGTATAAAATCTGTATACCAGGGCTCGACAAATCCCAGGTCGCCTATGACAACTAGAACTTCCCATAGACTTCAATGCAAAGTAGCCTCCCATAGACTGCGATGCAGAAATTCCTGTCAATAGCAATCTTTTGTGAACACTTATCTCCACATGCCACTCTACTCTATCACTTGCAGGTCTGGAATGCACTGCTACAAACTGGCACAGGACTCTTTTCATAATGTCACTCAAAACAGTGCATGTGGATCACATCTGTGTGAACAACTCAATAGGAACATATAATACGTAGCCTGTCATGTGAATCTGTGGGTTTGAAACTGCATTCAGAATCATATATGTGTGAACCAGGGCAGCTCCATTCACACCTAGGCCTTTTGGGTGGTGGAAGAAATGCTGCGATCACAAAATACATTTTCAACGGCGCCTAAAACATGGTGCACTTTTGCCGTGATGGTCTTGTAGAAAATCGCATTGCATGATGCTTGTCCTCCTAAAATTACCTTGTCTTGGGCATGGACAACCCACGCAAATTTGTGAAGCCCTGCCGTATACTTTGTATTCAGTCCAGCACAAAACACTCCTCACTTCCAAGCCCTGGGGAAGGGGGTGTTCTGTGAGCCCTGAAATAAGTTGTCTCAGTGCTAAAGCCTCTTATCTTATTTTGGCATAAATTTATATATAAAGACCAATTACTTCTGGTGTGATGCTTCAGTCGGAGATTTACTCACTGGCAGACAGTTCTGTGAAGGAGCCTTACCCTACGTTCACACCGAAGCATTTTCTGCAGCACTTTGCAGAAACGCAGTACAGTCCATTTAACATTTTTCCTATGGGAAATGTTCACATCTGCGTGTTTTCACCCGGTGCGTTTTTTGAAAAGGGTCAGGGACTTCTTTGAATGCAAAAAGTTGCATTTTTGGTTCTATAGACTTCAATGGAAACACTACAGAAAATAATGTATTGTGTTTTGGTGCATTTTAAATCTGCCTAGCAACAAGAAAAAAAAAAAAAAAAAAGCATAAAAAAAAAAAACGTGGCAAAAATGAAAAATGCAATGCAGAAACGGCTGAAACAACCTGCATAGGTGTGAACCTAGCCTTACCTCTTCACACGGGCAATCCAATCAGGTCCACCTGTCAGTTTTTTAGGCAGCCCTGATCGGAAGATCCATTTACCCCTATGGACTACCCCCGGGTCCAATCAGGGCCACTAAGAAAAAAAAAATGGAAGGAGATCCATCCTCAAACATTGAGGTGGAGTGGATCAGAGGGTAGTAGGGTGTAAACGGACAGTGGAGTCTGTTTACTTTTGGCCACCCGTAGAGCACAGTGGGCTCTGTCTGTGTCTGCCTTGTATAAACTGAGCAGACACGGATGTGTCATTTGCCTTCTCCGCTCCCATCATAAGGGGATCCATGAGCTGATCAGAACAGAACTTGCCCCATGTGAAAGGGGCTCTACTGGCACAGCTTTAACTACTTCCAGTCCGGACACTTTCACCCCCTTCCTGTCCAGGCCAATTTTCAGCTTTCAGTGCTATCACACTTTGAATGACAATTGCACGGTCATGCAACACTGTACTTCATATGAATTTTTAGCATTTTTTGAGACAGATAAAGCTTTATTTTGGTGGTATTTATTCACCACAGGGATTTTAATTTTTTTTTGCTATATAAATGAAAAAGTCCAAAAATTTTGAAAAAAAGTGTTTTTCTTATAAAATTTTGCAAATAAATAATCTTTCTTCATAAATCTTGGTCAAAATGTATTCAGTTATCTTTTTAGTAAAAAAAAAAAAAATAACCCAAATTAGTTTATAACCAAAAATTATAATTTTTTAAAAACTTTTTTTACATTTTTATTTTATTTTTTTGTTTTTCTTTTTTCTACATTCTGTCACCATAGTGACACTGTACTACTTGTGGGGGGTGATGAAGATTTTTTTTTTTTTTATTACACTGATTGCTTTTACACCCATAAAGGCTGTGAAAGCAATCATTTCTCCTTCTCTCTGGCTGCATTCCTGCAGCCATTGAGAACTACTGTGTGAGCTGTGATTGGTCACAGCTTGTCACATGGTACAAGGCTGTTGTGCATAGCCTTGTACCATGTGACCTCTGTGATCATTCACAGATTTCACATAGTAAGCAATGATGTCAGAAGTGACATCTTGCTTACTACTCTGCATGTGATCAATGATTGGCCAATCAGTGATCACATGATCGGGACCTTGCACAGAGGTCTCATATGATGATCGGTGTTCCACTGTGTCCGGAGAACACAGCGGGCACCAGATCGCGGTGCTGCGTGCTCCCAGGGAGCACGCACAGTCCAGAATGGCGGGCGAAGTTTATGAATGGCAACCCGCCCCTGGACTGCCACCGTCTGGCCGTTCATATACAGCGGCCGGACGGCAAGTGGTTAACCAGGCCATATTTGCTTTGATGTGCTGCAGTCAACCACAGGGTCTTGTGTGTACCAAGCCATTCTGCCCAGTATGTTTGCAGCCTGGTGCTTTCACTAAACGTAAAGACTGTCATGAGAGATATTACAGGAACTGTTGCTGTGGACCAGTCTGTTCTGACCATCAATCCTTCATTTACAGATCATTTGACTGTTATAAAGGTCAATATTAGGCAGAACGAATGACCAATCACTAAGCATAAAAAATGCTGCAGCTTTTATGCAGGTTGCAAGTCACCTATTCTGCAGGAGACCTGCATGGCAGCAGCGAGCTACTGATCACTGGTGCAATGCTTTCCAGGCTCCTGCAGGCACGAATAATAAATGCACATTTTGTTACCTGCAAAAAAAAAAAAAAAAAAAATATGTGGATTTATATTTTTTTTCTAAAAGATGAACTTATCCTTTAAGCATCACAGGCAAAATGCAGAGTAGATATGTGCCATGGGATTGCTGAGATGGTCAATCATAAGTATCACAAATGTAAACATTACTACGGTTTACATTTAATAGCCTGCTCTGTCATCTCATACCAGAAGGAAGAGGATTCAATGATTTATTATTTCAGGTACTTATATAGCGCCATCAATGTACGCAGCACTTTACATATATATTGTACATTCACATCAGTCCCTAACCCTCAAGGGGCGTACAATCTAAGGTCCCTAACTCACATTCATACATACACATACTAGGGACAATTTAGACAGGATCCAATTAACCTACCAGTATGTCTTTGGAGTGTAGAGGAAACCCACGCAGGCACAGGGAGAACATGCAAACTACAGGCAGGTGGTGTCATGGCTGGGATTCGAATCAACGACCCTAGTACTGCCAGGCTGAAGTGCTAACCATTTAGCCACTGTGCTGCCCAATGAATGAATTAAAGGATCATAGGAAGTGGCAGATTTGAGGTTTGCGGAGGGGGTTATAGAAATTGTATGTAAAGGCACAGGTTTTTTTTTGTTTTTTTTTAGTTTTTGATGGAGTGGGGCAGGGTTAGACCCCCTGACACTTTATTGCTGTGTCCCTACTGTGGAGATTTCCCCCCTCTATTTGTCCTGATGACCAGGGTCACCAAAACAGAAGAGGAAATACAAAATTTTAAGAGTTCTCACTGGGGCATGAGGAGAAAGTAAAGCCAGCCATAAACAGATCAAATCTCAGCTGGTTCAGCAAGGACCAAGATTCGATCCATCTATGGGCAGGCTTGTTGTACTGAAGTCAATCGATGGATCAACTTCAGTATACCCAGCCTGTCAGATTTTTTTTGCATGAAATCACTGCCTGCGGCTATAGCAGTTGGCAGTGATCATTGTGTTCTGCCAACTGAAAAGGCCCCCCCGCCAGCAGGAAACAAAAGCACCGCAGGAATGATTCCCCCTTCAATACTGACTGCTAGCAATTTTCTTTCCCTCTGCCTGTGGAGGGAATCATAAATTATTTTATTTATTTCAGGTACTTATATAGCGCCATCAATTTATGCAGCGCTTTACATATATATTGTACATTCACATCAGTCCCTAACCCTCAAGGGGTGTACAATCTAAGGTCCCTAACTCACATTCATACATACACATACTAGGGACAATTTAGACAGGAGCCAATTCACCTACCAGCATGTCTTGATGGAGTGTGGGAGGAAACCCATGCAGGCACAGGGAGAACATGCAAACTCCAGGCAGGTGGTGCCATGGTTGGGATTTGAACCGACGACCCTAGTACTGCCAGGTGGAAGTGCTAACCATTTAGCCACTGTGTTGCCCCAGTGTAAATTCCAGTGTATTTGATACAGAATATCCATGCAATGTGTATAGATGAAAGTAATATCTTCATGTAGACAGATATATATCTGTTACTGTAAAGCTATGTATGTTTTTGTAGACAACCCCCGCAAAGCATTTGAAGAAGCAGATGTGGACTGTGAAACGCGTTGGCATTTACTGCAGGATATGGACTCATCAAATCTTCATATTATGCAAATTTTTGTCATGTTATTTATCTATCAATTAAGTGGTGGAATTGAGGGTTCACCGGTTTAATGGATTTTAACCACTTCCCATCCGCCCTATAGCAGTAATACTGCTACAGGGTGGCATGGGTGTGCAAAATCACACTATATATATATGTGTGTGTGATCTTGCATTATCGGGTATGAGCCGCGCACATGCCATGCCGGCGCCGCTATTCGCAGCCTTGGCTGTCAATCACCGGGTCCCGGCCAGTGAGTACTCACCAGCACCCATTGATTGAGGATTACCGACAGAGGGAGAGAACAAACAATACAATTCTCTCCCCTGTCAGCTCCTGCACACTATTTGCATAGAAGAGCCATGCATAGCAGTGTGCTTACGGTGGAACGCGCACATACAGCCCCTAGTAACACGCACCCAGCACACTGTTAACCCCTTGATCCCCCCAGATGTTAACCCCTTCCTGCCCAGTGCCATTAGTACAGTGTCAGTGCTTTTTATTAGCACTGATCATGGTGTTGGTGTCACTGGGGATGTCAATGACACCAAGTCAGTTCCCTCCAGTGTCAGAATGCCCGCCGCAGTCCTGCTAAAAGTCACTGATCGCCACCATTACTAGTAACAATTTTAAAAAAATCCTAGTATATATACCGCCATTTGTAGACGCTAGAACTTTCAGGTAAACCAATTAATTTACACATAATGGGATATTTTTTAGCAAAGACGTGTAGATCAATACATTTTGGTCTAAATTTATGACGAAATTTGTTTTTTTAAACTTTTTACTGGATATCTTTAATAGCAAAAAGTAAAAAATATTGTTTTCTTTCTCAAAATTGTCTTTTTTTTTGCGTTTATCCCGAGTGATGGGTTATGTTTTTCTGGAATTCCAGCGTATTCCAATTATTACATAGACTATTAGGCTGCATGTTTTCTGAAAGCAGCAAAAGTCCTGCATGCTGCATGGAGAATGCACAACCTAATAGAAAGTCTATAGGAGGCTGTGGTTTAACTGCAGTGCAAAACCAGCCTAAATTCTGTGACCCGTAGTCACTATACTCCGTGAGAAGGCACTGCTGTGTCACACATTTCACAGAGCCTGCCTTCTGAACTACAGAAGGTCTGAGAGGAGGAGTGCCAGAAGGCGGAGTTAGAACAGGAATCACTGCTTGCTGGCAGCAAGGTACCATAGGATATGTAGTCCTTAGAAATGGAAATTAAACAGCAGAGAAGCTGCTGGGAATCCAGGAAATTGTGGATAGAGACAGGCGGCACTCACATCGTGAAAGCGGCTTTTTCATGTAAACGTATACTGGATTGTCAAATATAACTATTGTTTGTATTATTACAATGCTGATGTTATAAAATGAAAGTGTATGCTCTGACCATAGATCTCCTTTACCACCCCAGCTGCAGTGCATAGAAATGCAAGAGCTGCAGAGGAGCGTAGAAAATGGCAGACATGTTGCATTTTTCTGCACAGCAATTCTCCACAACCGCCACTGGCATTGTAGTGTGACCAAAACAGATGTTGGAGACCAGCCTTTTCCAGTGCAGAAAACCACTGAACGCTGACAGAAAAACTCCCTATATTATCGGGGCACCGGTTGGGCCACTTGCGGGGATGGGTACTCGCGGGCCGAATGCGGGGGGGGGATGGGTACTCGCGGGCCGAATGCGGGGGGGGGGGGGGGGAGGAGGATGGGTACTCGCGGGCCGAATGCGGGGGGGGAGGATGGGTACTCGCGGGCCGAATGCGGGGGGGGGGGGGGGGGGAGGATGGGTACTCGCGGGCCGAATGCGGGGGGGGGAGGATGGGTACTCGCGGGCCGAATGCGGGGGGGGGGGGGGGGGAGGATGGGTACTCGCGGGCCGAATGCGGGGGGGGGAGGATGGGTACTCGCGGGCCGAATGCTGGGGGGGGGGGGGGGGGGAGGATGGGTACTCGCGGGCCGAATGCGGGGGGGGGGGGGGGGAGGATGGGTACTCGCGGGCCGAATGCGGGGGGGGGGGGGGGGAGGATGGGTACTCGCGGGCCGAATGCGGGGGGGGGGGGGAGGATGGGTACTCGCGGGCCGAATGCGGGGGGGGGGGGGGGGGGAGGATGGGTACTCGCGGGCCGAATGCGGGGGGTGGGGTGGGGAGGATGGGTACTCGCGGGTCGAATGCGGGGGGGGAGGATGGGTACTCGCGGGTCGAATGCGGGGGGGGAGGATGGGTACTCGCGGGCCGAATGCGGGGAGGGGGTACTCACGGGCCGAATGCGGGGAGGGGGTACTCACAGGCCGAATGCGGGGAGGGGGTACTCACGGGCCGAATGCGGGGAGGGGGTACTCACGGGCCGAATGCGGGGAGGGGGTACTCACGGGCCGAATGCGGGGAGGGGGTACTCACGGGCCGAATGCGGGGAGGGGGTACTCACGGGCCGAATGCGGGGAGGGGGTACTCACGGGCCGAATGCGGGGAGGGGGTACTCACGGGCCGAATGCGGGGAGGGGGTACTCACGGGCCGAATGCGGGGAGGGGGTACTCACGGGCCGAATGCGGGGAGGGGGTACTCACGGGCCGAATGCGGGGAGGGGGTACTCACGGGCCGAATGCGGGGAGGGGGTACTCACGGGCCGAATGCGGGGAGGGGGTACTCACGGGCCGAATGCGGGGAGGGGGTACTCACGGGCCGAATGCGGGGAGGGGGTACTCACGGGCCGAATGCGGGGAGGGGGTACTCACGGGCCGAATGCGGGGAGGGGGTACTCACGGGCCGAATGCGGGGAGGGGGTACTCACGGGCCGAATGCGGGGAGGGGGTACTCACGGGCCGAATGCGGGGAGGGGGTACTCACGGGCCGAATGCGGGGAGGGGGTGATGGGTACTCACGGGCCGAATGCGGGGAGGGGGTGATGGGTACTCACGGGGCGAATGCGGGGAGGGGGTGATGGGTACTCACGGGGCGAATGCGGGGAGGGGGAGATGGGTACTCACGGGCCGAATGCGGGGAGGGGGAGATGGGTACTCACGGGCCGAATGCAGGGAGGGGGGGATGGGTGTTATCGGGCCTCTGTGGGGATGGGTACTACCGGGCTGCTTGCGGGGATGGGTACTACCGGGTCTCTGTGTGGCTGGGTACTACCGGGCTGCTTGCGGGATGGGTACTACCGGGCCTCTGGGGGGCTGGGTACTCTCGGGCCAATAGGTGGCTGGGTACTCTCGGGCCGCTGGGGGGCTGGGTACTCTCGGGCCGCTGGGGGGCTGGGTACTCTCGGGCCGCTGGGGGGCTGGGTACTCTCGGGCCGCTGGGTACTCTCGGGCCGTTGTGTATGGCTGTGTACTTTCAGGCCCGGCAGGCCGCTGTGTACTGGCAGGCCTCTGTGTACTGGCAGGCCTCTGTGTTGCTCCCCCAGCTGGCCAGCGTGTCCCTGCAGTGCCTTGCCCTAGGCCTCTGTGTACAGGTCTCAGCAGCAGCGCTTTCTGGCTCAGGCCCCAGCCCCCTATGTCCTCCAGCGGCCTTCCTCCCCGCCTCACGCCCCCACCACACAGGCCGCACCCGGGGCCTACCCTCCGCCTTACCTTCCCGGGGTCAGGCGCCGCTCACCCCACCGCTCCCCGATCTCATGTCTCCCTCCTAACGAAACCAACAGCTCTACAGAGAATAGAGGCGACAATATCCGCCTACATCCGCCCTAGCACTGAACAGCACCGGAAAGGCCGGAGCCGCCATCTTTGCTGAGGGCAGCTGCCTGGCGCGACTAGGTTCTAGAAAGGGAACGTGAGGTGAAGGTGGCAGTTTATTTCTTACGGAGTATAAAACAGCAATGTGACAAAAATGATATAGTAGGCAGTGATATTAACATGCTATCTTATGCTTTGTAGGTTTCCCTTGAAACATCAGATGTTACATCCCAATTGGGACGGAGCAACAAACACCTGACAGAGGCCTGGCTGAGGTCTGGAATCACAATTGTGCTTTGTACATTTCTTATCGTGACGTTGACATTCAACACAAAGTGCCACAATGCACGTTGATGTCAATGGAAAATGCTTCCGGGGGAAATTGCCTTGGCGGGAATCCAGGTTTAGGCCTAGTATACGCTGGTGTTATACAGCAGATCCCGTGCGAGGGCCATGTTTGCCCACACAAGGAGGCACAGGTGCTCCATGCATGCCCATGCCACTAATCCCATTCATGTCAATTGGCGGCTGCACATGCCCAGTGTGTGTTCAGGACTGTACACCCGCACCAATGCCAAATTGGGAACAGCGGTTGCGTCCATACAGCCATTGTGTTACAGTTGAAATGAATAGGATTGCCTGATGCATGGAACACCAGTGTAGGCAGGTGCAGTCCGTTTTCTCCACTGCTGATGGTCCTGGACAATGTAGAGGGGAAGAGGAAGTGGCAGGAAACTGGATTTCTCTTCGACTTCCTTGGTCACATGGAACAGTGATCCGGTTGGATGCTCTGTTCCCATGTGACCCTGGTGGCCATCTTGGGTCAAGCAGAGCCTATATATAAGACTGATCCCAGGTTTTGGTGCGCTTTATGTGAGTGGCTAGAGTAGGGACAGGTTTCCCAACTGTCAGGGACAGTGCTAGTGATAAAAAATGGTTCCAGAAGAGTAGGGAAAGAGCAGGGACTACGTCTACCTTCTCAGGAAGCTTCCCCTTTAGGTTGGACTGGCCAGGCGGCACTCCGCTCCTCGTAGCAGGCGCTGTTGGCACACTGAGTCTCCACACTGCTGTATTATGCAAGCCATACATGGGTTGAATTCCAAACAAATTTTCTTTAGAAAATCGGACATTTTATGCGTTTTGTGATCCGATGGTGCCACCATTGATTTCGAAAATTCCAAGAACCAAGCTTTCAATTTCACCTCATGTTACAGAAAAGAATTTCTTTTCTGGAACAATTTTCTTTTCTTTTTAGGTCATAGCTCATGCTCATTTCTTTTTCATTTATATTTCTCTCATGATTCTCCCATCATTGATTCAAAATTTGTTTGTTTTTCAAAAAATTTCCAGGATGCCCGAACCCTCAGATTCGATGGTCACATGAAAATCGTCCGTTTATGTGACCCACTAATGGAGCGAAATTCTAGCGAAAATTCTTAGAAAAGATTTTTGAAAGAAAATTCTTTTGAAATTTGACCCATGTATGGCCGGCTATACTCCCGGTCCCCGAGAGACTCCCCGCTGGTTCTGGTTGTACTGATGAATTACTGTGCCTCCACATGTAGGCAAACACAGCCCTCACACTGGTGTACGCTGTAGTACACCTCTGCAAGCTACGCCTTTGACAAAACATAGGTGTGAATGCATTTAGTAGACACATATAAATGCAAATAATTATTTTTTTCAATGGTTCCTATCAGGCCAAGCATTTAGGTGCGGTCAGTTTAGCTGTTGTGCATTCAGGACCCGATTAGAAATGCTAAACGCATGTGAATGCATCTAAAAGGCAGTTAAACAGCTTAATGCAGGAACAAGTGACCTGGGAAGCATATGGTCTTTTATGCCTCCCAGATAATTTCTGTATTTAGAAGCGCTAAAAGCAGGACTACCAGTGTAAGGCCTTGTTCACATGGTCATACTACAGCATACACCCCTGCGAGTGCTGTGTCTACCTTCACGGGGATGAACAGATGTTCTGTGCTTCCCCGTGCAGGCTGTCCTATTCATTTTAATATGGACGCAGCGGCTGCACGGAGCTAGCCGTTGTTCCCAATTTGACGGCCATGCGGGACCGGAATGAAGTGTATGCTCGGGGCCAGGCACCCACATGGATGTCAAATTGGGGGCAGCTTGCGTGCAATGATGAGTGTGGCGTCGGTTCAGCTCACACACAAACAACGATCGTCCCACACATTTGAGGTATAGCCACGAACGTCAGATCATAGACAATAATTCTAGCACCAAACCGCCTCTGTAAATCTAAAGTGGTAACCTGTAAAGGCTTTTAAAGTGTTGCATAGAGATAGTATAATTTACGTTGTTTGTCGCTGTTACATGGGCGAGCGTGACATGTTTGGTATCTATTTACTCGGCGTAATATCATCCTTTATATTTTACAGAAAATGGGTATGTGCTGAGCTTTTTTGCATCAAAATGCAAAAATGTATTTTTCCCAAAAAACACTGTGCAAATACCGTGTAACTTAAAACATTGCAAAACCCACCAATTTGTTCTCTAGGGCCTCTGCTTTAAAAAATATATCATATTTAGGGGTTCTAAGTTATTTTCTAGCAAGAAATACCGATTTTTTTTTTTTTTTTTATTTTAAGTCCGCAAACATGCAAACTACAACGAAAAACCCGTAAGTGATCACAAAAAATGTGCAAGTGCGAACACCACACGAAAAAGTGCACTTAGGGGTGTGTTTGTCCTACCCCCGGAAGGGTTGGACCGTTCACCCGATCCCCCGGGGCACGAAGCTCCTGACAGGGACAAGGTTCCCATTTGGTCCTCCTGGCCAAAAGGCCTGGTGGACCACCGTTCCTTATGCCCAGCCGAAGCCGGACATCCAGTACTAGGCGAGGGGGTTCTCCCGAAGAGAAAACCCCCTAGGGATCAGGGTAGGAAGGAACCGTAGGGCCACACATCCTCCCCCTAGACTTCAGGTAAGGCCCAAGGACCCACACCCTCCATCCGTGAAAAACACACACATAAGTAAAGTAAAAAGTGACAAAACGTGGGAGTGCATAATAAATAAGATAAAGGTAAAGTAAAGAAAAAAAATAAAAAAGTGGTACCGTGCCGAATTGTGCACAGACCAGGCCCTGAGGCCCGTAGCAAAAATTGCCCTGGACTTAGCCAAAAGACCTGGTCCTTAGGGCGCTGTGCAAAAAGAGGTGAAAAACAGTGGCCATGTGTCATCTTCACACCGTGGGGTCCCACACCCAAGTGTTACTAGTGACACCCCTGAGAGCGTCTTCCCCAGGGGGCACTGAGTTTGCGGACTTTTTGCGTCCCCAGCCCCAGGCCAGACCAAGGTAGATCCGTCCAAATCAGGAGGTACTGGGTCTTTCCAGCTTTCCCAGAGGAATTACTCCCAAGGTCCCAGAGCGTATCGTGGCGCCCCCTGGTTTCTGTCCCTCCGGTCCAGCCTTCCGGACCCCCATCATACCAGTGAGGGTACTATACAACAACCATCCCCGCAAAGCTAGAATGGTCGGGAGCACCCCCACTGGACACTGATAAGAACAGATACTACACTTGATCTTAGCCAAAAGGCCGAGAAGCGATACCGATTGTTACATGTAAACAAAAAGTGCTAGAAAAGGCTTGATCTGGAAGTGGATATAGATCTATAGTTTAGAATACTCATTTAGAAGACTGAGTCAAGTTGTGGAGACCTCATTTAAAAAAAGATGTTGATAAGATAGAATGAGTCTAGAGACAGGGAAGAAAATGGTGAAAGGTAAAACATATCAGGAGGGGTAAAACATATCAAGAGACACTAAAGAAACATACTGTGTACATGTGGGCAGGTTGTCTACAATGTGGGTTTTTTGTATTAGTTAGATCAGGGTTTCTCAACCAGGGTTCCTCCAGGGGTTCCTTGAACGAAGAGAAATTTCTGCCTTTCAGATAAGTTCCCACTGACACCATTGATCTTTTTAGCTATCTAAAAGGTGGTAATTCTTTCCAATGACCACAAGAGTAAGGAGCATTCTTCCCAATGACCACCACACTAATGTATCGTGAGTTGTAGATATAATGACTTTTAGCATGGGTTCCCTAAGATTGGAAAGTTATTTCAAGGGTTCCTCTGTGTTTAAAAGGTTGAAAAAGGCTGAGTTAGGTAGTTAAGCTTGTGCAGGCTGGAGTAAGTGTTAACTCCAGCATCTCAGTTCCCGGGCTTGTCTTGGGCTGGTCTTCCATCCAGAGTGGTATATATGTAAATGGCGAAGGTCTGGTTCGGATCGAGCACCCAAGAGAACTTGGGGTAGAAGAAAGACACCAGAACCAGGAACTCAGAAACGCTAGGTCCAGCATGTGATCTGCTCAAGATACCGGGGATCTGGTGGGCACTTCCATGGGAAATCTCCAGCTATGGACATACACCTGGCAGGAATGTCTGGGCAGTCAGCTCTGTTGGCCAGTTTAGGGTTGGGAATTTTATTATGCTTGTTTTTTGTTCTGCCATGTTCATTGCTGCCCCTGGAACCTCAGCTGTCACTATGCCAATTTTTCCTCCGAAACCTGGCAAATATATAATTGGCGTGGGAATCATTGTAATTTATTAGCGTGCAGCAACAGCCCTGAAGAACGGAGAGTCTTTTCTCCCAAAACATATTGGCTTGATGTACTTGATGCTATTCTCAATAAACATCTCTTAACCACTTCAATACTGGGCACTTTTACCCCCTTCCTGTCCAGCCCAATTTTTACAGTAGCTATAGTGCTCTCACACTTTGAATGACAATTGCGCGGTCATGCAACATTATACCCAAACTAAATTTTCATCATTTTGTTCACACAACTAGAGCTTTCTTTTGGTGCTATTTAATCACAGCTGTTTTTTTAATTTTTTGCTAAATTAACAAAAAAATTTTTGTATCTGTTATAAACGTTTGCAAAATAAATAATTGTTCTTCATAAATTTAGGCCAAGATTTATTCTGCCACATTTCTTTGGTGAAAATAACCCAAATCAGTATTTATCAGTATTTATTTTTTAGTCTGTAGGAAAGGTTTAGCATTTACAAAGTATGGTATATATCTGAATATTGATCAATCCTGAAGTACTGACGGCCAATCTAATTTCTTGAGGCACAAAAATGTCAGGACAATACAGATATCCCCCAAATGACCCCTTTTTGCAAAGTAGACAGTCTGCTGTATTTAGTAACAGGCATGGCGAGTTTTTTAAGTTGTAATTTTATTGTCATAATTTGTTTGGAAAATGAAGAAATGAAAAATAAAATTCAAAAATAATTTTTTTTTTCTGCATACTGTCACCAGTGCAGTATAGTGTCATCATATAACTGTTGTGGCAGTGATCTGGTGACAGTATGAAAAAAAAAAATTATCTATTTTTTCCATTTAATTTATTATTACTTTTTTTCTTTTTTTTATAATACACAGTGACCAGAGTAGTATAATGTTACCATAGCAACACTGTACTACTCTTTGGAAGTGATCAGTTTTTAGTTTTTTTTTGCTTTTACACATTATCATTGCTTATAGCAAAGAATTTCTTTGCTATAAGCAAGGATTTAACTGAATGAAATCGATTTTACTGTTGTGATTTGTTTGTTGTGATTAGCTATGATTGGCCACAGCTAATCACATGATTGGCCCAGTCTGTGATCAAAAGGAAGCCATCCATTGTTTACAATTGTCATGTGACCTGCTGTGATTGGTCACAGCAGGTCACATGGTACTGGCAACGGGCCGGTGCACAGATCTGGCATCGGCTGTGTCTGAGGTACACAGCCGGTGACAGATTTCGCCACAGCACAGACCTGTGGGCACGCGTGGGACAGAATGACGTCATATGACACCCACCCAGACCGACGAGAGTCCCACTCGGCCGTCTTTTTGGTATTGGCCGGGCGGGAACAGGTTAATCTACCATTCAACTTGCATTCTTTGCAATATTGGGCACGCCTTCTTTCCCATCATTCCATGTTCTGTCATGACGAATTGCAGTAAAGTTTTCAAACTGTTTCAAGCCTGGTCTGAAGTTATTCCAAAGGGGTGTATAATGGTCTCCAGCGTATGAAAGAACAGGGCCAGTAAAGCACACATTGGGTATGTTGCTGGTGTAGCTTGTAAGGTAAATATAAAATATTTTTATACTTTGGGCACTGGGTCACCTCTTCTATTGATTGACAGGTGGAAAGGGGCCAGACCTGGGACAGTCACTAGTTGCATCAAAGCCACCAGCTTCAGCAGAAAGACAGATCTGAAGACACCTAATCAATCAGGTCAGGAGTTCTTTGATTCTTTTCTTTTTAGCACTGGTAGTTGAACTTTAAGTGGTTGTAAACCCTTACATATACCCAGTGAAGTGACTGGCTTCAGGTGATACACAGAGATGAAACAAATCCTCTTACACACGTTGTACCTGTTTATCTGCAGTATTCTTTTCTCTACATTTGTTCAAAGTCCAGAATGTTAATGTAGCACTGCCCCCTTAGGAGTTGCTGAAGATTTGGGTCTCCCAATAGTCCTGCACAGCCAGACAACATGCATTTCCTTCCAGCCTTGCACTCCAAAGACAGTAAACAGTCCTTGAACTTGTTTTTTTTGTGTTTTTATTAAGGGGTTGGTTGCTTGAATGGGGATGAGGGATACATGGGATGCCCAAGGAACTGTTAAACTGAGGACACCTTCCTGGAACTATGTGCAAATGCTCAAAAGAGTTGCTCTTCTTAGGAGAGCTCTGTAGCCTCTCCTCACATACCACCTCAGACCCCAGATGAAATCTCCTCTTCACCCAGCTGCCTGGGGAATCCCTGGGCAAGGGGACCCAGAATCTGCCACTTCAAGATCTTCAGTTCCATATGGGGGTTAGTCAGGTTTCCCACCAAAATGCCCTCTTCTCTTATCTGGCCCAGGGGGTTTGGCATTACTCCCTTAGTCCTCTCCTAAAAGCTTGTAGGTTTGTAGCTGCCTTCAGGCCTTACGTTGAGCTGGCTTCTTCCCTGCTTCCCAGGTTGTCCCATCTCAGGGGATGGTTGAGGCTGAGAGATCCTCACTTCCAGCTCCTCTGCCTTTAGGTAGGTCCCTCTCCTGGACCCCCTTCCAGGCTCCACACTCCATCCTGCTTACTCCATCTTCTACCCAAACTCTTCCTGCCTCTGAGCAGGCTAAATCACTCTGAAGGGCTTTCCTGACCCCATGCCAAGCCTCCTGCTTGGGGATTGGTCAGGACCCCTTAAAAGTGCAAACCAGCTCCTCCTCACCCCCTCCCACTGAGTTCTAGAGACTTCACCAAGTCTCTAGATCAGGGGAGGTATCAGGGAACTGATCTGCAGAGCCTCTCAGCCCTGACTCAGATTTGATCCCTCTGAATATCTTTCCCTCAGCCTCTTATTACAAAAATAAATAATTAGCTAGCTTCCCCTGGTTACATTAAAGCTTGTCTATGAGTTCAGAAAAAAATGGGCAGAGAGCTGAAATTATGATCTGCAGAGCTCAGTGAGGAGAGCTGAGGCTATAAATTTGCTGAAGGTCTCTCCCCTGTCACCATTTTTCTCTTGGTGTCAGGAAAACTTGTCAGAAGTGGCTCAAGCTGATAGCAGAGGAACGAAGCAGAGGACAGAAATGACACTTAGTGCCCTTAATTGATAGAAGTACACACTGTAGAGGGATATGCTTTGTTCATATTTCATGTCTGGGGTTTACAACTTTACTGATCGCAGATCGCTCTTCAGAGACCAAAGCTTGTGTGAACAACCTCTATAAGGCTTCATGCACACGGCGCCTTTGGCTGTACAATGTACAGTGTGAGCATAATTCTGCACCCCTGGGCCACAGATGATTCATGCAGCCACCCCATAGACAATCTGTGATTGGGGTTTACCTCTGCAAACTAATATGTACTTATAGAGCCGTGTATATCCATTCATGTCTATGGGGAGGCGTTACACAGTACCCAAGGTTCTCAGGTCGGGATATATACCCAAACTTACATTATTTGGCTGCAGGCAGCTGTGTGCATATCTACTAACAAAAGGCATTATTGTTGCTCACCCTGCCTCTATTGGAGCGCTTTCCCGTCTACAGTCAGGTCCATAAATATTGGGACATCGACACAATTCTAACATTTTTGGCTCTATACACCACCACAATTGAAATGAAACGAACAAGATGTGCTTTAACTGCAGACTGTCAGCTTTATTCTGAGGGTATTTACATCCAAATCAGGTGAACGGTGTAGGAATTACAACAGTTTTATAGAGTTCACAAACTGGGATATTTCTGAAAATTGACCAATTCTGAAGTACTGACAGCCAGTTTAGTTTCTTGAGGCCCAAAAATGTCAGAACAGTACAGATTTCCCCCAAATGACCCCTTTTTGCAAAGTAGACAGTCTGACGTATTTCATAACAGGCATGGCGAGTTGTAACTTTTTTGTCATACTTTTTCGGAAAATGACACAATTTTTTTTTACATACTGCCACCAATGCAGTACAGCGTCAACATATAACAGGTGTGGCGGTGATCAGGGACACTGACCGGTGACAGTACGGAAAAAAAAAATATTTTTTTTTCAATTTTTTTTTATTCTTTTATTATTTTGTTTATTTTTTGTTAAATTTTTTCTCTTTTTTTTAAGACTCTTTTTTTCATATTGCACTATGACCAAAGTAGTATAATGTTACCATAGTAACATTGTACTACTTTAGGGAAGTGATCAGTATTTTCTTTTTGTACACAAGTTGATTGCTTATAGCAAAGATTCCATGCGGCAACTGGTTAACGCGAAGCTCCACCCAAAAGGGGAAGTTCCGCTTTAAGGACCGCTCCTTCTGCTCCCCATGAAGGATTGGCACCTTTGGTGAGCGGGGGGGGGGGGGGGGGGGATTTGACAGGTACCCGCTCCCACTTCTTTTCCGATTGCCTAGGCGATCGGAAACGGAAGGTGTCCTCCCTCAGTCCCTCCCTGTAGTCTTTTGGGACATGTGACAGGTCCCAGAAGACTACACGACCATTCATGAAGCTCAGCGCTACTCGCACGTGCACAGTGGGTACCCGGCTGTGAAGCCGCAAGCAGTCACAGCCGGGTGCCCACACTGAAGATGCCTCCTGGAATACAGCACGGCCGGTGAAACGAGCTGTGGGGGACACACCACGGGACCGAGGGACAGGTAAGTGGCTGTTTTTTAAAAGTCAGCAACTACAGTTTTTGTAACTGCTGACTTTTATTTTTGATGGGTTGAGTCCGCAAGGGCGGACTGAAAACTCATGGGGCCCCCGGGCAATAGGAGATCATCGGGCCCCTGTGTCCTTGCCCAAACTCAAAAATGCCTATGAAAAAGGTACCAGGGGAATCTCATGGGGCCCCTTACTGACCCAAGCCCTCGGGCAGTGCCCGAGTTTCCAAATGGTCAGTCCGCCCCTGGTTGAGTGGAACTCCGCTTTGGTGCTGGTAGCATCTTATGGCACTTATTTTTGCAAGTTAAATTAAAAGTAACAGTTTCATGTTTTGTTGATTTAATATTTTCTACTATTTTTAAAAATGTTAACTTTTTATTTGGGGGGGTGCAAAATAGTCTAGCACCGGCACTGCTCATGTATTCACCATTCACAAAAGTCAGATAGTTTTCATGTCACTGGTTATTTTTTCTCTTGCAGTAATTCTTCCTATGAAAAGGTGTTTCTATGGAACACTCGTATGCCTTGAATGGAAGGCTGGTATGCCCCAAGGGCTGGGCACAGCTGTGTTTGTGTGTGAAATGTGACAAATGGCAGGGCCCAGGTTGTGTTTATGATCTGCACACCTGTGCCTGTGTTGTACACATTACTATCAGTGCGTGTGCCTTTGTCAGCTGCTCCTGCTTCCTGTTCAGTGTTTCCACTCTCCCGGCCAAGCACTGTTTACTCTGTAGTGTTTCCTCTCCGTCATTCAGAGCGTGTGGAAGAAACATTTATAGCTGTTTATCGCAGGCGATAAGAGGATCACACATACCGCCTAAACGCGGTGCATCGTCATACACACAAGGTCTGTTCTCAGGGCTATTTGTGACAACCTAATCTAAAATAAGCAACGTCTTTCATCTTAAATCAGCAACTTGCTTAACCCCTTGCCGAACATATACATGGGTGGGTGAGGTTTCTGTGCTGAGAGAGTGCTCACTGTGCGCTTCCATCACAACAACTGAATGATCAAAGACAGCTCCCAGTTACTAGGAATGGCTGTGAGTCAGCGGGACCGCATTCTGGTTGTGTGACCAGTGTGACAGTGGTCACATGATCTGCTAGTCCTTTCTGCCCCTTGGGCATGGAACCATCCCCTGTATGGCTTTCTGCAATAACTGTCTTCTTCTCCTCTCCCTTCAGCTGGATTTCACCTCTTGCAGAGAGAGGTATACAGGGGATCAGTAGCAGTAATTGCCCCCCTGTATTTACCAACCCCTTCCTTTCCTGAATGAACACAATGAGTAAGCAGTACTGCTCACTCACTGTGTTCATTAATAACTGAAGCACAGTAAACTGTTTCTTTGTGGGGGGGAACTGTCAGGTTCGCTGTATGGGGACACGTGGTTTCTAACAGCAGCCCTGATAAGGACAGTTCCCAACCGTGCTATAGCGTGGTTGGCTAGTTCTGGGAGGGTGTCCATGGACGTCCTCCCAGAACCGCACCCCCGTGCTCCCTGGTGCACACACCTGATCACATAACTAAGGAACAGTCCAATCACAGCTGATCACCGGGTAAATAGGAAATGCTGGTTATCGGCAGTCCTCTCCTCATACTGACAGCACTTGAGGAGAGGAGAGCCGGTAAGCCGCATTTCTCAGGGGAACATCTACACTGGTCATCAGGGCACTCATACTCAGTGTCCAGGTGATCAGTGTAGCCCCATCAGTGTGGCCAATAGTGCCCATCTGTGCTGGCAATCAGTACACATCAGTTGAATCAGTGCCGCCCATCAGTGACACCTAACAGTGCCCATCAGTGCTGCCTATCAATGCCCATCAGTGCCACCTAACAGTGCCTATCATTGCTGCCTATCAATGCCCATCAGTGCCTCCTAACAGTGCTCATCCGTGCCAGCTAACAGTGCCCATCAGTGCTGCCTATCAGTTCAGCCTAACAGTGCAGTGCCCATCAGTGCTGCCTAACAGTGCCCATCAGTGCTGCCCATCAGTGCCACCTAACAGTGCCCATCAGGGCCGCCTATCAGTGCAGCCTCACCAGTGCCTAGCAGTGCAGCCTATCAGTGCCCATCAGTGACTCATCAGTGCCCATCAATGCAGCCTATCAGTGCCCATCAGTGAAGGAGAAAAATTACTTATTTACAAAATTTTATAACAGAAACTAAGAAAAACTTTTTTCAAAATTTTTGGTCTTTTTTAGTTTGTTTAGCAAAAAATAAAACCCCCAGGGGTGATTAAATACCACCAAAAGAAAGCTCTATTTATCTGAAGAAAATTTATAAAAATGTAGTTTGTATACAATGTTGCATGACCATGCAATTATCATTCAAAGTATGAGAGCACTGAAAGCTGAAAATTGGTCTGGGCAGGAAGGGGGTAAAAGTGCCCGGTAGGCAAGTGGTTAAAGAGACATCGGGCCTGGGCAGTAAAGGTTAAAAGCAGAAACTCTATGGTAGTGCAACAGTTCTGGAACTGCTACTCCACGGATTACCAGCTCACCAGTCACGAGCTCAGGAATGTTCGGTCCAAACCTACCTAATCTATTCCACAGGGAAGCCAACAGCCAATCAAAGGCAGCAGGGGCATTCTCTGTGTATATGTGTGTGGGGCGGGGAATGCCTGTACCGCCTTTGCATTGGTTGTCAGCTTTGACCGCTTCCTGGAATAGCGCAGACTCCTGTCCAAACATGCCTGTAAGCAGGTACAGTTAGCTAGCCTGCCACTAGGTGGCTCTGTCCCAAAATAGTGTGGTAATAGGGAATTATGTAACTGGATGTTAGGTTCCCTTTTGGACAAAGCCTTCCTGTAGTGATATAATGGGCAGAGTTAGTTCCCAAATAAATACCAGGAGGGGAGGAGCCTTTTAAAAAGGGATATGGGAGCCACACACCCCACAGGCATGGGTGGGGCTAGTTGCTCTTCTACGCCAAGAAGGCTATAGTGTTGAAATGGAAGGCCAACCAGCTCCAGGCATTGAAAAGCTAGAAAATACTAGTTAACTTGGTTATTCCACTCTATAAAATGACCTATATCTCAAGGGGGTGCCCAAACAAGTTCCATACAATATGAGACATTTGTCTGGAATCGTCCTCTACTATTAACAAGAATGATACATGAAAAGAGGGAGAGAGACCTTCAACTCGAGAGGCTCTGCTCCTACCCAGTGAATAGTGCTCTGTATCAGGGGCGGACTGACAACTCATGGAGCCCCCAGGCAATAGGGGATCATGGGGCCCCTGTGTCCTTGCCCAAACTCAAAAAAGCCTATAAAAAAGGTACCAGGGGAATCTCATGGGGCCCCCTACTGACCCCGGGTCCTCGGGCACTGCCCGAGTTTCCAAATGGTCAGTCCGCACCTGCTCTGTATCCAGTTCATGGTTTACTGACACTCTCAATTTTCGTCATAATGTGAAAAGTGTAAAGTGAGTGCGCGAGCTGGTTTTTGGTTAACATGACTCCTTCCATTATATGCATGGCCCTTTTCGGATCCTATATCTGTCACGGTCGTCGACTGAATTGGGGGATTGCCTAGTCGAAGTTGTTTAGCGGGTAAAGTTGTTGAGTGTCTTATTGTCTCTTTTTTATCTTTGGTTGTAACATGTCAAGCCGGGGTATGCCCAGAAGCTTTGCTTTATACTCTTTAACATTTTCAAACCTAATAAAAAGATTTTCTAGGGAAAAAGTATTAGGTGGGGCTAGGGGGGATGCTACCCACAGCATAGAATGCATGAAGGTAAAAATCCTGAAGGCTTTATGACCAATTGATTTTTTTTCTAGAATCAGCACAAGGGGTAGTGCTTACTTTCAGTGCGAAGTGTCCGTTGTGCTGCTAGCTGGTCTCATAGTTAAAAACTGAAGTCCTGAATGCTGTAGGGCTTAAAACAATTAGCTGGGTCTGTGACAGGCCCTTGTCAAGAGTGCTGCCTATGCCCACCCATTCTGCTCCCTCCTCCTGTCACAGAAGCTGTACTGTAGCTTCCATCAACAAACAGCTTTCTGTGAATGGAGGTGGTGGATGAATGAAAGCTTCACCTCCTCCATTCATAGATTTCTTTTTATCGCCTTTGTCAATATTTTTTTCCATTTTGGATCAAGCAGGGAAGCAATTTCCCTGTGTCTCTGCTGGATAGATTTACCCTTTGGTGACTATCGGCACTGAGACAGAAAGTGATGGGAAATCCAAAATTTTACAGTTGTCACTGGAGCAAGAATAGAAGGACAATCTTAAAAAAAGGGATTCCTGACCTTCTTACTCCAAAGAAGGGACTTTATCTTTGAGATATTTCTTACAATTTCCAGTTGTGTCTCTTTGGCAGAAAGTAATGAGATGCAGACATCGGTCAAAGGCCCAACTGAGAGTGGTGGTAACCATTCCACACCACATCTAAAACTAGAAAAACAATTGACCTTAAAGTATAACTAACGGGTGTTTGGAAGCAGAAATCTGAAAACACCAAAATTACATTCAGGAGATGAGTTTTTGGGCAGAAAAAATGCTTGACGTGTAAAAGCAAGGCCATGACAAGGGGTGGGCAGGAAAGGGTGGCTGCCCACGGCGTTTGCACCATGTGCATTAGGAGGAGGGGCACCAAGGAGAGTTCCTGATGCTACAAGCTGACAGCAATAGTGACAGCAGCATCGCTACTCCTGTCAACGTAGTGTGCGTAGTGGCGAGCCAAATCTTTGGAAGAGGAGAGAGCTGGGAGGAGGTGTGGGCTGTGCTCTCTCCACGCTCTAGTTCCACACTCAGTTTCACACCCAGCAAAGAATGTGGTTAGGAGGCAAGTAAGTAAACTCTGTAAAGTCCCGATCTGAGAGCCAGCGGTGTCCCCGAGCCACAATCCCATAGCCCTGCAGCAGTGCCATCCCTCCTCGCCAGCCAACAGTCAAAAAGATTAGAAGTCAGCCTTGCCTAGGTTCCTCCTCAACTCTGAGTCTAGGAGGAAAGACATATGACAGCCTTCTGCTGCACTGCACACTGCATCTGAGGTCTGTGCGTTGGAGGGAGAGGGGAATTGCACGGGGGGGATGAGAGTGTGCTAGGAGGGGAAAGGACAAGAGGGTTATTGCTAGGTGGTGGGATAGGGGAAGGGGGGATTTGTGCTGGAATAGGGGAAGAAGGTATAAATGGGCCTGGAAATTGCTCATTGCCATTACAGCCACTCTAAATGTTCAGCACTTTGGATCTCTGCATGTACATGGATATAATTTTTAACCAATCCTTATTTTCCAAAAATAATCCTTAATGGCCCTATAATCTATTTTTCAGGAAATTATTTCTTTCTGTGTTTTTCTGCCTCCTAACATCCTCCGTGAGCTCCGTAACCTCTCCTTTTACCCTTCACTTCCTTTTGTCTGGAATTAGCAGTGCACATTACTTACTGTCATGTGCACTGCTCTATGCATACTACAAATTCAAAAGTCCTTCAGAGTCCTGAAAGACTTTTAGCACATTGATGAATCAGAAAACAGACATGAGCTTTTCTTGTCCAGCATACGTTGACGCACCAATCAGATGTGAACTAGCACCGTTAAAACCAACGGAAAGTCTGGGCACATGCTTTAAAACAGATAAGTGTCAATGGGCCCGGAAAAGTGTTCATTGCCACCCTAAATGTTCAGCCCTTTGGATCTGAAATCTCATAGTCCCCCAAGACTTCTTGAGTTAAAGTAGAACTATAGGCAAAATGTTTTTTTTCATTTTGTATACAGTAAATTAGGGGAATTTTTAGTGTCCCCATTGGAAGTATTCCCCTCTATTACTGTTCTGAGGACTTCACAAAATTTGGAATTTTCTTTTCTGCCTCCTAACATCCTCTGTGAGCTTCCGAACTTCTCCTTTTCTCCCTCACTTCTGTTTGTTTGGAACAAGCAGTACATGTTGGTTGCAGTCATATGCACTGCTCTATGCACACTACAAATCTTAAAGTCCATACTCCATCTCAGGAGTGAGCAAGAGAGGCTCCATTCCCACATAGGGTCCACCCATTAAGCGGATCTGCTTGCTCAGCGGGGGATCTCTCCGCTGATCCCCGCTGAGCAAGCGAATGACAGCTCTGTGTCTGCTCTCCGCTGCTGCTCGCTCTCATCAGTGGGCGGTCGGATGAAAACGCTCCGTCTGTTCGTTTTCATCCGATCCGACGGATGGAAGGGGAATTGGATCCCTAGCCGTCTCTTTTTGGCGGATCGGATGTCGGCGGGTGTAAACGGACACATGTTCGTTTGCACCCGCTGCTCCATAGAGGAGAATGGAGGCTCCGATCGGGTCCGCATGAAAAACAGGCAAGCAGACCAGATCGGAACGTCCGTGTGAAAGAGCCCTTAAGGGGGATCATGGAGACCGAACGTAGCCACCCTCTAACAGGAAGTCAGATCACAGCAGCAAACAAAAAAGAATTTGGAAGAGGCTGAGAGCAATAGAAGGGACGTTTATGAGATAAAAATACATACTCGACTATCATTTTTTTTTTTAGGTAAGTAAGGAAGATGTCACCACCTGTTGCGGTTTGTGCTCTTAGCCGATGAGACATCTCGGACTGAATGTGTGACCAAGCATATGACACAGCTTGACCGCCAATCCCAGAATAGTACCAGCCAACGAATATTGTTACCTTTTGTGCCGAATGTTCCCCCCTCCCGGGTTCCGCGTTCCCTCCAGCCGGGCTTTCCTGTGCAGTGGTCACCTGAGTAAGTGGTGCTGCGTTGCTGGGAGAGCTGATGCCAGTTGGCAGGTGTAGGGAGTGAAGCCTGTAATAAACACCTGTTCTATGCAGAGAGGGAGGAGAGAGGGGTGTGCGTACGGCTGTGTGTGTTTATCCGACCTGACGGGATGGACACTCTCACCCTTTTCCATAAACATGTTTTCTTCTTCCTTAACTGAGCATATAATTTACATGTCTACCATCAGGACGAAGGACCCAACACTCCTGGGCTGTCAGGCAGCTCTAGTAGAAGTTAAAGCCATGGCTGAGCTGTACAAGGTCAGCTCCTCTAAGAGCAAGAGGAGTCTGATGACAGATAAAACCCAACAGGTCTATGCCATCCCTGTGTGTGATCGGGAGTTCACGCTTACAACATGTTTTCTTATCCCAAAGCTCTTTTCTGGGGAAGGGAGAGGTGCTCTAGTATATTTGATTCATACACTTGTCCACTGTACTACATACGTGTTAAGGTTGTGCACGAGTGATCCTAGAAAAATGTGTTTTTTTTCCAGCCAATGGGTTATTAGCATTAAATTCACTGGTCCATGGGAGTTCCCTTTTTCGATCTAAAAAAAAGTGTAGAGCTATTCGTCCCGCAAAATGTACATTCATTCTGTGCAGAAAAATAAAATGTTATTAGGCTATTTTCTCTACAAGTCGAATGTGTCAAATGGAAAAATACCACATTATGACTACTACAGTTGTGTTCAAAATAATAGCAGTCAGACATCACTAACCTGATCAATCACTGTTTTTGGTAGAAATGATATTTCTACATGGCAAATAATTTACTAGCAGGTGTAGTTGAGTAATAGAAATCCAACAGACCCAACAGTCATGACACGCATGCTGCTGATTCTGTGTCATTGAATCACTAATTGAAAGGGGCATGTTCAAAATAATAGCAGTGTGGAGTTCTATTAGTGAGGTCATTCATTCTTTGAATAACAGGTGACAATTATTGCCCTTATTTCAGGAAGGAAGGCAGCAAATGTTGTACATGCTGGTTACAGTGCATTTCTCTATGAGGAAAATGGGTCGTTCCAGACATTGTTCAGAAGAACAGTGTATCTTGATTAAAAAGTTGATTGGAGAAGGGAAAACATATAAAGAAGTGCAGAAAATGATAGGCTGCTCAGCTAAAATGATCGCAAATGCTTTAAAATGGCAACCAAAACCTGAAAGACGTGGAAGAAAGCGAAAAACTACCATTCGAATGGATAGAAGAATAGCCAAAATGGCGCGGACTCAGCCAACAATCAGCTCCAGGAAGATGAAAGAAGGTCTAAAGTTACCTGTGAGTACTGTTACAATTAGAGGACGCCTATGTGAAGCCAAGCTATCTACAAGAAGCCCCCGCAAAGTCCCACTGTTGGAAAAAAGACATGTGCTGAAGAGGTTACAATTTGCCAAAGAGCACATTGACTGGCCTAAAGAGAAATGGCGCAACATTTTGTGGACTGATGAAAGTAAGATTGTTCTTTTTGGGTCTAGTGGCCGGAGACAGTTTGTCAGACGACCCCCAAACACTGAATTCAAGCCACAGTACACTGTGAAGACAGTGAAGCATGGTGGTGCAAGCATCATGATATGGGGATGTTTCTCATACTACGGTGTTGGGCCTATTTATCGCATACCAGGGATCATGGATCAGTTTGAATACATCAGAATACTTGAAGAGGTCATGCTGCCTCATGCTGAAGAGGAAATGCCCATGAAATGGGTGTTCCAACAAGACAACGACCCCAAACACACCAGTAAATGTGCAACATCTTGGTTCCAGACCAACAAGATTGACATTATGGAGTGGCCAGCCCAATCCCCGGATCTTAATCCAATAGAAAACTTGTGGGGTGACATCTAAAATGCAGTTTCTGAGGCAAAACCAAGAAATAGAGAAGAACTGTGGAATGTAGTCCAATCATCCTGGGCTGGAATACCCGATCACAGGGGCCAGAAGTTGGGAGACTCCATGCAACACAGATGTACAGCAGTTCTCAGAAACAGTGCGACTACAACTAAATATTAATTAAGTGATTCAAAGGAAAGCAAAATCTTCAAACATTTTTCAGTTTATATAGTGAATGTTTGAGTTTGTAAAGAATACAAACACTGCTATTTTTTTGAACAGTCTAATATTCACTTTTCTTCAATTTTTTTAGAGGAACAAAACAAATTTGATCTATTTTTCTTCATGTTTTGATTTGGAATAGAATGTGTGGTGTTCCCAATGCATTTGTGTGTATGGAAATAAAAGCTATTAGAAGGATTTTGAGCTTTATTCCCTTTTTTCAACACTGCTATTATTTTGAACACAACTGTACATGGAGCTGATCATCATAGAAAATCCAACAAGAGGAAGCCTGCAGCAGGGCAATATCTTAAAACTTGATGTGCTATGAGCAGGCCAGGGGCAAGGGGTAGACAAGCTGCCCAGGGAGCTGCTATCCTGTGAGTGGGGGGGGCGCCCAGGTGAATTCCCGATGCTACAAGCTGACAGGAGTAGTGACAGCAGTATCACTACTCCTGTCAGCTTAACACAGATAGTGACAAGCCAAAACTTTGGAGAAGAGAGCTGGGAGGAGGTGCGGACTGTGCTCTCTCCACCCTCTAGCTCCATACTCTTGCCGCTGCAGCCCTCCTAGACTGGGACTGTCAAATTGGGACTGTGCAGGGTTTGTTTACCCATCCCCATCTGCTCCCATCAAAGAATCTGTCTAGGGGGCAGATAATCAAACTCTGTAAAGTCCATCTCTGAGAGCCAGCGGTGTCCCCAAGCTGTGATCCCAAAGCACTGCAGCAGTAGCATCTCTCCATGTCAGCTGCCTGTCAAAAGGGTTAAAAGTCAGCTTCACCTAGGCTCCTCCTCAACTCTGATGTGTGAAGATAAGGGGAAGCCTGGGAGGAAAGACATACCACAGCCTTCTGCTGCACTGCATCCGGGTCTGTGTGTTGGGGGCTGAATTGCCCTGGAGAAGGGGGGAAGAAGAATAAGAAACATTTAGTCTGTGGATGAGAGTGTGCTAGGAGGGGGGAAGGACAAGAGGGTTAGTGCTAGGTGGGTTTGGGGGGGGGGGGGTGGGGGGAGAGGGGAAGTGGGGATTTTTGCTGGGAGGGGGGATTTGGAAGTGAAGGGGTAAGATTTGTTTTAGGAGGGGACATTTGTGTGTGTGTGTGTGGGGGGGGGGAGGGGGTGCTTTGTGCTGAGAAAATTTGGTGGGTGACAGGAGTAAGATTTGTTCTAGGAGGGGAAGTGGAGGGGGGGGGGGGTGATAGGAGGGGTGTGATTGTTTGGGGAGAATTTTGGCTTGCATAAGGAATTTATGCTTAGTGAGTAAGCATACAAATTAGTGCTTGATTCATTTTTGGGTGGGGGTATTTTGCTGACACATAATTTCATACATCTTGAGGGGATGGGGAGCAGTTTGGCATCTTTGCTTTGGGCACTAGATGACCTTGTCTGAGCCCTGGTTGTCAGTAAGGCAGGCCACACATTACACAATTTTCTTTCCTTCAACATGGGTTGAAGGAAAAAAATTGCTTGCTTTCCCCATCAGCACAGTGTTGTTGGAGGAATCCCTCCCGAAGCACTGTTGTGTTCTGCTGTCGTGGAGCTCGGGCAGCCTTCCCCTGGAAGAATACAATGATTACTGCCGGCGGCTATAGCATCTGGCAGTGATCAGGCCAAAAAAAAAAACCAGACAGGCTGGTTGTGTTATATATATATATTCATTTTGGGTACTTATATAGCGCCATCAATTCACATCAGTCCCTAACCCTCAAGGAGCATACAATGTAAGGTCCCTGACTCACATTCATACAGGGCCAATTTAAACAGGATCCAATTAACCTACCAGCATGTCTTTAGAGTGTGTTAGGAAACCAGAGTAAACCCATACAGGCACAGGGAGGACATGAAAACTCCAGTCAGGTGGTGTCGTGGTTGGGATTCGAACCAATGACTCTAGTACTGCCAGGAGGAAGTGCTCACCATTTATTCACTGTACTGCCCTGGTCATACTGAAGTCGATCGATGTACAACCAGCCTGTCCATAGACGGACCGAAATTCAGACGATTCCTGCTGAACCGGCTGAATTTCAATCTGTCTATGGCCAGTTTAAGGCTTTACAGCTGAAACGCATAAGCCTCATTATGTGCTGGATTTTACTATGTAGCCAATAAGGGATCAGGTTTTGAGATGTCATGGAGTTGCCGGTTTCCGCTTGTTGGATCAGTATTATGAGAGTTAATAGATACAGTGTTTCCAGTTCTATAGGAATAGAGAGGTAGAGCGCTGCTGTCTTTCTATGATTGCATAATAAAAAATAGTGCAATATTTTCCTCATTCACACATTTGACCTGGAGAGGAAATAGCCTAATACAATGTGATTTTTTTCCCCCCATTTGCACAGGATGAATGTACAACATACAGTTCATGCAGTTTCACAGGACAAATAGCTCTGCACATATAAAGGAAAATATACTCATAGATGTTTCCTACACTGTTTTATTGAAAAAGGCAGTTTGACTCCTGCGTTTATGGAGTATTATATAAGCCTGCTAGCTAGCTTCTTATGTAGTTCATTTTTAAATTAATACTTATTTGCTATAGTCATCAGCTCTATCTAGTGGTTATGATGTGGTATTTTCTTTATTCAGTCTATCCTGTGTGAATAAATAACATTTGACCTGGAGATAAAATAGTAACATTCAATTTTGCCCCCTATTTGCACAGAACAGATGTACATGCAATTTCACAGGATGAATAGTGGAATAGCTTTTTTTTTTTTTTTTAAATACACCCCTAAAACCCTGCTCCAATAAAATTGGATATTTCATTTTAGGCTCCATGACAAATCTGCTTCTATTGGAAGTGTCTGAAATGTGCTCACTATCCATAACAAACAATACGGTTATATTTATTTTATAATAATGCAGTGGAAGGAAGAATCCAATTGGTTATTATGGAGTGTATGGATGTGAAACATCATGAGAATTTGTTGTGTGCAAATGGTGGCAAAATTGAAAATTCTTAGGGTATTTTTTCTCCAGGTTGAATGTTATTTTTTTTAGAGTGAATCAGGAACCGCTTTATGGCCACTAGATGGAGCTGATGATCATTGGAAACACCCTCTCCCCCATCATTTGTACAGAACAAATGTAATTGCAGGTTCACGGGATGGACAGCCCTGCAAATCATTTTATAAATATACCCTTAGGCCTCATGACAAACCTACTTTTATTGGAATTGTTTGAAGAGCTCTCACTATCCATAACAACAAATCAAGTTATCTCATTTTTGTCTCTAATATTGAAGTGAAAGAGAGAATCCAATTGGTTAGTATAGGGTGGTAAAAAATAAATTCCTGTGAAATCGCATGTATAATAGTTACCGTGCAAATGAGGCCAAAATGAATGTAATTAGTCTACTTTTCCTCCAGGTTGAATGTCATGTATTCATACAGAATAAATTGAATCAGGAACATACCACCCTAGATAGATCTAACAATGGCCCCTAGATAGATTGAACAATGGTCCCTAGATGGATCCAACAATCATAGAAAATAATTATTTACTTCCTATGACCATCAACTCAATCTAATGACCATATCGGTGCATTTTCCTGATTTATACTATTCTTATGAATGAATAACATTTGATGTGGAGAGAAAATAGCTTAATACCTTGGACCTGACCGGTTTGTGTTTTCAGGATTCCTTAGTAAAGTGAAGAGGTCAGAACATTTTCCTTTGTATACACACGCCAATCCAGTGGTTCTATGCTAGTCATTAACCACTTCAATACTGGCCACTTTCACCTCCTTCCTGCCCAGGCCAATTTTCAGATTTCAGCACTTTCACCCTTCGAATGACAATTGCACGGTCATGCAATACTGTACCCAAATGAAATTTATATAATTTTTTGAGACAGGTAGAACTTTCTTTTGGTGGTATTTAATCACCACTGGGTTTTTTTTAATCTTTTGCTAAACAAACAAGAAAAGACCGAAATGAACAAATATTTCTGTTATAAAATGTTGCAAATAAGTAATTTTTCTGCACTGCTTTGTGCACTGATGAGGCTTCACTAATGTGCACTGCGCAGGCTGCACTGATGGGCAATAATAAGGCTGCACTGATGGGCACTAATAAGGCTGCACTGATGGGTACTGATGAGGTGTCACTGGTGGGAACTGATAAGCTGCATTGATGGACACTGATGAAGAGGCACTGATGAGGCTGCACTGATGAAGAGGCTCTGATGAGGCTGAACCAGGGGCGGACTGACAACTCATGGGGCCCCCGGGCAATAGGGGATCATGGGGCCCCTGTGTCCTTGCCCACACTCAAAAAAAGCCTATGAAAAAGGAACCAGGGGCATCTCATGGGGCCCCCTACTGACCCCGGGCCCTCGGGCAGTGCCCGAGTTTCCAAATGGTCAGTCCGCCTCTGGGCTGAACTGATGAGCACTGATGAGGAGGCACTGATGAAGAGGCTCTGAAGAGGCTGCACTGATGGGCACTGTTGAGGCTGCACTGATAAGCTGCATTGATGGGTACTGATGAGGAGGCACTGATGGGCAATGATGAGGCTGCATTGATCCTCACTGATGAGGAGGCACTGATGGGCAATGATGAGGCTGCATTGATCCTCACTGATGAGGAGGCACTGATGGGCAATGATGAGGCTGCATTGATCCTCACTGATGAGGAGGCACTGATGAGCACTAATGAGCACCAATGGGGAAGATGATATTCAGGGCACTGTATATTAGTGTAAATGCTGTACTTGCTGTGCCCCTCACAGATCGGCTCTCCCTTCCTCACATGTTGTCTCTGTGTGAAGAAAGGAGAACCAATAACCGGCAAAGGATTTCAGTCTGTTTACACTGTGACTGGACACAGCTGATCACAAAATAAAAGGCCGCAGTGATTGGCCCTTTGCCCTGATCTGTTATCTGTTGTGTCCAAGGCACAAAGCAGTCACAGGGAGCAAGCGACATGCGTGCCACGTGGGAGGATGTCCAGGGACGTCCTCCCAGAACTGGAGAGCCGTGCTGTAGCCATTTATCGGCTATATCTCAGTGTTAAAGAGGTTAAACAGTCTTTAAAAATGAGGAACGATGGCTTAGGAATAACAGAGCTCAGCTCTTTGAGGACCCATGGGTGTAAGCCATCTGGCCTAGGTGCTTTATTCACCAAGTGCTTCTACATCATATCAGTATCGAGTCATTGTGGATCATTTGCGGCTGTCAGTATTATCCCCATTATAGACATGAGCACCTCCAATTTCCTTAGTAAAACAAGCTGAGGAAGGATTAGCTGAACTGAACTGAACTGAATTTATTCTCTGTTGAGAAGAAGCGATTAAGAGGGAATATGATCACCATGTATAAATAAATAAGTGGCCCATATAGTGAACTTGGTGTTGATGTATTCACTTTTAGTGAGGACAAGGGGGCATCTGGACAAGAGATTTAACCTACAAATACGGGAAGGCTTCTTTATAGTAAGAGCTGTGAAAATGTGGAAGAGATTCCCTCAAAAACTAGTTCTAGCTAGCTCAGTGGATTCTTTTAAAAAAGTGCTGGATGCATTTGAAATGCACAAAATATAAATAGATACTAATATTTATAGGTAATAACACTAGGGGTAGTTGATCCAGGGAATGTCCAACTGGGGGATCAGGAAGGATTTATTTTCTCCCAGCTGGAGCAAATTGGATCCTGCTTTGGGCTTAGGTTCACATTATGCTGGGTTTGCGGGTCGCATTTGCAAGGGCAAGGTTGCCCATTCATTTTAATGGGCTGCTGTGCCTGCATTTCACACAGGAAAAAGGTTCTTGCAGCATTTTAAAAATGCAGTGGCTGGGAAATCGCATGGTGCTTTTGCACCATGTGATTTCCCTTCGGTTCCCGCACACACGCTTCCGTTTTAGATGCGCGGGAGTGCCATGAAGAATGAATGGCAACCCCACGCGTCTCTAAAGAGCAGGGTATTTCGGCTGCTGGTGGTTGGGGGTACAGGAATAGTGTGAACCTAGCTTTATTGGGGTTTTTTACTTCCTTTGGATTGACTAGAATTGTGTATATGATAGTTTTCTATTAGTTTGGGGTTTTTTTCTATTTATTGAACTAGATGGACTTGTGTCTTTTTTTTCAACCTAACTATGTATCATTATGTAATATGGGCAAAAAGGTTCAAAAATGACAAATACAACTTGGCAGCAGGAGATTTTCCCATTAATGCTCAAAGCAAAATATGCGCAGCTACTCTTCATCCTAAACAAAACGAATATCTTGGGTGTAGGTATTCTTCAGAATTGCATTCCAGTAAAACATGAAAATAATGCTTTGGGAACACAGCCAACATGGTTATCCACATCTTCCTCCATTCATTGAACATATTTGCCTTACTAGCACCATCTGCTGGCCAAACTAAATATTACACCTGTGAAATATATGTCACTGTCAGCAGTGGTGGAGGATACTGGGATTAAAAAAAAGTGTCCACCTGGTCTTTTGTGGTATGCTGAATGCTAAAACTTACTCCAGCTAGAAAAAAAATATATATGATGCACTAGCGGTGTGCTTTATAAACTCAGAACCTTACTTTTTCTGTGGTTACATGCCTGAAATGTGTACCAAAACGTGCATTAGCCATCGAGCGTCACCAGGGTCTGCCATTGGAGATTACAGCTGGTATTTTTAGACCTGCATGCACATACTAGGGCCAGTTTAGTCAGGAGACAATTAATCTACCAGCATGTCTTTGGAGTGTGGGAGAAAGCTCAAGTACCCAGAGAAGAACCAGGCAAGCATAGGGAGAATATGCAAACTCCATGCAGATAGTGTCCTTGTAGAGCTTTGAACCAAGAACCCCAGTGCTGCAAGGCATAAGTATTAAAGTACAAAAATACATAGACTGCGCTAGTAAAAAAATATAAAAAAATATTAAAATAAATAACCGTGACAAAAATATATTAAAATATAATAAATCATGTAAAGCTCCCAAAAAAAACCCTTTTTCCAAGCCAAGCTTCTGTCTCAACTGTCTACAGATCATTGCTCCCAGAGCAGAAAAGTGTTTATGCTGGTTTATAATATGATCAGCATATTGCTCTGGTGAGTTTATTCATTTTATTCGGTGGTGGACACACTGGGTGGATTTCGTTTGCATTTTTTCATCATTACTATTATATATTTTTGGGACTTTATATGTTTGATATGATTTTGTTTTGATATTTTTGTTTTTTGGGAGTTTTACATGATTTATTATATTTTAATGTATTTTTGTCACGGTTATTTATTTTAATATATTTTTTTATTTATTTTTTACTAGCGCAGTCTATGTATTTTTGTACTTATATGCACCTTATTACAGGGTAGATTTTTCAGCTGGTATTTTTGATATACAATTTTGACGGTAATAATTATCACTATTATTGTTCTGACGCCACCTATATTTATTCATTCTTTATAAGTATTAAAGTGACACTAAACTCTGGTTTAACAAAAAAACTTTATTTGGGTAAGTATTCCTAATTCAAAAAGTCCCTTCTACTTCTCAACCGCCTCCAAATTTACAAATTCCTTTTTTTTGCTGCTGTGATCTGACTTCCTGTTAGAGGGTGGCTATATTTGTTCTCCATGCTCACACTGTGTATAGGAAAGCAGCCACTGTCTCTGCTCACTCCCAAGATGGACTATGAACTGTGGGATTTTTAGTGTCCATAGAGTAGTGTACATGACCACAACTAATGTGCTCGTTCAAAAAAACGGAAGTGAGGGGGCAAAAGAAAGGTTCAGATGCTCACGGATGATTTTAGAAGGAGGTAGAAAAACAGAGAAAGAAACAATTTCATGAAAAATAGATTACAGGACTATTAAAGTAGAAATATAGTTAATCCTTTTTTCTTCACTTTGGATAGAGTAAGGGAAGGTTTTAACCCCCGCCATATTTTTTTTTTTGCCGTCTGTGTCCCATTGCAGATATTTCCCTTTACTTCCTGTCCCAGAGCCAAACAGAAAGTGAGAGGAAATCCCTGCAAATTAGGGGAATTCCTTGGGGACTCCCAGGTCACCAGAACTAATGTTCCCATTGGAAGATATCCCCTTTAATACTTTTATCGTACATTCTCTTTCAATGATGATGGTAAACGGGACAAAATAGAGAGGGCACAGGCAGCAATAAAAACTGACATGGATTCTAATCCCTTTCCGCTATCCAAAACTAAAAAAAAAAGTTTTGCCTTTAGTTATACTTTAAGTAATGGATGTGTATGGATAATATGTGAAGAATAAGTCTGTTATGTTTAGGATTTGTCAAGGTCTGTCTCAAGGAAGACTTTTTTTTACAATTTTTTAGGGTAGCTAAATTTTTTAACTGCTTCTCGACCACCCTATAGCAGAAGTACTGCTACAGGGTGGCAGGGCTGCACAAAATCACGTATATATACATGATTTTGTATTTTCGGGTTGGGGGGGGGGGGGCGCGTGCATCGAGCATTAATAACACTGCTTTTAGGGACATCTGGCTTTTTTTATTGCCTATAAATGCCCCTCTATGTTAGTCTATGTGTCTATGCACCCCTAGGCATTTAGAGGAAAAAATAAAAAACTCCCTGAATGGACAAAGTGACACATTTACACAGCACTTTAGACAAATAGTAGAGCAACCTTTTTACATTAGACAAACCCTTGAAAGAATTTTAAGATCTTAGGGAACCCTTGCTAAAACCAATTAATCGATGCTCATTGGGACAAACATCAATTACATTGGTGGTCAATGGGAAGAATGCCCCCTTACAGATAGGTAAAAAAGATAATTGTTGTCATGCTATTGACTCTGCCAAGTGGCATTTGCCCTTGAGCTATGCGTTCACCGTCAAATGAGAGGTCAATCAGCCAGAGCTCAAGGAACCCATGGCAAACCCTCTTTAGAATCCAAATCACAGAGAAACTGGTCACAAGTCCTTCAGAACTTGACAATTATCCATAGCTCCAGTTTTTTGTCTTAGAGAGACTCTAAAGATCAGATATTGCCACAACATCATTTATGTCTTCCTCACCACCACAGCTCAAGGAACCTCTGGCAATCTCTTTAAGAACCCTAAGAGTCCACAGAATCCTGATTGATTAAGGATGCTCTAGATACTGCCAGCTCAGATCACAGAGAAAGTTGTCAAGAGTCCATCAAAACTTGGCATTCACCCATAGCTCCAGTTTTGTGTTAGAAAGCCTAGATATTGCCACAGTATACCACAACTATTATAAAGCCAATCGTGAGTGTCATTGGTGAATTTCTTTGGCCCCTTTCACATGAGGCAGGCTCCGCTTGCTCAGCTGGGGATCTGTCTACTGATCCCCCACTGAGCAGAACAAAGCAGGCAGATCACTGGTTCCTTTATACAGAGCAGACAGGAAAACAGCACACTCTGCTGTTGGGGACTCAGATGTAAATGGACCAGCTATCTGTTTACACCCGACTGCTCTCTGATCTGATTCACCCAGATGGAGGGTAACAAATCCCCTTCCGTTTGTTTTTGGTGGATCGGATCACCCGTGTGAAAGGGGCCTTATATTATAAAATCCATGATTCTCTAAGGACCCTTTAACACGGGGCGGAATCCACTTCCTATCCAACTGAAAAGCGGGGGATCTGTCCGTTGATCTTCTGCTGAGCAGATCAGAATGGGTGGATCACTGATCCATATCTGCTCTGCTTATGCTACTTGCTTTTCTCTATGGGCAGTCAGATGCAAACGGACTGGCTGTTTACGCCCAACTGCCCTCTGATCCACCCAGACATATGGGAACAGATCCCCTTCCATTTGTTTTTGGCAAAATGGAGGTAGGCAGGTGTAAACAGACACAAGTCCATTTACACCCATTGCTCCATAGAGGAGAATGAAGGGTTCAATTGGGTCCGGAGGAAAAACAGACAGGAAGATCCGAATTTACCACGTGTGTAAGGAGCCTTATCACAAAGCCAACAGATTAACCTAGACACTGGTGACTAACTGAAATACTGGTTTTGGCTTACCTTTTAAAGGAAAATTGCCAAGAAAAAAAATGTGGCCACCATTGCTTATCTCCTGCTCCATGCTTGGCAGTCATACTTATCTTCTGGCTTTAAGACTGCCCTAGCCATTGACCCACTCTACCTAGAAAAACCTTCTAAATGGAGTTCTACTTTAAGTGAATTCCTTTAAAAACGCACATACAATGCAACATGTTATATAATATATATTTTATTCATTTGATTTTTTTTTAACAATGCCTATAAAAAGTGTATAAAAATCACAATGTGCGTGTGTGTAGAAAATTAAAACATTACATTTATGTCTCATTTAGAAGAAGTACTTTGATGCTCTATCCTCTTGAAGGAGACAGAAAGACGCATGACTATGTGGTGACCCAGAACAGGGAGGGATTAATTGATCTGGAAAGGGGGGGGGAGGGGTCACAATGCGTGGTTCATATTAGCAGCTATTACTGGAGACACATACTGATCCCTAGGACAAAATGCCCCTGAGGCTGTATAATGGTTTAAAATGAAGCAAACAATGATAAACGGTGAGAGAGACATGGCTGTAAAGGACCATGTCCATTTTCTTACCACATGGTACATATCGTTTATGGTACACAAGTGCCAAAAAGTGTCAGGAATGTTTGAGGGTCTACTTCTTAACTTCCAGGTTGATGGTGGTTTGGTAAGGCCACAGCTGGAAATGTCATACTGCTTTCCATATGTTGGTTAAATAAGAACTCAGGGATTACATTTAATAAGGCCTGTTATACATGAGAAGTGTTTACCAAATTGCCCCTAAACCAAAAATTGTATCAATGACTTAGATACTACATAGGCTTCTCACTGAACCATTTGCTTAGAATGAATGAAGGAAAAACAGGTCTTTGGCTACGTTCACACTAGCCTTGTGTGCAGGCGGCAGAGAGGCGTCTGGGAAGCGTTTTTACCGCTTCCCAAACGCCTCTGCCAACTCTGCACATTACAGCACATGGTGCTGTTCTAACAGGAGCGTTTGCGTCGCGTCGCGTTGCGTCGCGGCAAAACGGACGCCTCTGGTCGAGTCAGGAGGCTTTGAAGCCTCCTATTCTCGTCTATGGTGCCGCTCCGCAAACGCCCGGCCGGCGTTTGCGGTGCGGTTGCGACGCGGTTGCGGGGCGTTTGCGGAGCGGTAACACCACTCAAATGCATTATAGGCGTTTGTGGGGCGTTATTAACGCTCGGCAAACGCCTAGCAACCGCCGCTAAACCGCGCATGCGGCGTTTGCGGAGCGTTTGCCGAGCGTTAAAAACGCTCCGCAAACACCGGACCAACGCTTGCCAAACGCTATAGGGGCGTTTGGCAAGCGTTGGCAAAACAGCCTAGTGTGAACGAGCCCTTAATGTCCATGGTAATCATATTCTTTTCATTCCTCTAGCACAGGAGAGATTTACTAAAACTGGTGTACTCAGAACCTGGTGCAGCTGTGTATGGTAGTCAATCAGCTTCTGACTTCAGCTTGTTCAATTAGCTTTGAAAATAAAACCTGAAAGCTGACTGGTTTCTATTCACAGCTCCACCAGATTTTGCACACTCCAGTTTTAGTAAATCTCACCCCATTGACCTATTCAATTAAAATTTCAAGCAGCAAAGCACTATGCACAAAGTATAGTAACCTATATCAATTAATCAGGATTCACTTTTCTGAGATTAGTCTCTGCAATGTGGATTCTGATTGGTTGATATGGGCACTGTATTTCATACTTAGATGTGTATTTATAAAAAAAATTAGCAAGCTATTCATTCTGTGAAATGGCAAGTACATTTGTTCCATGTGAATGGGGGCAAAATTGAATGTTTTTATACTATTTTCTCTCAAGGTTGAAAGTGCAAATAGAAAATTCCACATTATGGTCCCTAGATGGAGCTGATGATCATAGCAAATAAATACCTTTTTACTATGATCGTCAGCTCTCTTTAGTGGCCATAATATGGTATTTTCCTGATTCACACATTCAACATGGAGAGAAAATGGCCTAATGATATTCAATTTTGCTCCCAAATGAACAGCTATGCAAATTTTGTTATAACTACATCCCTATGTTCCTTATACTGTTTTAATAAAAAAAGGCAAATGGAACATTATATAAGCTTGCTAGCTACTGGATTGTAAAATACCAAAAGTTTTCTCATTTGCAATGTCCTCAAGACAGAAAATAAACATCAGTGGGCAACACACAGGAGGACAAGGCCCCACATGTTACATGTAAAATAGTATATAGATTAAAATTTTAAAAAAGTAAAACTTTCAGGGGTTGCCCACCACTGACTGCATTAAAGAGACCGATAGTCACCTGGCAATATATACAGACAAATAAATATCTTCCTCTGGTTTTTCCATGCAATCCCCTGGTCCCCACAGTGATGTGGACATAGAATAGCCCCCTGCAGGAAGTCTTTGGTTGTCCTAGGAGTGGACGGATTTAGTCCTGGGAGGGGACACAGTAGTGCTGTCGGGACAGGACAAATCCACGGGGACAGGTACACTCGTATGAGCCATCGGTGTTACGGCACTGCCCATTCAGGCACAATAGAGAAAGATCCTCAGCTTCATCACATTCATTTATATCTAGATGAAGACATAGAGTATTAATAATAGACAGATTTAATACACGAAAAATCCAAATCATCATTTCCTCAACTCAACTGTTTAAATGGAAACTCTGTTTTGTGTACAGATTAGGTATGCCAGTAAATATGAAAAGCAGACATTCAGCTAGAGCAGGGGTCTCCAAATTTTCTAAACAAAGGGCCAGTATACTGTCCTTCAGACTTTAGGAGGGCTGGATTGTGGTCAGCTTAAGTGGACATAAACAATGATTCAGGCTTAAAAATATACAGTGCTGTGAAAAATTATTTGCTCCCTTCCTGATTTTTTTTTTCCATATTTGTCACACCTAAATGATTCAGATCATCAAACAAATTTTAATATTACACAAAGATAACCCAAGTAAATACAAAATGCAGTTTTTATTTGATGATTTTATTTATTTAGGGGAAAAAACTGCCCAAACCTGCCTGGTCTTTTCCGAAAAAGTCCCCCCCCCCCCACTTGCTAATTCATAAATGAACTGTGATCAACCACATTTTTTGGAAAGCGGAGTTAAATTTCACTTTTTGATGGAACACCTGTCACCCCGATTGGGGGTGAACCGCTTCCTAGCCAGTGGGACATAGGACCAAGGTATTATAGCTGAGCATTGCACCTAAGACTAGACAACACTAACTTAGATGTCAAACTGGAACTACTTATTGAACAGAAATACAGTTTTTATACACTCCAGAAATAGGGGCAGTCCCCACAATAAAATAAATTTTACACACTACGATTAATATCCCACACTGATTAGATAACAAGGTGAAGTTGACAGTTCTCAGAGTCTGTGTGTTGTGGGGAGACATAGACTTGAATCTGAAGTAAACTACTCCAAAGGTCCCCCCAGCCACCCACCAAAGAATAGAGCCCCCTCAGATGCCAGGGTCAAGGTCAGTAGGCACGAGGCTAGCCTGCAGTCCCCTCCAAAAGCACCTGTCCCAGTTGGGTCTGTCACACACTTGCCACACCCAGATCTGATTACTGCCAGACCTGTTGAATCAAGAAATCACTTAAATAGAAGCTGTCTGGCAAAGTGAAGCACTCTAAAAGATCTCAAAAAGCAACACATCATGCCGCAATCTAAAAAAATTCAAAAAACAGGTGACAAACAAAGTATTGCTGTGTATCAGTCTGGAAAGGGTTACAAATCATTTCTAAGGCTTTAGGACTTCAGAAAACCACAGTGAGAGCCATTATCCACAAATGTGGAACCTTCCCAGGAGTGGCCAACCTACCAAAATTACTCCAAGATCATAATGATGACTCATCCAGAAGGTCATAAATAAACCCAGAACAACATCTAAGGAACTGCAGGCCTCACTTGCCTCAGCTAAGGTCAGTGTTCATGATTCAACAATAAGAAAGAGACTGGGCAACAATGGCATCCATGGGAGAGTTCCAAGGAGAAAGCCACTGCTGACCAAAAAGGACACAAAGGCTCGTCTCACATTTGCCATTTGACTTTTTTTGCAAATATCCTGTGGACCGATGAGTCAAAAGTTGAACTTTTTGGAAGGTGTGCTTCCCATTACATCTGGTGTGAAATTAACACAGCATTTCATAAAAAGAACATCATACCAACAGTCAAACATGGTGGTGGCAGTGTGATTGCCTAGGACTGCTTTGCAGCTTCAGGAACTGGACAACTTGTCGATTGACGATGGATCTACACCGGGGAACTTTTTTAAAAATGTTTGTTTTTTTAATAAAGGACTTGTCAAAAACTGTCTATTGCCTTTTTTTTACACTGCACTTTTTTGCTGAATGAGTAGGGAGGGGGCAGGATCTGGGGGCCCCCTTGTTAAAGGGGGCTTCCAGATTCTAATAAGCCACCCCCATCTGCAGACACCCACAACCACTGGTCAGGGTTGTGGAGAAGAGGCAGAACCCTCCTGTCCTAAAGCACCCACCATCTGACAGTTCCTAAATAACTATGGGGCCACCCTATAAGACCCTGTGTGATTCTGCCCTCTTGTGGCATCATTGATCCAGTATGCCATGGTCGGTGACGTCACAAGGAGTGGGGTCACCCAAAGAAGTCATCAGGTGGCCCCACCCCTTGGTTATTTAAGAACTGTCAGGTCAGCAGTAGTGGCATCATGATTGACAATGGATCTACATCAATCAAAGCCCCCATGCCCCAAAGTACCCCACTATGTGGTCTGGTATGGTTCAGGAGGGGGGGGGGCCTGGTATGGATTTTGGGGTCGACACCACACGTTTTTGTTTTCAATTTTGGCCCGGTGCTCCCCCTAACACCGTACCAGATCAAAAGGGCCTGGTATAGATGGGGAGGGGGACCCCCATGCAGTTTTCATTCACGTCTGCCAAGCAGTTTTTTTTCACTGATGAGTCATCGATTCTTAGGATGCCAACAGATGCTGGCTCCTAACAACCAATGCAAAAACGGCTGCAAAAACAGACCGTTTGTTGACATCCATTTAGGTCAGCTTCTGTTTTTTTTAACAAAAGAAAATAGGGCTTTCTTCTGTTTAAAAAAACGGATGTTAACAAAGGCGTTTGTCAGCGGATGTCAAAGGATGATCATCCGTTAACATCCACATATGCATAGAAGTACATGGGTGTCCGTTTTTTATCTGTCAACAGATGGAGGAAAAACAGACAAAAGGAACGCCTGTGTGAAAGGGCTATTCTATTATCCCATCTTCCAAACCCTTATGATGTGTTTATAACACACGTATAACATCTGCACCAAGTCTGCTAGTGTAACTTACCAATGCAGGCCATTCTTGTCATGTCCAGCCTGTACCCATCATAACAGTCACAGGTGTAGCCCTCAGGAACTCGGATACACCGGCCATTTTCACAGCCATTGAGGATTCCACACTCCTCAGCTTGTAGTCCTTCAAATTGTTCATAGCGGTCTAGGGGAGAGAGAAAAGTTACTGGACTAGATTGCAATCTTTCTTGTAATTTTAAAGGCCCACTAGGGTACACTTACCATCATATGCCTCTCTCAGGCCTGCTCTCCAGCTGTCTAGGTCACGTCCTCCAGGACGCCATGGCTGAGGTCTGCGTCCATCTTCCAATCCTACCCTGGAAGGACTCCTGGGCCTGGAGCGCGGTGGAGATGGTTGCAGACGTGGGTCATACGGATTTTCTTGTCTTCGGAACGGTGGTCTTTGTTCATCTATACCAGAGTCTGGATAGGAAATATCAGACTCAAAGTCTGGAGATTCGTAAGGAGGAAGGCTGTACACTGGATCCCGAGGACCATAAGGTAATGGAGGACGTTGGCCAAATCCTACTCCAGGGGGTGCTGGGTAAGCTTCATATCCTGGTCTTACCACTCTAGGAGGGGGATTAGGGAATGAATCAGCTCCATATGGGACACCATAACCTGCTCCGTATTCTGACCCATATTCATAAGGGTCTACTGGAGGAGATCCCGGACTACCATATCCTGGAGATCTCAGGACGTTGCATAAGGCCTCAAAATCATCTGGCAAGAGCAAATAGAAAAAAAAAATAACTCTAGTGTCTCTGAACATGTGTCCACTTAAGTACATCACTACACAGACTTGCATGACCATCTTTGATATTTATTTTATTTCAGGTACTTATATAGCGCCGTCAATTTACGCAGCGCTTTGCACATATATTGTACATTCACATCAGTCCCTAACCCTCAAGGGGTGTACAATCTAAGGTTCCTAACTCACATTCATACATATACATACTAGGGACAATTTAGACAGGAGCCAATTAACCTACCAACATGTCTATAGAGTGTGGGAGGAAACCCACGCAGTCACAGGGAGAACATGCAAACTCCAGGCAGGTGGTGCCGGGGGTTGGGATTCGAACCAGCGACCCTAGTACTGCCAGGCGGAAGTGCTAACCATTTAGCCACTGTGCTGCCCCATATATGATTAGATGCACCATTTGTAGGACACTTTAAATATATAAACCAAACTTCTCTGCAACTTAGAGGACAACTATATCTAAAATTGATTTTAAGAACTGTATTGTGTTAATAAGTTTGATAGTTTTTCGTATATGAATGAATATGCCATGTGTTTATATTTTCTCCACACTTATATGCAGTGCCAGGGCAGTGTTATAGTATTTAAAAGCCCATGTTCCTATCATTCTTGCTGGACAACCTGGTCCCACTGTAAAGGTGGAAAAAATATATATGAATCTCTCAATGCTTTTTCAGTTACAGCACCATTTAAAAGTATGCAAAATCTTGAGCTACCCTAGTAAAAATGTAAAACAAAGGTACTCCTTTCACAGCAAAGGATCTCCCCTCATATCAGGAGCTCCCATCACTTCAGAGATCCTCCCTTTGCATCAGTTTTCCCCTGCACATCAAAACCCCCACCTTCACATCAGAAGTCCCCCATCATGCCAGTGCTGCCCCCATCATATGAGAGTCCCACCTTCACATCAGAGGCCCTTATACATGAGAGCCACCCATAACATCAGTTCCTAAAGCACGTCTCCCCATCACCACAGAAATCCTCATCACAGAGTCCTCTCATCACATCAGAGTCCTCCAATAACAGAGCTCCCACATCACAGAGCCTCCCAATCACACAGTCCTGCAATCACAGAGCCACCCAATCATACAGTACCTTCTTTACATCGAAGGCCTTTCTTTTGGCTCCAGTGGTGAGGCAGAGGGCTGGAGGTCCAGAGTAGCGATTTGTCTTCCTCTCATGAATGCTGGGGGTGGCCCTGTATGTCACCCTCACTGAACCACCGCTATGTGCTTCCACACTGCAGGGAGGCCAGTCTCTGTCATCATAGAAACAAATGACACTCTACACCCTGTCATAGAGCCTGAATGGTTGTTATGGTGCTGGCGACCAGCCCGCCTGCACCATAGCAAATCCTTGCACGATCCAGGTAACCTGGGTCCTGTGCTTGCTGAACCCCAAGGGAACCTAAAAGCCATCTAGGTAAGGAAACACTGATAGAAACATATCTCAAAAATAATTCAAACACAGAACACTTTCATTACAACTATTAATTATATACATTACCATAGTGGTCCTTTAATAGTAGGCTTTAGCTGCTCAAGAACGGATTGTTATCTTCTAGAAAACAGTACAGGGCACAGAACACAAGTATGCATGTTGAATAGCATCTATTTTAACTCTAGGGAGTAAATGGTAACAGATTTGGATAGGATGTGCAAGCACAATTCATATGCAAAGAATACCCCCCAACCTCTGTGTCACGGTCCACCTCACACGCACATGCCCACAGCGACTAGCTAACCAAGATGAGCATGTGCGGCCGTGACTTGGGGTAAGAGGGAATAAGGGGGACTTAATCTGAATATATATACGTATATAAGACAGGCCGTGATATACTTTCACAGCCTGCGCTACCTCTGGCCACCACTAGAGGGAGACTCCAATCCACCTGGCAGACCACACACATAGGTAGACACAAATCTTACATACAATCTGGTGCACTAATTAGGGTTGAGGAGCAGCCTAGCGATCGACACACCCTTCTAGGATTCCTACAGCTGTCCTACAAGCTAGAACCCCGGTGTTAATCACTCTTCCACTGTCCACACACCCCCACACCAGACACACCACAAATGGTAACTTGCCACCACCCAACAGTTTATCTGCAGAACGATGTGCTGGGACACCACACACACACAGATCTCCGTCTGGCCGGACCTGTCACCCTTACAATCTGCACACAATCGGCCAACACGCAGTGCAATTGCATACAGATTGGCAATGAACTTGACCGAGCATATAAAGGCACTAAAATACAATACAATCTAATCTCTCCGGAGATATGAGCCCGAGCTTAAGTACCCAGAAGTCACTTATTAATTTTAAGATTTAATATCCCGAAAGTGGGCAGTGCATAAAATATGTACAAATTATAAAAAGTTACAGGAAATACAAAAAACACAAGAAGACACACAATTGACTATTCACTATAAAATAAAAGGGAATAAAAAACAGAAATAAAACGTTTACCATGATTTATCCTGCGATTGGAGCAAGTCAGGGAAAGTCTGCGATCCGTCAGTCAATAGGACGGGCTCCATACAAATCACCCCGTCCATACCCCAGGGTCCTCAATTTATGGGAATATGGATGTAGGCTGGACATTAGCCCTTGGCCAATTGACTTTGGGGGGTGTTCCTGTACCAGCCCACAGGACACTCTGGGTACTGGAATGCCCAAAGTCGATTGGACGGTTTGAATCACCAAGTCAGGGATTGAGTTTCTGATACCAGCGCATCAGTCCGATTGTGACAGTACCAATCACTGTTCAGCTGTCGCCATCAGGCGCAATATAACCATTTTCTGCATTTCGCTGGGATTCTACATAGGCTACAAATACCGTTTTACATGCAGATGTAGCCTACAGAGTGTCCAATCAGAAGGAAGTATTTCCATCTCTCTGCAACTAATATTTTAGCTTTTATGAGAGATGAAACATATTCCTTTGATCTACTGTGTCATGAAGCCAACCCGTCTAGAGCCCTTTCCTTCCAGGTTTCCCAGAAGGTGACAAATCTTATTGGCATGTAGGTGTCACCTTCTTCCAGAGGAAGTTCTGTCTCTTTCAGATGCTAATTGGTGACCATATGCCTCTGACTGAATCCTGAACACATCTTATATTATTATAACATGGAGTGCTAAATCTATATTGTCATATTTTCTACAGGTCACGTCTTAGCTTCTCAAATCTTTATATTTATGTCACATCTCAGCTACTCAAATCTTACATGTACGTTACACTCTGCTACTGTACATGCTCTGTTGCAAAAGGGGTATTTTTGTATTGTTTTCTAAGATGTTTGTCCACCTTAAAGTGATATTTCAGTTCTAGGTGGTATCTCATGGGCTGAGCCACCCAATCTCTTTTTTATGAAAACAATGAGATCCAACTGCTATAGCCCCACCTTTAGAGTCTCACTCCTCATAGTTACATAGTTAGTCTGGCTGAAAAAAGACAAAAGTCCATCCAGTTCAATCATTAAAAAAAAAAAATTATAATCCTATACCTACAGTTGATCCAGAGAAAGGCAAAACCCCCCAGCAAAGCATGATCTAATTTGCTCCTGCAGGGGAAAAAAAATCCTTGCTGATCCCCCAAGAGGCAATTGGATATTCACTGGATCAACTTTCCCTATAAATGCTAGTAACCAGTTATATTCTGTGTATCTAAGAAAGAATTCAGGCCTTTTTTAAAGCAATCCACTGAGCTGGCCAGAACCAACTCTTGAGGAAGTCTATTCCACATTTTCACAGCTCTCACTGTGAAGAAACCTTTCCGTGTTTGGAGATTACATTTCTTTTCCTCCAGACATAAAGAGTGCCCCCTTGTCCTCTGTGATGACCTCAGGGTGAATAGCTCTACACCGAGTTTACTATATGAACCACTGATGTATTTATACATGGAGATCATATCCCCCCTTATGTATTATACATGGAGATCATATCCCCCCTTATGTATTTATACATGGAGATCATATCCCCCCTTATGTATTATACATGGTGATCATATCCCCCCTTATGTATTATACATGGAGATCATATCCCCCTTATGTATTATACATGGAGATCATATCCCCCCCCCCTTATGTATTATACATGGTGATCATATCCCCCTTATGTATTATACATGGAGATCATATCCCCCCTTATGTATTATACATGGAGATCATATCCCCCTTATGTATTATACATGGAGATCATATCCCCCCTTATGTATTATACATGGAGATCATATCCCCCCTTATGTATTATACATGGAGATCATATCCCCCCTTATGTATTATACATGGTGATCATATCCTCCCCTTATGTATTATACATGGAGATCATATCCCCCCTTATATATTATACATGGAGATCATATCCCCCTTATGTATTATACACGGTGATCATATCCCCCCTTATGTATTATACATGGAGATCATATCCCCCCTTATGTATTATACATGGTGATCATATCCCCCCTTATGTATTATACATGGAGATCATATCCCCCCTTATGTATTATACATGGTGATCATATCCTCCCTTATGTATTATACATGGAGATCATATCCCCCCTTATGTATTATACATGGAGATCATATCCCCCTTATGTATTATACATGGAGATCATATCCCCCCTTATGTATTATACATGGAGATCATATCCCCCTTATGTATTATACATGGAGATCATATCCCCCTTATGTATTATACATGGAGATCATATCCCCCCTTATGTATTATACATGGTGATCATATCCCCCCTTATGTATTATACATGGTGATCATATCCCCCCCTTATGTATTATACATGGTGATCATATCCCCCCTTATGTATTATACATGGAGATCATATCCCCCTTATGTATTATACATGGTGATCATATCCCCCCTTATGTATTATACATGGAGATCAGATCCCCCCTTATGTATTATACATGTTGATCATATCCCCCTTATGTATTATACATGGAGATCATATCCCCCCTTATGTATTATACATGGAGATCATATCCCCCCTTATGTATTATACATGGAGATCATATCCCCCCCTTATGTATTATACATGGTGATCATATCCCCCCTTATGTATTATACATGGAGATCATATCCCCCCTTATGTATTATACATGGTGATCATATCCCCCCTTAATCTCCTCTTCTCAAGAGAGAATAAATTCAGTTCCTCTAATCTTTCCTCATAGCTGATCTCCCCCATGCCTCGTATCAGTTTGGTTGCCCTTCTCTGTACTTTCTCCAGTTCCCCAAAAACTGCAACTCATGTTGCAGCACTTGTTTTTTTTGGGTGTACCACTGCTTTGGTTTATTTCTCAATAATATATATTAAATGAGTAATTCAAGAGACTGGGTGGGGCCCCTTTATGATAGTACTTGGAGGTTTACAGATGTGAGAACTTATTTCCAGTGCAGATATCTTACACTTTGTGTCTCTTAGAAACCATGTTTTAACTCTTCGTCATTTATTAACACTGACATCTGAGGGGTTTTTTTTATTAAACCTTTAAATGCATTTATATTGGCTAATTTAGGTTTGCTTTGATCAAGCAATTCAATGGGAAAAATAAAGTGCAGGACAGACACATCTTTTTTTTTTCAGATATCTGCATGAATTGCTTCTTGTGCTTTCTTGTTTCATCCTTACCTGAGTCCCTTGCTGGACACAGAGCACAGCTCATCCCCCAGGCTTCCCCATATAGACAGCAGCATTCAGTGTATGTAGTCTGTCTGTCCAGTAGGGGGCGCTTACACACCAAATCAGCACCAACTGCTTGCCAGCACAGTGCTATATTGTTATCTGAAAAGAGAACAGAACTATACTGATATAGGTTGCATACAAGATATATAAATTCATATAAAAATATGTGTGCAGTCCTTACCTATGGCCTGGCTGGTATTGGTGACACATCTCCTCTGGGAAGAATCAAGAACAAGTGGAGGGGTACATGTACAGAAATAAGATCCTACTGTGTTTACGCAGATGCCTCCTTCACAGACCTCCTCCTCTTGGCATTCATCATTATCTATTCAATGAAAAATACTCTTAGCACCACTTAAACTTCTTATTTCAGTTACCATTATTTTAAAGGACATGTCCAGGGAACAGTAAACGTCTAGTGCTACCCAGCAAACACTGATGCTATGTTAAAGTCACAATTTCCACCCAATTTACTTTCATTGGAATTCCACAGCGGCCAAGTATCACAGAGTTCCTCGAATGTGAAGTGGGGGTCTACTTCTGAAGGCTGTGCTGTTTAACATTCTCTCTCTTTTCTGTATTACTATTCAGAATCGGACTTTCAACGTAGGTTTGTTTCTTCATAATGAAACTTTTTAACATCAACCTTTTTGATTGTATTATGGTTGTATATAGCTGCAATAAATACAAGGAAACACATGAGCTTCCCACATCACCAGATTGTTATTCTGACAGCGGCTGCTGTCGGAATACCCAAACAGTGCCTAAGCCTGATTGGATGGTGGCATTGTTTGGCTGTCAATCCTCTATCGGGCTTCTTTGACAAAAGTTTATTGGACAATAGATTTTTGGCAACCAAAGTATTACCGGCATGGCCATTTATGGCTTGAATTTTGGTGAGCCAGCAGGAATCAGCTGATATTTGAGCACTGTATGGCCAGCTTTAACAGAATATAGACTTTCTTTATACTGTACATTGGTATTGTACTATGTTACCAGAAAACACCTCCATCAGTTTACTCTACATTACAGGCGTTGCTGATTGGTATACCGATACCAAGTATTTTCAGGAGTACTCGTAATTGTGAAAATGCTCCCGATAGCGAAAACTGATACTTTGCGGTGTGATTTCTGTCAATACAAAATGAAATGTAGAGTGGGTATATAACGCATGAGGGAAATGTTGGGTAAAAATGGAAGGTACACTAAGCGAGACACAGTTAGATAAAATTATTTGGATTCCACAACAGTTTCGGATGTTATCTGAAAACACAAGCACTTTAACACAGAATGTATTTAGGGTACAGGATGCAATTCATAAGCAAATGGGATGGAAGTATAATTCACCGTTAATACCACTGGTGGGAACTAATTTTTTCCCACCAGGGAAAGATGATATATCAGGAAAATGGATAAAAGATAGAAATGCACAGCTAAAGGATATTATGAAGGGGGAAATATATTCTTTTCAAGAATGGAACCATAAAAAGGAGTTATTTTATGTATTAGATAAGTGGCGATATTATCAATTAAGACACTTTGTGGTGACACTTCCACAACCAGTAAGAGCAGTAGAGGATCTGTATCCACTTGAACAGATGCTGAACATGGTACTTCTTGCATATATAAGGTACTTACTAAAATATCTGGACCTATTTCTCCACCGTTTTTAGAGAAATGGGAGAAGGAACTTGGAATACAATTAAAATGAACAGCAAAAAGGGAAAATATTTAACTTAGCACATGGGGCGGTGGATATGAATGTAGTGGAAATGAATTACAAATGTTTGGCAAGATGCTATATTACACCCAGTGTGGTACACAAGCAATAACCAGAGAACTCACTATTATGTTGGAGAGGGTGTGGGATAAAGGGAACTATGGCACATGTATGGTGGGAATGCCCTAGGATACAGGAGTTTTGGCAGAAAATAGTACAACAAATACAAGAGATCTTGGGAGTTAATATTCTAAAAGACCTGTGGGTTTGTTTATTCCATAATACTGAGTTCACAGTGAAACAATATAAGAATATGACGATATTCCATCTATTAAATGCAGTAAAAGGATTGATCCCAAGGTTTTGGCAGGTCCAGGAGATCCCTAGAGTAAAGGTTTGGATATATAGGGTAGAACATATTTATAGGATGGAGGAATTATATCATAGTGGAGAAGAACATTTCTGAAAACATGGAGGGGATGGTGTGACTTTAAAACCTCAAAGAGATATACAGAATTGATGGGAGTGTAAAGTAGAGAGAAAGATAATTGGAGAGATGAGGGAATTATGGTTTAAAAAAAAGGAAAAGGAAAAAGATGAGCAAGAGAAGAGGAGAGAAGGAAAATACAAGTAGCAATAGAAGAGCAGGAGGAGAAGGGTAAAGAGAAAGGAGAGGGTGAGGTTGGTGGTTGTGGGAGGGAGGGAATATGTAAAATTATGCACTGTAAAATGAGCTTTATGGAATGATATTCTGTGAGTTTTTCTTTTTTATTTATTTGTAAATGAAATTAATAACAATTTATTAAAAAAAATTCAAAATGAAATGCTCCGGATTCTCAGCTGTAGGAGAGGACAGAAAGCCATGGTGATTTCAAATCCCCAGACCTGTGAAGCAGCTTTCTCTCCGCTCCTTGCAGGGATGGCAGTATGGCCTAGAGGGCTTCTGATTGGTCAGCACTGTCCATGTGATGGTGCTGACCAATCAAAAGCCCTCTAGCCCAAATTGTCATCCCTGCAAGGACAGGAGAGAAAGCTGTAGAGATTTCAAATCCCTGCGACCTTTTCTCCTCTCCTACAACTGAGAATCTAGAGCATCTGCCTCCATCTGCCACCAAGGTATACATCCCCACATTCTTTCCCTCTCTCCGCTCAGCATGGGATTGGTGCAGGGAAGTTTTTCCAACCGCTCCTTTGTGAACTCAGGCTATGACAAGCCTGTGTTCACACAGGAGCAGTGGGGGAACTACATGCGATTTGTACACGGTTTAGTAATGCCCCTGTTTTTATCACCACTATTGTCACCAGTGTACACTGATAAAAATAACATATTAATAAAACTCACCGACACACTCCATGCGATGGACATCATAGTAATATCCATTCGGGCAGTAGCAGGCAAATAGTGGAGACTTGTTGAGACAGACACCTCCTTTACATATTTCTGGACTAAACAGCTTGCATTCATCAACATCTGAGACAGAAATACATGTATTAATTGTGCATTATGAGACCTAACAGCCAATATCAAAGGGTTAGTTCACCTTTAATGTAACGCCCCCCCCCCCCCCCCCAAAAATAATTTCCTGCTTGTGTGAGTTGCTCACTGATTTCCCCAGAAGTCTACACTAAGATACAAGTTACATTTTAGGCACCCTGTGCAATAAGAATTTCAGTTTTGGTGAAATGCTCCCCAAATACTGTGGGGATGCAGATCCTGCAGCTTTTCTCATTAGAACACTGAGAGTGCACTAGATGATTATAATGACTCAGACCCTTCCATTCAGAATCAGGCTGGTGTAACAAAATGGTATGTCTTCAGAGCAACAAAAGGTAGGAGCCTGCTACAACATTTGTTAAAATCTCTGCAATGTACAGTACATTGATTCTTTTGAAGCTACTTCTATTATGGGCTTACCCTCTCTGTGCTGCCTAGATGGCAGGACGTCTGACTGTTGGATGAGCGGCCCTGGCACCTCAAAAATGAGCACTGAGCTATGAGAGATTGACTTGCCCAACCAAATATGTGCAGTCTGCTCTGTCTCTTGCAGTGGCTGAGCTCAGTGCTCTGCGAGGGAGGGAGAGAGAGGAGAGAGAGAGAAGAGAGAAAGAGAGAAAGATGGAGAGAGGACTGCACACAGGGGCATATTTACCACAAGGCAAAAAAGGCATTTGCCTAGGGTGGCATTTTTCAGGGGGGCAGCACCCCCCAGGAAGAAGGGACATATGCAGCATGGGGACCAGGTGGGATCCAAAAGAAGCTGCGGGCTGCTTATTGGTGTATGCAGAGTCCGACTCTAATTCCCGGGGATGTCCGTAGCTGTGAAGGTGAGTGTCTTTCTCTCTGTTGCCGGGAGAGGGTGTGGGTGGGTGTTAGTGGTAGGCTCTCTCAGGTGGGGGGGGGCAGGGTTGTTGTAGGTCACTATCAGGCTCTCTCCATGGGGTTGGGGGGTGGGTCTTCTGTTGGTCGATGTCAGGCTTTCTCCACCGGGGAAGAGGGGGGGGAGGCGTCTTATTTTTGTGTTGCCTAGGGCAGCACAAAACCTAAATACTCTACTGGCTGCACATGTGTGGTTAGGCAAGTTCTTGTTCATGAGGTGCTGGGGCCATGCTTCCAACAGTCGGCCTGTCCTACCATCTAGGCAAGACAGAGTGGGTAAGCCCATAGTAGAAGCAGCTTCAAATGTAAGGGTAGTTTTCAAAAATAGAAGACAGCATTTTATTGCACATGTAAAGCCTTAAGTCATTAAAGGTATACTAACCCTTTAAGGGTATTATCTAGGTAAAAGCTGTATTTCAGATACTGTGATTTGATAAAGGAGTAGAGCAAGTTGACTTTGCAAAAAACATCCAACCATGTGCAAAATTAGTATAAAAACGGTATTTTTACTTGGACAGGATTGGACTAGACCCTAAGTATATGTACTGTATGTTGATAATTCAGTGAACAACACAATTGTCTACAGTGCATTAGATCAATAAACATGAATTGGAATGAGACCTACCTCTGTATTCTTGTCCTAATGTAACAAAGCCTACTCCCTCTGGACACAGTCTTCGGTATTCAGCTGCAAAATGTGCAAATGTGTAAAAAACAAAAATTTCTAAAACATACAAATAGCTAGTAGGGAGAATTACGGATTTCAGAATCAGATTATAAAATGGGGTATCAAAACACAACGTGCAGAAGACTACAATCATAGATAACAATGCGCACACCACTATAGGATTAATGTTGATGCCAGGGGTATGTCAAGTGTTCTATTACTAAGCCATAGTGAAAGGTGTATATGGTACTGCATATCCCAGAGATGCTTTTTGGCAGTTGAAGCTCTGTTTGTAAATTTTTTTGCATTATATTGGGATGTACCGTGGCTGATTGACCTGCCATCTGAAGATGTCTACATCCAGGGCCAAAGCCACTTAGCAAGGCCAGCAACATGACACCAATGATCTTTTTTAGCTGTCTTTAAACCTCAAGTTTTGTCCATAATAAAAAAATAAAATAGCACATGGGACATTACTTACAGTCATTGAGAAGTGTCCCTTGTGCTGCTGGCTGAGGTTTTAGTTGACAACATCAGTCCTCTGATCCCCCCCATCTCTAAAGCCACAATCTTCTGGTGCTGCAGGTGTTAATATGAGCTGAGGAACATGTCATATGTACTCATCAAGTGTGTTGACTATGCCTACCCATTCCACTCAACTCCTACTTTAGCTACTGTACTATAGCTTCCATAATTGGAAAGGAAGGAATGGAGGATGGGCAGATGAAAGAAAGGTTTGCCTCCTTTATTCATAGATCGTAATTAATTCAGGGAAGCAATAGTACAGCTTCTAGGAAAGGAGGAGGGGGGTGGAAAGGGCAGGCATAGTCTGCAGTCTTGACAAGTACATATGACAGTTCCCTTGGCTTGTGTTACCTTTGCACCATCAGAAGAATACAACTGTGGGGGTTGAAGGGGATCAGAGGACTGAAGATTTCAATAAAAACCTTGGTCAGCGGTGCAAGAGCACAAGGGACACATTTCATTGATTGTAAGTAATGTCCCTTGTGCTGTTTTTTTTTCAAAGGGAAAACCTTTTGACTAAACTTAGGCTTTAGGGGTGGCACTCTTACCAGAATTGTACAAGTTGTATTCTTCCCAATGACCACCACGGTAAGAGGATTTTTTTTCCATTGATCCCCAATTAATTGCTTTTAGTAAGGTTTCCCCAAAACCTGAAAATTAGTTTAGGGGTTCCTCTAGGGTTAAAGGGTTATGAAAACCTGTTTTAGGATAATAAGAATAACAATGTAGTTGTTTATGGAGTGTTGTAGTCACATAGATGTCCTGCCTACCTGATTCCATGCTGGGGCATCTTTGAATTTGGCAGCCCTGACCCCAGCCTTTGCCTACAGTGCAGCAACATTCAGCCTGGCTGACGTTTCTGGAGAGCACATTCCCACACACATTGGGGTCCTCTAGGTTGAAGTAACATTCCTTTAAGCCTGAGGTTGGTACAAAGTCCACACGGGAAGCTCCAGAATGGCTTGAAAAGGCAGGCCGTGCTAAAGTGGAAGAAAAAATTATGAGTGCCATTGATAATAATAGCATGATAATAATAGGATGCCTTTTTGATATGATCAAATATGATCTCATCAATAAAAGCCTATGCCCATGTTAAGAACTCTTACCAGCACTGGTTGTACGTATACATTTTCCAAACATTGGATCAAACTCTTCATCGCTGTTTGGGCAGATGCAAAGGAAGGAACCTTCTACGTTTTCACATAGAGCTGTCCCGCACACACCCTGTAGAGTCTCACATTCATTAACATCTAGAAAGAAAAGAACAAGCTTTAGGAATACATTGCATAATAACTGTCCAAGTAAAACACTTTTTTTATAAAGGCATTCCATCTCCTGCAACCCAACTGATTGCATTGATCTTCCTCACCAGTTCATTGGACACCTCATGGGCAAGCAAATACATCAAGAATACAGACAGACAAGCTCTGCTAGTGATCTGACATGTCAAAAAAACCCTCTATGACTAGCCCCGCTGGGCATGGCGAAACGCGGTAAGGGACCATGGTTTGTAGAGCAGAGCTGGCTGAGGTTGTTCTACACCTGTACTCACACTCCGGTGGAGAAACACTGTTGGATAAGTGAGCCTGTATACTAGCACCCCTGTTTCTTAGGATCAGTGGGACTGAACTCTCTCCTTGCTTAGAGAGGCACTCCAAGCTCTATTTTGGGTCACAGTGAATCTCAAAAAAGAGATCCAACATATTTTTCACCTGTCACAGCAACCTGCATTTTCATTCTAAACGTTTAAGCTTGGCCTAGCAATGTTACCTGTCACGTCTCCCAAGAGATCATAAAGAGAAACTGAACTCAGGAAGCTGTGCTCAAAAAAGACAGGCAGAGGCCAAAGATAAGTGTCCAGTATTATGGTCTGTTGTCCAGCCACTGGTATGGCATATATAGGGTATTCATGCATATGTGTGCATATTTACGCATATTTGCAAGTATAACTGCAAAAATACTGCCCGACATTGCAGATTTTTTTTTTTTTACTCATGAATATGCAGTGTTTTGTTACTCACCTGTGTGTACATGCACATTGTAAATAATGGGCTGAATTTTAGATAAGAAAAAAACGTTTTTAAGCTGCAGGGTGCAAGAGGCCTTAAAGTGCCTAGGCATACCCGTACAGTATAAAGGATGTGCTTTGCATTTTTTTTCAGGATAAATTCAAGACAAAATTTATGTTTTTTTAGATTATTGCTTAGACTCAATTAACACTTCTAGATGTTTCCGTGCTAAATTAAATATTCACTTTTTGAGTTCAGTTTAAGTTGACTTTTTCAACTTTTACTACAGAAAGTGTTATGGAACTATTCCTAGCCACAGCCATTATAGTGTATGTAAAACCAACACTTTTTCTTTTAGTTTTGTATAGAGTAAGGTTAAATGCCTGCCACATTATTTATTTTTTGCAGTCTGTGTACCATTGGGGAAATTCTTCTCACTTCCTGTCCCTGAGACATACCAGGAAGTTAGAGGAAATCTCCCAAAGTAAGTAGAATTCCCCTCTTAGTTTTCCCTGGAAGAGCGTGTCCCCATTGGAAGAGTTTCCTTACCTTTTGTTCTGGGGACAATTTTGGATTTGCCCTCCCTTTCCTTTTCCATGCCAACTGTAACCAGTACAAATAGAGAGGGTGAAACTCCCCAGTGTGGACATGTACAGTAATAACTTGACAGAGGGTCTAACCCTTTCCAGCTCTATCCAAAAACTAAAATAAAAGGCTTTGTATAGATATACACTTTAAGGACACATACTGTATTTCTGAAGGAGACCTCAAATCACAGATTACCCACAATGGACTCTTACTATATGAACCATGTCGCACCAAAAGTATAAAAGGCTTAATGACAAAGTCTGAGAATGTGAATACCCACAAGTTGCTTTCACATGAAGTCATGATATGCTACTTTGCCAGCTCATAATCATTTGCACCAGAATTCTATTCAACAAAGAAAATTAAATTTAACTGAGAAAACCAGCATTGATGCAATAATATTCTTAATTAGGGTATTGGCAAAGGTTGCTGTTTTTTTGGACAGTTTTCAATAGCGTGCTTGACTGCCCAGTGGAGGAAAATATAAAAATTCAGCAATGCACACCACTCCCTCACTCAGTCCCTTCATCTTTATTGTGGAATCATACTCTTGGATATCTCTCAATATACTGTTTTTATTATTTTTTGAGTAGAGCTAAAGGCAAAATGTTTTCATTTCTTTTCATTTTATCATTTTGGATAGAGTACGGAAGGGTTATAACCCATCAGGTTATTTTTTTCCATTTGTGTCTCATTTGGGAAATTTCCTTTCACTTCCTGTCCCAAAACCAAAATAGGAAGTGGGAGGAAATCCTTCCATAGTGAGGAAATCCCTGGTTGTTACCAAGATCACAGGAACTGGTGTCCCTATTGGAAATATTTCCCTCTATTCCTGTTCTAGTAACAACCCAAAATTTGGTATTTTCTTTCACATTCAATGATAATAGTAAACAGGACAAGTAGAGAGGGTGAATCTCCCTAACAGGGACACAGACAGCAGTAAAAATCTGACAGGTGTTCTAACCGCTCTCCAAAACTAAAAAGTAAAAAAAAGAATTTGCCTTTTGTTATACTTTAACTGCACATCATGGATTTTTGTTTTTTTTTGTGTTGTATTTCAAAGACTTTAGTTGTTGATGACTATAGTGGGGACCCTGATACGGATTCCTTGAAGTGGAACAGTAAACATAACATCATCTGTTGTTTCCTGGTGAACTTCATAACGTTGATGAAGATCTTTTTTTGGGGGGAATTATAAAAATAATCAATTATAAAGCAAAATACCTATTGGAGAATCCTCTTGAGGGGGCTGCCCCCCCTTACACAAAACACTAAACAGTTAATAAAATTTTAAAGTCCTTACCATTTTGGAGAAAAACCTAAATTAATTTTCATGACCTCATCTCTGTAATTCAAAAGATAACAGCATCTGCTCTGCCTAGGAGGAGGTGTAACAGCAGAGATTACATCATCTCCTCTCTCTTTGCAGTAAAAGGAAACTACAGTTCCCATCAACCACAGGGAATTGTAGTGAATGTGGGCGGGTACACTGTACATGGTGAATGTGTCTGAGAGTCTCGGTCTACCTACCACTGCAAGTGGGGCTGAATTGCATCACTGCTTCCTGGAGAAAGAACTACAGAAGGGATGCGCCAAGACCAGTGGCTGGGGGAATAGGAGGCATAGCAGCCACTGGTCTTACACACAGGAAACCAAAGAGAAATAATGGTTTGATCTGAAAATGAATAGGCTATTTCAGAGCAACTACTAAGCGAACCAGAAGATGGATGACATATTCAGTGAAGGTAGGAAATCAGCAACAAGGACAAGTTAAGAGGTTTCTGCCTGGAGTTCTGCTTTAACTTTACTGCAACAGATGTCACTACTGAAGAACCAGTATTCATCCTTGGAGCCAGAACATGGAATCTTCAGCCTAAAGCTAGCCATACACTACTTCATTTCAGGAACATTTTACTTTTTGAATAGTTACTGGGTCAAATCAACATTTAAGACTGCATTGATGAGAAAATTTGAAGGAGCAGAATGAAACATTATCTCAAAGGAACAAATTTCTAATAGTGAATGTGGTTTTCTCCCAGAAAAGTCCATTCATTCCAAAATCTTCAAATTAGCAGAAGGAAAGTTCACAGCTAATCTAAGAAAGTATTATTTTACAGATAGAGTAGTTGATGCTTGGAATAGACTTCCAACAGAAGTAGTGAGTCAGTCAACAGTAAGTGGATTCAAACAAGGTTGGGACAAGCATAGATCTATACGCTGACAAAAAGGTTAAAAAAAATCATCAAGCTGTATTTACTCAGTGCAACTTATAACATCCAAGTGAAAGATATAACACCTACATGTCGAAAAAAGTTAAAAAAACAGAATCACTGAGTTAGAAAAAGGATCACTCCCTCCTAAAAATGACTTGTAAACTCAGTCAGGTGGAGCTAATCACCTTCTCAATGGCACACAAAGTCATTTGACTTTCAGCTGTGATCAGCTGTGGTCATTTTGAAACAATCAACTATGGGTGGCAAGGCACTCTCAAAAGATCTACAGGATAAAGTTGTGGACAGGCAGAAATCAGGAGATCGATACAAAAACAAAGGCTTTATCAATGCCTAGAAGCAAAGTGAAGTCTATTATTAAGAAGTGGAAGGTATTTGGTACAACACAGATTGTCTCTGGATCAGGCAGTCGCTCCAAACTGGATGAAAAAGCCAGGAAGAAACTGGTCAGAGAGGCTACCAAGAGGCCTACAGTAACTCTGAAGCAGTTGCAGGAATTGATGACAAAGAGTGGTCATTGTGTGCATGTGACAAATTCTCTACAAATGTGGCTTGTATGGGAGGGTTGCAAAAAAAAAAAAAGCTGCTCCTCGAGAAAGGCCACATACAGTCACGACTGAGCTTTGCCAAAACGCACCTTGAAGATTCTGAGGCCACATGGAAAAAGGTGTTCTGGTCAGATGAGACTAAAATTTAATTATTTGGCCTCAACACTAAATGATATGTCGGACATAAATCCAATCCAGCTCACCATCCAAATAACACCATTCCTCCAGTAAAGCATGGAGGGGGGAATATCCTGTTATGGGGGGGGGGGGGTTCTCTTCAGCAGGGACTGGAGGACTTGTCAGGATAGAAGGAAAATGGATGGAGCAAAATACCATCAAATTCTGGAGGAAAATCTGCTAGAAAGTTGTCAATGTGAAGAAGGTTTAACTTCCAACATGACAATGACCCAAAGCACACAGCAAAAATGAGCACACAGTGGTTGGAGGAGAAAAGGTGAATGTCTTTGCATGGCCTAGTCAGAGCCCAGACTTAAACCCCACTGAAAATCTGGGGAATGCCTTAAAGATGGCAGTCCACAAATGGTCACCATCAAATTTAACTGAACTTGAGCAGTTCTGCAAAGAAGAGTGGGCAAATATTGCAAAGTCTAGATGTGCAAAATTAGTAGAGACATATCCCAACAGACTAAAGGCTGGAATTAAAGGAAAAGGTGGTTCAGCAAAATACTGACACAAGGGGGTGATCCTTTTTCCAAATCAGTTTTTGAATTTAACATTTTTTTTCTGACATGTTAGTGTTATATCTTTCACTTGGAGTAAATACAGCTGGATAAAACAAAAACTGTGTCTCTCTTTTTTTTAAGCTGCAAAGCAGCAAAATGTGATTATTTTAAAGGGTGTGATTATTTTCTATACCCTCACGAGGTGTGACAATTTAATTCCCAGAATGCCCGCGGTGTAGCCCTATGGTGGGCCCTCGAGCGTGTTCTGACATGTTCTAACTTGCACTTCCCTGGGTCTCAGACCAGTTGACTCAGTAGAAGAAATAACGTGTGTTTGTTGCGCTGTGACTGACAGGAATCTTGAGTAGTGGATTAACATCAAATTTTGCGTGAAAAATGGCAAAAATGCAAGTGAAACTTTAGCTCTGTTAAAACAGGCTTGCGGTGAACATTCCAGGAAGAGATCAAGTGTCTTTCAATGGCGTAGGCGGTTTAAGGAGGGGTCAGAAGATGCCCATGATGATGCAGTGGGCAGCCAGAGCCACAAAGAACTGATGCAAATATGGAAAATGAAAAGGTTATGGGAATCTGTTCAAAGGAAAAGACTGGAACTCTGGCCTGACAAGTAGATTCTCTACCACGACAATGCTCCTGCACATGATGTCTGTGAGTTCCTGACAGAAATGCATTCCGAAACTTGACCAGCCACCTTATTCTCTTGACTTAGCACCCTGTGACTTTTGACTGTTACAAAATGCCTTAAAAGGAAACAGATTTGATGACATTCCCAACATCCAGCGCACCGCAACAAAGATCCTGTGCAGTGCTCCGGAAAACAAATTCCAGGAATGTTTCTGGTAGTGGCACAGTCATCTAAAAAAATTGCATCACTTCACAAGAGGATTGCTTTGGGAGTCACAACAGCTGCTAGTGTATAGTTAAGCAAACTTTTTTTAGTCTGTTCTTGAACTTAAATTGTTATACATAATATATGAAAAAACATTGGGGCAGACTCGATGGACCACTTGATCTTTTTCTGACGTCACTCTTCTATGTTTCTAAAATGTGAAGTATTTTCCAATGACATTTGTCAAGTCAGCAAAGGTAGTAATGAGAATTTTCACACAAATGTTCATAAATCTGCTAGTGTACAGCTAGCTTAAGGCTGCCCTGACGTATTTTGTGAAGGATAACTTGCTAAACTGAAGCTTCAGCATGACTTCCCACTGACAAAGTAAAATTTATGTTCAAAGTCCATAGAGTATAACTAAAAGCTCTAGCTTCCTCTGCATGTGTAAAGTAAATCCCTGGAGGCTCAGCTGAAACGGCTCGAAGCTAAACCACAAGTGTGAGGAACATGACTAAAAACATAGGGATGACCTCCATTTGTATAGTGCAAAACTCAAGGTTAACATTAATTTACAGTGTGGTTTATCAAAGGCTCAAGGTCAACCTCCCTACGCATGGAGGATTACCCAAGGCTCAGTGTTAGCATTTAAGACAAATGTGTCTTCTTGTTTCCATGTAAAGGATCCAGAGTCATAAATCCGGAGTTGTATTACATCCAATATGAGGGCTGAACATAGTTATATAGAGTAGTGTTTCTCAACCACATTTCAGTCAAGGCACCCGTTAAAATTATGGACAGTCTCGAGGCACCCTTTAAAATTATGAACTGTCCCGAGGCACCCTTTAAAATTATGGACAGTCCCGAGGCACCCTTTAAAATTATGGATAGTCTTGAGGCACCCCATTCTAAAATGAAAAATATATTTTAATAGTTTTATATAACTCAGCAACATCCACACATGTAGGACACCCAACGCAAGAGGTGATTTATTCTTCCAAATCAAATACACTTTTGCACACTGGTCCTGCCTAGTACTACAATATTTCTCTCAGTTTTTCTCCATCAATGAGCTAATGTGACCCCAGCACTCACAGAGAAGGGCAGGGAGAGGGTCAAACAAGGATGCTGTTCAGGCAACCAACATCTTCCTTGTCAATGGATGATGTCATTGGTTGTCTGGACACCGGTGGTTAGAAGGTCATGATGGCACACAATGAAAACCTGTGGCTTTGTGTAACTAAAAGGCAGGCTTCTTCCACCCGCTAGCTTGTATACAAGCTTTGTGCAACTTTTAGACATTTTTCTAAGGCACCCCAGAAGAAACCTCAAGGCACCCCAGGGTGCCTGGGCACCCTGGTTGAGAAAGGCTGATATAGAGGAATACGTATGGACTACAGTACAGTATATAGGAAAGTGAATGCTACAGACTTGCTGCCAGCAATGCTCCTCAATACAAGTCCTGCAAGGACAATAATAACACATTTTTAGGATTGCTCTTTATCTGTATAGCGCTCAGAATAGAAATCACTCACCCACGCAGTGCAGGTCGCCCCTCTCCCCCTCAAAGCCCTGGTCACAAAGGCATTGGTAGGATCCCATTAGGTTGAGGCAGACTGCATGTTCCCCACAGACACTCTTATTTAGGCACTCGTTGATATCTGACACAGGAACACCAGTGTTAAAGTAGTACTAAAGGCTAAGCGGTTTTTACCTTAATGCGTTTGCAGCATTAGGGTTAAAAATGCTCCAGTATATTCATAACTTGCCCATCCCCCAAGACTTACCTACTCTCCCTTGTCACCGCTGCTGGGACCCTTGATGATCTGTGCCACTTCCTGATCTTTCGGTTTGTAGATGAGAGGGTAAACGAGTGATTGGCTCCTGTAGCTGTCAGCCAGGGGTCTGAAGAAATGAGCAGGGGGATGGCTTGCTGGGCACTCTGTGTTTCAATGGATGCATACAGCCCCGTCCAGGAGAGTGCATACACGGGTTTCTCCCTAACAGCCAGCTAGCTAATGGAGACCCCCACAAACAGGAGGGACGGCAGTGGTTTGGAGACTGTCCGGGAAAACAATTACTTTACATACTATGTGAGCCTGGACTTCTTTAAATGAAAATTAAAAAAAATACATTAGGGTTTAGTATCACTTAAAGGTTCCTTTGCCTCTCTTTCAGGCTACTTCCAATGTTTTCATGGGCCCAAGAGGCATAGGTCATAGTCTATGGCATGCTGGAATACGCTGTGGCTGGACTGGACAGCATGATGTACCGAGTGTACTCGCATATACGGCTCTGTGCATTCAGGGATGTATCCCCAGAATGCAGTGATTCTGTGTTCCATTTCAGCTTGAAACCACCGCTTACCTTAGCTGATCCTAGTATGGATGTGTACATATAAAAGCCGCTCCTTAGCCGGCATGGATAGCACTCAGGATAGCAGGGATGCCAATATAAGGAAAAACTCATCCAATGAGCAATGAACATTTTAGCTTAAAACCCTCAATCACCTTAGCGATCCTGATGATGATTACGCCCAAGTGGGAGGGGTGAAACATGTCAGGGGGCATCCCTGACATGTTTCACCCCTCCCACTTGGGCTTAATCATCATCAGGATCGCTAAGGTGATTGAGGGTTTTAAGCTAAAATGTTCATTGCTCATTGGATGAGTTTTTCCTTATATTGGCATCCCTGCTATCCTGAGTGCCAGTGGGGCTCTACACCTCAGCCTGGAGCGGCACCACCAAGTACTTATGGCCTTATTCTGTGTTCCAGGCATATATCCTTGAACATATAAGGTCCCTAAATGCAAGTAACACTCAATACAGCATTCAGCCCGTGATGGTTACATTTATTTGCTAATTCCCTCCAGCATTCTCTAGAATTGTTACCTTGTATTTCTTCTTCTTTCCTATGTGCCTCAGCACCATCCAGTGGCAATAATAATGTATTTTCCTGAGTGACTTTATGTTTGTTATAAATGAACCTATTTTTACTACTTCCCATAATATTGAGGAATATTCATCCAGAAAGGAAGATAGGCCAAGAACATGCGATTTTGCCCCATTTTCACAACAAATAGTTTGTTCACACAGGGTTAAGGCCTATGCAGTTTTGCTGGATGAATAGCTATGGAATTTTATAAATAAACCCTTTGTGTCTCACCTGTGCAGTCCCCTGATAATGACAGCTGATAGCCAGGCTCACAGTCGCTTACACACTTGTAGGATCCTGGTGTGTTCTGGCATCGCATAGATCCACAGATGGAATCCCCATATTCCAAACACTCATCTATATCTAAAAAAGAGAAGAAAATAAATGTAATAAAATAACATTAATGAGAAACCTAATGATTAATTATAACAAAATAAATTATCAGTTAACATGGCATAGTGCCTTTACTAAACATATCGTATACAGGACTCAGGGGTGGCTGCCTAAACAATCATCAAATCGCACTGAAATCATGGCAAAATGCACACACATGTTTGGGTGCCATTCACTCTTAAAGGGGAAGTACAGCTAAAGCTCTTTTGGCTGTGCTTCTCCTGTGGATCACAGGAGTGTAGTTCATTCTGCACTTCTGTGTCCCATTTTCAGCCAACAGTGGGCTTAAGCCCGTTGCCGGCTGACATCACTCAGCCAGTCCAGGGATCCTCCCCAGAGTCTGTAGCGGCACCTGGCTCAGCCTCTCAGCGAGCCCCTGAGACCTGAGCCAGCCGCTCCCTCCCCCTCTACAGCCCAGTGCTCCAGTGAGCGCGGGGGGGGGGAGGGCAGAGCAGAGAGCAATGACTGACAGTCATCGCTCTATGCTCAGCAGGGCTGCTGTTAGAAACCACGGGGCCCCATACAGCCCCCCCCCAAAAAAAATGGTTTACTATGCTTCAGTTTTAATGAACACAGTGGGTGATCGGTATCGATCACTCCTTGTGTTCATTTAGGAAAGGAAGGGGCTGGTAAATGTGACATATTTACCAGACCCTTCCCACACGCTCCATCTTGTGTGCTTGCAGCTGCCGGTGAGAAGGAGAGGAGGGAAGCTGGCAGCACTGCAGGGGTGGGGGCACACAGGGGGGCTGGGCAGCAGGGGGAAATGTATGATGCACAGGGAGGGTGATGGGTGCACTGGGGTTGGGGTGTGGGGGCAATTACTACAACCAATCCTCTGTATAGCTCTCTCTGCAGCAGCTGAAAGCCAGTGGGAGGGAGAGGAGTAGAAGCTGCTGCAGAGAGAACCATACAGGGGACCGGTTCAACTAATTTCCCCCCCATGTCGATTACCCTCCCTGCACACATCTGATTCACCCAGCTCCCTGGGCCCCCATGCTGGCCTGGGCCCCAATACAGGAGGACCAGTGGTACCCCCTTATCCACGGCCCTGCTTCTCACAGCGACGGTGAGAACTCGCTGAGTTCTCACACTTAGAGCCAGCGGGGGAAAGCATCGGTCCCATGCTGCATCCACCTAAGTAAATATAATGGGGGAAAAAAATTAAAAGCCATACTTCTCTTTTAATGGCACTTCAAACGCAATGTGTTTTTGCCTGTATTGTCGATCAAAATCATTGTGTGGCAATCACGGCAAAACGCATCACACAAAACGTATTGCTCAAAGAGGAGGTTTGCATGATGCGCATTGCTGTGACTGCCGCATGATTCTGTTGTATGATAATTGCGGCAAAATCGCTCGAGGTGCCATTAAGAATGAATGGCATCCAAACACAGGTTTTGCCATGACTGCAGTGCGACTTGGATTCAAAATTGTGACGCATGAATTCAGCCTGACAATACAGCCAGGCAATACATTGGGGTCTATTTACAAAACATTTGTTAAATTAATATCACCAGCATTCATCAAAGTTGCACAAATTTTCCTTTTACTTTCTCTAATACCCTAAATTCCTACGATTGTCAGCTCCTTCTAGTGGCCAAAATGCTGTATATATTCTGAATAATGGGTTTCACAAAAATATACCACATTTAGACCAATATATGGAGCTGCTGATCTTAGAAATTCATGATATTAGAGAAATTACAGGGAAAATTGGTGCAACCTTGATGAATGCTTGTGACACTCGTTTTTGTGTTTCAGTGTTTTTTTTCATTTATGTTTAAGTTTAAAGGCCATGTCAGACTAGTGATCCTATTGGTAATGCTGATACCTTGTCCATCCAACTAGCATGAGAGAGGCACATGCAAGCAGATGAGTGTTTTCATTGCACATTTGTGAAACTGTTTCTAGTGCAATATACGACCAAAACGAAATATTTTTCAAAATAATTTTTATTTTAAATAATTAAATGCATTAAGTATTACATTTTTACCATTTCCAGTCAGCAGGTGGAGCCTTAGACTCCTTTTCAAATGTTTACCAAACATAAGCCGGCCATACATTGGTCAAATTCTGAAAGAATTTTCTTTCAAAAATCTTTTCTAAGAATTTTTGTTTGAATTTCGCACCATTAGTGGGCCACAGAAACGGCCAATTTCAAATCTGAGTGATCGGGCATATTGGACGGTTTTTGAAAAACGAACAAATTTCTAATCAATGATGGGAAAATTGTGCAAGAACTATATTCGAAAAAGAAATGAGCTGTGACCTGGAAAGAAAAGAAAAATCTTGGCCACGAATATTCTTTTCTGTAGCAACATGTAAAATTGAAGGCTTGGTTGGTCGAATTTCAAAATCAATGGTGGCACCATTGGATTACGATACGAAATTTCTGATCTTCTAAAGAAAATTCATTCGGAATTCGACCCAGGTATGGCCTACATTAGCCTAGCTGCTGGCTGAAAAAAAAAGCCTATTCTCAGATTACACACACAGCTGAATGGATCCTACTGCAAATGAGAGTGTCCTACAATGCACAACTCAGTTCTTTAGATAAACTATAATCTTGGGCAAAATAAGTATAACAGGAGTACCCTGTATAAAATATTAATTTGTAAAATAAAGATGTTATACAAGTAAGAAAAATGATATAAAACATCAGTTTAAAAACTTGTAAAAGTAAAAAATACAAGAAAATTTAAAATTTGCAGGAAACCTGCCATGAGAGAATCATAGAGGCTCCTATTGCTGAGCTCTCCTTTTGAAACGATTTAGTTACCTGGCTGTCATAGTGGCTTTTGTAACTCAATATTTTGAGTCCCTGACTTTGAACAAGGATATAGATCAGGACATCTGATTTTAATCTGAGGTTCCTGGTCTGCATACTTGGTCCTTGGTCATTGACTCAGAAAGCATTGATGCCAATGGGTAGGTATAACAGTGAGTCAATCACACAAGCAGGAAATTAGATTTCTGGGGGGTGTTCTGCACACCGTTTGTGTATAGAACACTTCCAGGTAGCCATCTTGCACTGCATTTTACAGAAAACTACAGCATTGCAGATTGAAAAGGAAAGGTAATTTTTATTAACATGCAATTACAATATGATTTGTGTAGAAATTGTACGTGTTATATTATTTTTTATTTTATTTGCTATTTTTTTCCTTGAAAATGGAGTTATTCTTTGAGAGGCGAGCCAACGCGCCACCCATGTCTGTATATTGATCAAGTCCAACTCTGCCATTTATCAATATTTAGATGTCTGGCTTAGATGAGAATGACTTACCCACACAGTTTTGTCCCTCACTGGACATTTCATGACCCCAGTTACATGTACATCGGTAAGAGCCAATCAGATTCTCACAGATGGCATTTTCTCCGCAGATAGTTGAATTGGCACACTCATTAATATCTGAAGAGATAAAAGTATATTCAATTATTGATCTAATGATTTACCTATGCACTGCTGTGCTGTAAACAATAGTCTGTTTTTCATTAGCATAAATGAGCAACTGAATTCATATTTCCAATGTGCACCAAGTCTGGTGAATAGACAGAACAAATATTGTGCTTATAGCAGGGTGATGTCATAAATTTCCAGATTTTTTTCTGGTGGATTTTTTCTTTGTCAAAAGATTTAGTGAAATAATAATGAACTTACACCCTTTTGAAGATACCATTGTAGGGGTACAGAGGGGCTTGGTGTATTTCCCCAAAGTGGCCACTAGACGTCGCCATAGTTAAGGTTAGGAACCCTGTAGTGAGAATAGGCAATGTAATTGTCTAGTTATCCCTTAGAGGTCCCCAGAGTAGTAAGTGGCGTGCACCATATATAATGAGGTAGTGTCAGCCCTGCCTCTGCCATTGTAGTAGAGCTTGGGTAAGAAGGCTCAATATAAATAGTTTGGCAGGAGTCCACCTGTAGAATTGGTCATGAGAAGCAGTGCAAGGACCAAGGCATGCAAAGATGTATTCTTTGAAGCTAAAGTTTCTTGGAGTTTCCACTTAGGGGGGAAGCAAGGAAGGAAAGGTGCAGGACTAATGAGACAGCTCACATCCATTGGGTTATACTCTCTAGCTCCCTTGTCTCCTCCTCCCATGCTCATCTCCAGGACTTCTCCAGAGCTTCCCCCATCCTCTGGAACTCTCTACCCCAATTTATCAGACTATCGCCTACTCTGCTCACTTTTAGGCGATCTCTGAAAACCTATCTCTTTAGGGAAGCCTATGCTGCCCTCAGCTAATACTGGAATCTTCTACTTTTGCAACCAGTCCACCCCCCACAGTTACTACCCTTTGTACCACTAGCCCCTCCCTCCTAGATTGTAAGCTCCAAGGAGCAGGGCCCTCCTATCCCTTGCATTGAACTGTATTGTTGCTGTATTGTCTCCCGTTATAGCGCTGAGCAAACTGTTGGCGCTATAAAAATCCTGTGTAATAATAATAATAATAATTATACTGTAGATGTAGGACTCTGGCAAATCTTTAGTAATGTATAGGCTGCTCCATGACTCGTCTCTCATCTCTGCTGTTCTTTATTTGTAACTAAGGATTGTGCCATTATCATTATCATTGACTGAAATGATGTACTGTATATATGTAAATCAACAGTGTTTCAGTAAAAGAGTTAAAAGGCTTTTGTTGTGTGGACACTTCCCTCTCCTAAACCCATTATGTGAATGTCTTCTGAAAACACACAGGTGCTGGGGGAAGCTGCTACTGGGGTCCAATGTGATAAGGCCTGAGGAAAATATAGAGCAAGCTACTGGGTGGGGCTAGTCAGGCCAGGCCATGGGCCTCCAAAAGGGTGCCTCTGGATTGGTGATCAGGGGAAGAACCCATAGCCACAGTACCTTAGAGAGTCTAAGGGGACCAACTTGTAGGTAGGATGGGTTGTTAGCTATCCAGGCTGCTCAGTTGGGGAGGGGTTTTATCTTTATTTGCACTTTCCTGGGCATCTTCCGAGCTCTGTCCCCAAACTGTGCTGGGCGGATGGCTTTGCTCGGTGCCCGCAGCCTGCATGGGAAGAATCGGGAGGCCAAGCTTGAGGATGAAGTCATCAGCAACACCTGCACTGCACTTTGGAAGCCTTCCTGAGCAAGGACTCTTCCTCTCAAGGACTCTCACTTCTGGGAACATACGCACTGGGCAGTCTTGGTCTAGTTAGTCAGGAATGGACTGTATTGCATTGTTGGACTGTATACCTGAGTTGGCCAGTAAAATCTGCTCAACCAATTCTTGCCTGGTCTGAAGTTATTCAAAGGGGTGCATGGAGGTACATGGCGTATATAGAAGATCAGGGCCTGTAAGACAAAGACGGAGTGAAGAGAAAGGAACAGCAAGCCACCACAAAGGGTTACCTCAGAAGAGGAGTTGGAGGGAAGAATGTAGTTACTACCGGTAACCACAGACTGGTGGGAATGCAATAGCAGCCAGACAGTGAAGAGTTGCATCATGCATGGGTGACAGGCCCTCGGGTAGCGAGGGGGTCAGTGTTCTGACTTCCTCCCTAGTGGTTGGTTCCCCAAAAGCAATCGGGACTGGACCCATGGTACGGAGACTCCAAGGACCTAGCCACATGGTATGGGAAAGCTGGAATTAATTAAGTGCATGCATAAGGTCCACACTTAGTGCACAGCAGCACCTCATTCTGTCACTGGGAGTAAGGTGGCAGAGGAAAGCTGGACTGGTGGAGCAGGATACAAGCTCAGCAGTGTTCCCCTCTAAATGCTACATTCTAGAAGACAAGGTGTGCAGCGATATGGGACAGAGTGTTTCACAAAAGGGATCTTCATGTTGCTACACAATCTGGGGGGTTCCACCTTAATGTTGAATTCACATGACTTGGGCACCGCCTGGTCCTGGGCATTAGTGAGCGCGTACATGAGAAAAGTACCTTCCTCGTGCAGGGTGAGTAGGCCCCGCCCACAAACCTATGGCCAATAAAGGAAAGTGTTTCTCAGACCTGCAGTGGTGATGTTGGAGGAGGGCTAGAAGTATGACAGGAACTGTATTATCTGAGGGTGGTAAAATAGCACTGCTATTACATTATTCCACAGCAGAGGTAAACCCTTTGAATTTAAAATGGTCTCCAGAGTTGAGTTTTAACATTCAGGAAGCATTAGTAATACAGAATCTCATGATCAAAACTATTGAATGAAAAACGGGTGTCTGTAATGGCTGGCCAGATGAACCCTTTCATTGTCATCTACTAAGCTGGAAACATGAAACGGAGAATTCTTACCCGCACAGTCACCAGAAGAAGTCAATCTGTACCCAGCATCACAAGCTGCTATACATTTATAGGATCCCAGTGTGTTTTCACAGGTTTGAGTTCCACAGATAGATGACCCTCTCTCCTGACATTCATCAATATCTACAGAGAAAAACAAAAAAGTCAAGATAATTTGTCATTTTGTCATGTAATTAGGAAGAAAGCTGAAGGTGAAAACAGCATTTTAAAGGTAGAGACTTATTTACTAACTTATTGATACCATCCTAATAAAAAGTAATTGCAGGAGTGGTACTTGAGGCCCCCTATATTTACCAAGTTGACCACAAACAATGAGCTCCTGGTCAGGTCAAAACCCATGTGTGGACCAAGGTTAAGGGAACTGAGCCAAAGCTTTGGCTGCATCAAAAACATTTAGAAGCAATATAATTACCACTACTAAATGTGACTGCTCCCTAAGGCTGATTGTTATGGAGTTGGTGGCCACTGGCATCCTAACATCCAATGAGTTATTTTGGCCCACATGTGGAAAAAGAGAAAAAAAAATGGGGCCCCCCAAAATCCATATTAGCCCATATCCAAACATGAAGCCTGGTACAAGTTCCTCAAGGTAGTGACCAGCCCCCATTGTATTTGTTTGACAATCCCTTACCTATTAGCCTAGAAAATGGCCATTAGTGATTTCTGGGAATCCATTCCCATTCACTTCAGTGGGGTTTGGAATTTGCGCTCGAGGTTCAATAAAGGTGGGTTGCAAACCTTGAACCAAACCCAGGTATGTTTGGCTCATTACAATTGACCATCAATAACATAAAGAGTCTGCCCAACCTCACCTGCACAGTTGACTTTGTCCGCAGTGGCTCGAAGTCCTGTAGGGCAAGCACATTGGAATGACCCAATGGTATTGGTGCACCGGCCCCCTTGACAAAATGTTCCCTGCAGACATTCATCTTTGTCTGATCAGGTAAGAAAATAACACTTTTAGTGAACAATTCACAAGTTCAAAATATCAACATTTCCTATCCACAGCCTCTGCCATTTTATTTAATACATTGACAAATTCTACACGGATTTATAGGGTACCCTTCATATTGGTCTCTGGTCCTTTGGAACTTTTAGGGCTGATTTACATCTATGCATGGCAGCAATGTGCACAATTCCACACCCCAACCCACTAAGAGATTGGACATGCTTTGCAACGTGCTGTAAAACAATACAGCAGAAAAATTGAGACAAGTCTGATTTTTGGGACATTTTGGTACATCGGAAGCCTTTGATTTCAATGGACTGATTTATTGGAATGAGCATTAACACTTGACATAAAGCACATGCATTAATGCACCGTACAAATATATATACAAGCTCCCTATAGTTTTCTGGGTACAAAGGGGTCAATAATCTAACATATGTGTTTGGATTCCCCCTAAGAAGCACCTTAGGGGAACAAACACCAACATGAGGTAGTTTGTAACCCTTAGCCTCCACTCATTCTCTGTTATGTATTAGTGTACTGATCTTTCCACTACTATTCTAAATTTGGAAATAAATTTGCAGTTGGCCCATGTGAAAGCCTTGCTCCAGCCAAAATGTTCTGCTTCTGTGTTCCTATCTACGTGTACGTTTTGAGTGCTCCTGCCCACCTCTGAATTTTCCAGCAAGTCTTTCTGCATTCCCCATAATAAAAAATAAATTAAAAAACAAATAAGTTGAGCCTTTAACAAAAAACAGTATATCCAAGTAATACTATGCTAGATGTGAGATAGTTCTCAATAGTTACTCCCCATTCAGGAGGCAGACCTCAACTCTGACCTATTAAATGTTCAGTGACTCCCATCTCTATTTGTGTAATATCTCACGTTGCTTTGTTAAGCTTAACAATATCTTTTTTGTTTTATTGCTGGAAGACAATTATTCATCTGTAATACAACTTGTGTTTTTAATTAAAAGAAGGCATCTTTGGGAAAATTTGAAAACTACACCCTTATGTGAAAACCTGAAAGTTCTTTTTTTTACTGTACTCTATTACTAAAACCAAAATCTAATTTATATTGAACATGGTGTTGGTAAGTAAATAGTGCACCACATCTCCTAGGTCATATATAAATCCAAACTGTAGAGCAAAGTGCAGAACTTTAAAATACTGCTAGCACTTTCCAGAAAAGATATTCCAGAAAGAAGTCCAAGTTATTGTACATTGTTAAAAAAAAAAGCACACTTCACGCTGAAATACATCTTATAATGGTACAGTATGTATAGTGAAAATACACAGTACATGGCCCTCATCACCCTGCAGATATACAGTGCTCTGTATCATGAAAAATCACCAGCATAACATAAATGAGCATATTCCATACAGAGGAGACAATGTACTCTTAAAAATGTAGATAGATTGCTGTAATTATGTAATCCGAGGATGGGGGGATCAATTTGTTTTAAGGAAATAGCTACTGTAGAAGACCAGGGTAATGATCATTTACATAATACTATGTGACTAGGTCTAGATTGGCACTGTGTGGTGCTGGACTCAAGGACAGAAGAAAAGCCACTGAGCGAGAGTAGACACAGGGATGCAGGACAGACATTAGGAGGTTCAATCATAGGGGCTGACTTCATCTCCTGTTTGCTGTTAAGGAGATTCCATATATCAGGCGTAAAACAAATTAGACATATAGTCCTTCCATTAAGCAGTGGTAAAATACCTCCCACATGGGCTGGAAACCGGCACTTTTAAAAAAAATAAAAACAGTCCAATTTATTGTACATTGTTAAAAGAGTTAAGAAGAAAGAAGAACCCCAGGGATAGGAAAAAAAAAATCATCCATCTGTACACTATCCTACAAAAAACACTAAACAATTAATAACATTTTGAAAATCCTTACCATTTAGGAGAAAAGTGAATTTTCATGGACTCATCTCTGTAATTCAAAAGATATCAGCATCTTCTCTGCCAAGGAGAAGATGTAACAGCAGGAATTACATCATACCCTATCCTCTGTCTCTGTAGCAAAAGGAATCTAGAGTTCCCATCAACCACAGGAAATTGTAGTGAATGTGGACGGTTACACTAGGCCTGAACATGTTGAATGTGTCTGAGAGTCTCGGCCCGCCCATTACTGCAAGTAGGACTGAATTACATTACTGCTTCCTGGAGAAAGAACTACAGAAGGGATGTGCCAAGACCAGTGGCTGGGAGAATAGGAAGCATAGCAGCCACTGGTCTTACAAACAGGAAACCAAAGAGGTTTAATGGTTTGATTTGAAAATGAATAGGCTATTTCAGAGCAACTACTGAGTGAACCAGAAGATGGATTTTCTGCTTTAAGCACACTTCACACCCAAATACATTGTCTAATGATCCGGTATATAGTGAAAATACCCTGTACATGGCCCTCACCACACTCTGATCACAACAATCTATCTACATTTTGAGACTACACTCTATGGAAAATGCTCATTTATGTCATGCTGGTGACTTTTCACGATACCGAGTACTGTATATATACTGGGTGGTGAGGGCCATGTGCAGGGTATTTTCACTAGTCATACTGGATCATTAGATGATGCATTTGAGTGTGAAATGCTCCTAACTTTTTTTAACAATGTATAAAAAATTTAACTGTTTTACTTATAATGTATGTATATCTCAAAACCAAAATCTCTAAAGGTTGCTGTAACTATAATGTGAATCAGATTATTTAACATCAAATAAAATATGTATCTCTGTGTAGTTAAATATAAAAGGCTTTGCACTTAGTGCAAGAAAACCTAATAGAAGCAGGTTAACAGCACTCAAACATCCTGGACAGAACCAAACTGTAAAATATGGTGCACTATCCCTTTAAAAGTAAACTAATCATATAGGTGAATAAGTGCAACAAGTACAAATGTGCATATAATACATCAGAATGAGGTAAAGGCATACATCAAGTACATAAGTACAAAAGTGAAGAACGTGTTGTGATAAAATATCCTGTTAGTGTTACACAGCCAGCTGATCTTCCCCACACCACCAGCTGCACACACTTCTAACCGAACAATTAGATCTCTGGACCATAGGAGGTTCATAGCACTTTATACTGCATCACCATCCAGGCCACTTTCTCATGCAATAACTTTATAGGATGTGTTTGAAACTTGACCAAATTCATGAACAGAGGGATAAACAAAGACAGCAATGGTGTAATATCGCAGAATACATTTTATTTATTAAATATGGAGACAGGTACTTGTCACGACCCGCGATCGCCGCCACCAACAGGCGACAATCGCACAGCCGCGACTAACAGTAATACGTCACGCCCACGGCGTCAGACCCCAGACCTTCTCACCAAACTCGTGACCGAAGGGCCGGCCGATCCAAAACCGCGGTGTGACGCGCGTAACAAGGCCCCACCCAGCTGCACCCTACACAGCGATTGCCCAGCTAATGGACTACAATCGGTGCCTGCAGCCTGGATGCGCTTGTTACTGGGTCAGGTTAGTTACGCAACTAACCCTATACTGCCACCACCACTTTTGTCGGAGACTGGGAAACTCCCGTTACTAAATATACACTATAATGATTGAAATATTGGTCTATATAGCACGGCCCGCGGACCTCGCTATACAGAGATATACAAACAGTAGCGTCTCTTCAAAGGCAGGGATTCGTGAATTGCAAGTAAGCGCTTAGAAACAGTTTAACACTTTCAGAAAGAAAGATTTATTACTAAAAGCGTTGGATGCAAAATAAATATGTACAAAGAGATATCACAAAAATATATATATGTATACAAAGACACAGCAAACATAGAATAGCGGGAAAATACAGGATAAGTTACTTGCCTTGCCTGGTTTTAGCAAATTCAAGTTGTGAGCAGAAAGCTTCTTTGATCTCCCCTTGTTACGATGTTGCTGGGAGATCCCTCAGTGTGTGTGTGTCAGAGTTTCTCTAACTCACTTAAAAGTCTTCAAGGGTCCCTCTCTTTTGGGAGTGGTCATTGGGGAACTCTACACTAAATTACTAGCTCATATCCCGTGATATGAACCATACAGTTGACCTGAGGACTGTGCACTTATTCTGGTTGGTTTGATAATGAGTGGGCTTACATAGTTTTGGGTGATAAAAATGACACCTCATTCAGACTGGATGGCTCCACTTCTCATGTCTTCCTGGTTGTCCCCCACACCATCTGCCAGGAGATAACCTTTGACTCACAGGAATGCAGGGGGGATGTGAGGAGTGATTTGAGAAATGCCTCAGATAAACAGATAAAACACGAAAACGAGGGTTGAGGGGGAACTCCGCTCCAATTCTGATGAGCAAGTTTGCCACACCTCCCCCTTAAGTGGTTGCCAAGGAGTGAGCTACAAGTTCTCTCCTGACGCAACCGACATCTGTCCAGAGGTTCCTCTTGGGACGTCGTGGTACTGCTGTACGGCGGGAGAACCGAAGTCCGTCTGAACCGGAAGCCGTTCTCCCCAGCAGCACTGCTGGGCCGACCAAGTGAGTGGTCACGGGTGGGTACCAGTCGGCTGTGGACATCCGAATCCCGTGGCAACTGCCGGGGTGCCCACCTGTCCACAAAACACTTTGGCTCAGGGGTGTCCTTTGCTAACATATTAATATGTAGCTTCTTATCAAGGTAGAGAAGAAGATTTCCCTCTCCTACCTTCTTCCTCAGGCTTAGGACTACATCTGGCCTGAAGGTAGTAGCGTCCGTGTACACCGGAACCGGACAGGCGAATTCTGGGCCTCGCCTCCCAGTGGTGTCCACAGGTACCTTCATCCAAGATGGACAGTCCTTGTTACCTGCTAGCATCCAGGACACCGGTTCCTCCAGTTTCCGGTCTGCCAGGTCAGTCACAGGCCCAGCTGAGCCATGATCATTGCATCCAGGCGTCTTACCGTAGCCAGCTGTACCTGCGACTGACATAACCTGCTTCTTGGCCTGGGGAGCAGACCAGGCCTCAACTGCCTCGGTCTCCCCATGCCCAGACCTCTGGGGGTCTCTTCTTACTGATGGGTTCCTAAACTGAACCACTGACATGCCCCTCTGACAGTTACCCTTCTGGGCTGTCGGACTGGGCACAGGCGGTTTGTTCCCGCCTAGTGACAGGGGCGCAAGTGGCTCTTCCCAGACAGGGCTGAGCACCGCGAGGCCCCTACAGTGGACAACGGCACCCAGGTCCACTGTGCATTGCGGGCCACTCCTGACCACAGGAGTGGCTGTCAGCGCCTTCTCAACCCCAACTAGCTTTCCCAAGGATTCAGGCACGCCACATGGGGTAGTGAAGGCTGGCTCGTCTGGAGCTTGCTGGGTTAGAGATGGTGGCCCAGGCTCCTTGCTCAGGCCCATGATGGCAAAACAGTAGGCACCTTCCGGATGCTCCATTGCCTCATGGCTCCTGGGCATGGGGTAGGCCACAAACCCAGGGCTGGTGTTCAGTTTCCCAAGGCTCTCAGAAAGCCTGGTCATCGTATCCTGCTGGAGGACCGCGACCATTAGGACTGCCCAGACTCTAGCTGATCCCTGGATTCCTGACTGTGCCATTCCCTTTGCCTCTGTGGCCCAATCAGCCGGCACCTTCTGAATCCAGACACCATCTATCGGAGGCCTGGGCAGCCGCTCCGGACCCCGAGTGCTAGGGAAGGGTGATTGGGTCTGGGCCCGGAGGCCCTCTCTCTGTAACCCAAGCATCAACCTTCCTTCCACTCGTAATCCAGGCCTGCTGCCTCTGACCTCTGTCTGTCTGCCTGTGAACACACCTTGACAAGTGAAATTAACTGACAGGCTTTCAGGCTCCCAGCCCCCACTGACTAGGCCAGTCATTCTAGCCTCCTTGCTCCTTTGTTTACTCTCCTCAGCAGGGGGGCTCACACCTAGCCCTGGAATAAAATTTCCATCTGAATGGCTTTCCAGAGCAGTCTTCCCTGTGGGACTACAAAGCTCATTTAGCTTATCTCTGAAGGTCCTTTGAGACTCACTTTTCAGGGCTGCCTGAAGTGTGAAACTGCAAGTCCCAGCCAGCTTACCTCTGAAGGTCCGTTGGGACTCACTTTTCAGGGCTGCCTGAAGTGGGGAACTGCAAGTCCCAGCCAGCTGTGGTGTGCCTTCCTTAGTAGGGCAACTCACAGTTAGCGGGCCTCTGAAGCTCCTTTGGGAATCGCTTTTCAGTGCTGCCTGAGGCGTGGAACTATAAGTCTCAGCCAGCTGCCTAGTCCTATGCAAGGCCAACGGCTGGGCACTTATCAAGGCACAATCTTCTGAGCCTGGGCAAGGGACAGACCTATCCAGACAATATCCTTGCTCAGCCTCCAGAGACTGTACCTCAGCCCCCAACACTGAAAACGCATCCTTTGTTTCATCACAAATCTCATTGTTAGCATTACCAACATTGCCGTCAACAATACAAACATTATCAATGACATTACCATCAATGCTACTGATATGATCCATGACATTCCTATCAATGCTACTGATATGACCCATGACATTCCTATCAATGCTACTGATATTATTACTGACATTCCAGACTGTATTCCCAATGTTGCTAACATTAGTAAGATCACCCTCAGTGTCACCACAACGATCCTCAACAGTCATGTTCATAATATCAGGGACACATGAGTCCAATACCTCCCCAGGCCAGGGGATTTCTTCTGGTTCTCCAGCTAATGGAGACTCCTGCAGCCCCACACCATTCCCAGCCCCCACCCTCTGTCCATCCACCGGTGGCCCAGACATTACCCCAATATCTGTCCACAGTTCCTTGGCTTGTCCAGAGAGTTCCAGGGGGCCCTTCCGGGTCTTCTCGGCAGGGGCGTAATATGAAACAAGAGTGCCTAGGTCAGCACCCAACAAAACAGGGGTGGGCAGTTTATCCGAGACCCCCACCTCCCTCATCCCCCTCCCCGCACCCCAATCTAGGAATACCTTTGCGCAGGGTGTGCGTGAACGGGTCCCCCCAACTCCTGTGAGGGTCAGGAACTTTCCTGGGATGAGGTTCTGTGGCTCAATCAGCTCTGGTCGGATCAAAGTGACGTCTGCCCCGGTGTCCCGGAAACCAGTTGCAGACCGGTTGCCCACGGTAACGGGCTGCAAGTTGGCGGGGTTTACCCGCATCTTCCTGCGAACGAACAGCACAGAAGAAGAGTTGCTGGCCGGCTGGCCAGATGATGTCATCTGCTTCTGCTCAGGACACTGCGTCCTGAGATGTCCGGCTTTCCCACAGGTGAAACATCTGCGGGTGTCAGGCAGGAATGGCTTGGCTCCAAGCGCTGCAGGGTTGGGCGGAGGTGAAGCTTGACTCACCGAAGTAGGAGAGGTTGCTAGGGACGATTTCCCCCCTTTCCAGCTGTTCAGAGGAGCCTTGCGAGGTTCAGGCACTCGCGTGTGGACGAAGGTATCTGCCAGGTCTGCTGCAGCTGTAGTAGATGCTGGCTCCCTCTCCAAGACGAACTGTCTGACGTCTGCTGGACAAATGTGCAGGAGTTGATCTCGGATCATGAGATCCTCCAAAGATTCATAAGAATCAACTTTCAGTCCCTTAGTCCACTGTCGGAATGTGGTACGTAAGCGACTTGCCACATCCGTGTAAGAGTCCCCAGGTCCTTTCTGCATGGACCTGAACCGCTTGTGGTACACTTCCGGGGTCATCTGGTACTTCCGGATAATGGCATCTTTTAAACGTTCATAGTCATCATCTTGCCCCTCTGGCAATTCAACAAACGCTTCCAGGGCCTTGCCTCGTAGCCCTGGTGTCAGGTACCGAACCCATTGAGTTTGGGGCACATGGTACTGACGGCACGTTTTCTCAAAGGACAGTAAGTACGTGTCAATGTCACTGTCCTTTTCCATTGCGGGAAACTTGGCTGCGCCCACGGAAAGAGTGGCATCCCTGTGATCTAGGGACCCGAGGTTCTGACCCGGTCGCTGCTGGAGCCTTGCCATCTCCAACTCATGCCGACGATCAGCTTCCCTCTGCACCGCCTCTCTCTCAGCCGCTCTTTCAGCTTGCCGTTCCGCAGTTTCTCTGTCAGCCGCTGCTTGGCGCTCTGCAGTTTCTCTGTCAGCCTGGCGTTCCATGAACCGCAGGTATGCCTCCAGATCTGTCTCCATGAGGCGTTTCAAGGCCTCCTGCATCTGAGAAGAGTCTCTGCTGGTTCCAGGCACCACGTTGCTAGCGCACTCAGGCGGTGGTGTGACGTTAACCTTTGGTGATCCTCCAGTGTCAGTCTCTGTATGCCCATCCTGTGAGGCTGTCTCTGAACCACTGGCAATGTGGGTAACGGGAACCTCTCCATGTTCAAGTTCCTCCGAGTTCTGATTTGCTCGGATATTATACTCCACTAGATCACTAATCAAATCTTCACGAGTTTTGCGACCGACGTCCAATCCTCGTGAGGCACATTCAACTTTCAAATCAGCTTTGCTCATTTTCTCGTAATCTGCTTCACCAGGCATAATTGCAAGCAAAGATAGAAGAAAAAAGTAGGAAAAGAAGGAGCTGTTGCTATGTGTCTCTCTATACACACATATATATAAAATAAAATATGCACCGCTTGTTTCTAAGGACTGTTTCCACTGAGGTTACAATCCTTTCAGTACAGAGCCAACTTTATACACTGCACTGAAGCTCTTAATGCAATTATCCCACGTACGCTGCCAACAATATGTCACGACCCGCGGTCGCCGCCACCAACAGGCGACAATCGCACAGCCGCGACTAACAGTAATACGTCACGCCCACGGCGTCAGACCCCAGACCTTCTCACCAAACTCGTGACCGAAGGGCCGGCCGATCCAAAACCGCGGTGTGACGCGCGTAACAAGGCCCCACCCAGCTGCACCCTACACAGCGATTGCCCAGCTAATGGACTACAATCGGTGCCTGCAGCCTGGATGCGCTTGTTACTGGGTCAGGTTAGTTACGCAACTAACCCTATACTGCCACCACCACTTTTGTCGGAGACTGGGAAACTCCCGTTACTAAATATACACTATAATGATTGAAATATTGGTCTATATAGCACGGCCCGCGGACCTCGCTATACAGAGATATACAAACAGTAGCGTCTCTTCAAAGGCAGGGATTCGTGAATTGCAAGTAAGCGCTTAGAAACAGTTTAACACTTTCAGAAAGAAAGATTTATTACTAAAAGCGTTGGATGCAAAATAAATATGTACAAAGAGATATCACAAAAATATATATATGTATACAAAGACACAGCAAACATAGAATAGCGGGAAAATACAGGATAAGTTACTTGCCTTGCCTGGTTTTAGCAAATTCAAGTTGTGAGCAGAAAGCTTCTTTGATCTCCCCTTGTTACGATGTTGCTGGGAGATCCCTCAGTGTGTGTGTGTCAGAGTTTCTCTAACTCACTTAAAAGTCTTCAAGGGTCCCTCTCAGGGGAAGGGGGGCTCTGACTACCCATTTTGGGAGTGGTCATTGGGGAACTCTACACTAAATTACTAGCTCATATCCCGTGATATGAACCATACAGTTGACCTGAGGACTGTGCACTTATTCTGGTTGGTTTGATAATGAGTGGGCTTACATAGTTTTGGGTGATAAAAATGACACCTCATTCAGACTGGATGGCTCCACTTCTCATGTCTTCCTGGTTGTCCCCCACACCATCTGCCAGGAGATAACCTTTGACTCACAGGAATGCAGGGGGGATGTGAGGAGTGATTTGAGAAATGCCTCAGATAAACAGATAGAACACGAAAACGAGGGTTGAGGGGGAACTCCGCTCCAATTCTGATGAGCAAGTTTGCCACAGTACTCACAAAAGTAAGGAGAGACAACGGCTGAAAGCACCATTGCACTCGGCAGGCGAGCGTGATGATGTCACCGCAAACTCTGCATAATGCATTTCATTATAATAGCCTTGGTCAGAGGACCTGAGCTCCCCTGCCCTAGTCCAAGCACTGTTTATGCCAATGGAGCTTTCTAGTGTCCCATTAAGACATATGCAAACTAAATGAAGATCATTCCTTTCTTTCATGAACTAGATACAGGCACCTAAATCAGCCATTGTTTTATGTGCTCAGGCCAGATGCATCTGTGACTCTTCACAAAACTGAATGCCCAAGGGACATTAGCACTGAGTAGGCTCTCTTCACAACAAATAAAGCACATTATCCACTTTGAATACCATGCCTCTATTTTAACAAATAACAAGGTGATGATGAGTGGGTGTAGGAACTCAAAATGCATGTTGGCAATGCGGAAGGTTCAAAGACACTCTCATGTATATATTCTGGGACTGCCCCAAATTAAACAGTGTTGGTCAAAGGTCACACAAATCATTTTCAAACTCAAAGACATTGACCCCAGCTGCAACCCAGTGGCCTACTTGGAACTTTCTTACACCCATCCCTCAATCCACATACAAAAAATGGCTTACGATACATCTTCTCAACGCGGCCAAAGCTTACACTCCAGAAACATGTAAATAAACACCCCCCAAAAGAACACATGACCTAACATGTTTCACCCCTAAATTTGTGGCTTCATCAGGGGGTGATAATTGTGCCAAAAAGGGCCAGTGCGTAATGCACAAACAGTATGTGTTTTATTATGATTATTTTGCTTGCTCTAAGCACTGGCACTTTTTGGCACAATTATCACCCCTAATGAAGCCCAAATGTTGGGTTATGGGTTTTTTGGAGTTGGTTTACTGTTGAATAATTTTAGTTTAGAAGGAGATTCAAAAGGAAAGATAGCATAGCCTTGTTCTAAATAGATTTTGGAGAGGAAAGGAAGAAAACTAGTCTTCAAAGAAATATGGTTAAAGCAGCCAAATTAATGATACTGTATATCTAAGACTCCTTTAGTAGTCTTTTTGGAGAGAAAAGTTAGGAAACTAGTAAGGTAGAAAGAAAACTATATTGCCTTGATAGGTATGTTGAGTATTGAATTTAAATTCTCTATATACCATAAACTGTAGAACTCTATTTCTATTATAACAGTTATGCTAATAATATATAGTACATGATACTTCTGGAAAAGCCCTGATCTTGTGTGGGGACCAGCAAGCTCTGAATGTCACCTTCTAAATTTGTAAAAGTAGTGCGCAAAAACCCATATTTTGCACATCTCTTTTTTAGAAGATAAAAATGATAAAGGTTTAAATTGTTTTTACTCTACTGGGGATTGACATGCATAAGGGTAATGTGTGTCGGGCTCGTTACACCAAAGTAACCCTCTTAAGTGACATTGAAAATTTCTGCACATGGTGCAACAGCTGTGCCACATTAAGACTTTTTTTTTTCTTTTGCTTGTTAATGTAAAACCTTAAAATGATTCTCTAATTGTTCAGTTACACGCTGGTACTTCTAATATGCTGAAAGTAATTGCTTACTGCCCAGTTGCTGGCTTTATTTGGTGTATGCCTTGTGAATTTAACTACTATATAAAAAAATATGATGATGAGGTCAACTGGAGAACAGCTGCAATATCAGCACAATACAAGGGTTTTATTGGGAAGGAAGTATGCAAAATAACTAAGTTGGCTGTACATCATTTCTTCTCGCTACCCTTACCTCCAGCTATGATTTATGGACACTGTAGAGCCATCACATTGAATTCAGTTAGTGGAGATGCCCTACCTCAGGCAAAGAGGACAGAAGGCTAAATGGGACAAAATCAGTAGTCTAACCATCAGGAAGAAAATGATTGTGGCCTCCATACAAGACATAAAAGAGAGCCAGGTTTGGGCATGAGTGGAAGAATAACCCTGAAGAAGCAGCAGACAACCATGGTGTAAACTGAGACCAAGCAACGACATCTGAAATTGAATGACCTTGTGTCTTTTACACATGCCAACACTACAAAGTACAAGGATGAAATAAGTCAAACTTTAAAAAAAAAAATTGATCATACCAACACATGATGATCCATCAGGACTGGTGACAAAGCCCTCTGCACACACACATCTATAAGAGCCTTCTGTGTTCTGGCATTCACCACGTGGAAAACAGTATTCCCCTTCCAGGCATTCGTTAATGTCTGTAACAAACCAAGTAAAAGGTTAATACAATAGCAATATATGATGGGACATCCACAAGAGAGGAATGTTATTGCTGCGCAGAGACTACTAATCATTCCAGAAGTTAGGTAATATTGTAGTAGGATGGAGGTCCTTATTCTTCAGCCCAGTAATCAGCCCTATGGTGTGGCCCTGCATGGAGCTACTATATATCCTCACTCCTCATGGTATTAATTTAGTTTGCCACACCTCACAAGGCCTCATTCAGGCATGGCTCCATCTTGTCATTCCTGAACTAGGGAAATAAAGATGGACTCTTTAGTGTTGATTGGTTTGGTTGGTAGGAATCCTCTAGTATCATGGAGGAAACTGAGGACTCCCTTTTTATTTGAGCCTAGAATAGGTATACAATGTAGGCTTGGGTTAGCCTGAAGAAAGTGTTCCCCCTTGGGTCTGCTCCCTAATAGAAGGTAAGACAAACCAATGGCATCCACCCTTGTGAGGAGGGCTGGGACATGTTCTGCTATATGGTGTGGGAAAACGTCTCTCTATCCTTGAAGACCGTTGTTTAACTCTTGTATTAGGCGTGTGCCTTTGATACCTGTAATGACTGTTGTTCTGTTAAGCATTACCACAGTGAACTTAGAACTGTTATGAAGATACTGTGTGGATCTCTTATTCTTCTGTGTAATAGAGAATTACTCTTGGGCAGGAATTTTACCCCATACAAAGGAACTACAGAGTGCCACATCGGTCATCCAAACAGAGCAAGGAAAGAACTAAACCCACAGTGGGAGACTGTGCTACATAACAATATACATTTCTCAGCTGATTACACCAGAGACATTACAATTACCTAAGACCATATCTTTTTCATGTTCCAATATGTTAGGAGAAGTTGAAAATTAGTCAGATTCAATCTGTCATTTTACTAGCCCACTTGGACAATGACAGCAAAAATCTTCGTGCAACTGTTCTACAAGTCCTTTTCTCTACCTTACATAAAACAGTCTTGAATGCCATTAATAGTTGGTCTTACCTGTACACCGAGTTCCATCGCTGTTCAAGCGGAAGCCTGGCACACACTCGCATTGGAAAGAGCCGTCAGTGTTGATACATTTGCCATTTGGACCACAAGTGGATTCAGTCTGACACTCATTGATATCTAGACAGAGAGGTACACAGAACTATTTGTTCCCATCACTTTGGTGCCAAAACTAGAAAGCTCTTTAGTCCTAGCAGTCTGCCCCAAGACATCAAAAATCAGGTCCTTACCCACACAGCGCCTGTTCTGGAGTCTGTACCCAGGACGGCACTGGCGACATTGAAACGACCCTGGTGTATTGACACACTCTTGACCAGCGCAGGCTCCAGGATTCTCACACTCATTTATGTCTGTTGGAGTTAATGGAACATTATACTGATAATTGTTTCCACAGTAGATGGTCCATAGTTTCAGTCCATGTGAAAACAAACCTCCAGTTTTTGTAAAAATCATGAATATTTGTGCACCCAGTAAATGATTTTGTCATCACTTATTCATGTGTTTTGTAATTAATTAGGTTAACGTTTTCGTATTGGAAAATAATTTTTTCATTTAGGATGAAGTGAAGAAGGGTTTAAATTACTGTCAGTTTTTCTGTCTGTCTGTGCCCCATTGGGGAAATTTCACCTAACATCCAGCTTCACCCTGTACAGGGATTTTCCTTCTTGGTGGACAACAATCTAAGCATCAGCAAACTGACAGTGACCATCACTGAAGTAGGTCAACTGAGCAGTTAAAGTGGTTGTAAAGGTAAAAACTTTAAATGCATTAAGGTAAAAAAAAGCCCCTAATTATTCACCTGAGCCCGAACTTGGTTCAGCTCCGTGCATTGTGCTGCAGTTTTCCCCTCTCCCGGCTCTCAGCCATTGGCTTCTGCTGCTGTCAGTCAAAATCTGTGAGCGCAGAGTGGGAAAGGGGGGGCTGGGGGTGGGGGCACTGAGCTGGGCTGTGTGTCTGAATAGATAGCCAGGCTCGGAAACAGCTTCCTATGACTGGACCAGAGAAACTTCAGAATACACTGTATAGCCAAAAGTATTGGGACACCCCTCCAAATCATTGTATTCAGGTGTTCCAATCACCTCCATTGCCACAGGTGTATAAAATCAAGCACCTAGGCATGCAGACTGCTTCTACAAACATTTTTTAAAGAATGGGTCGCTCTCAGGAGCTCAGTGAATTCAAGCGTGTACCATGATAGGCTGCCTCCTGTGCATTAAGTCCATCCATGACATTTCCTTGCTACTAAATATTCCACGGTCAACTGTTAGTGGTATTATAACAAAGTGGAAGCAACCGGGAACAACAGCAACTCAGCCATAAAGTGGTAGGCCACGTACCATGACAGAGCTGCTTGTTCAGCTATCTTTTTGCACCTCTGGCCAGAGTAGTGTAGAGCTACCACACCGAATCAATAGGTTTGAGGTATGTTGTTGGTGTGCGTGAGTGTTTTATAATGACCAGCAAAACCACCTCTTTATGCAAACTATCTGGGGCAAGTCCATATTTCCATAGGATAAAGGTTCACACTCAAACCAGCATATCGGTTATTAGGTGAAACATAGTATAGACAGTATATGATGTACAAGTATATTTCTCCTAGGAGGTCTAATGGGTCTTACTAGCCTTATGAACCACTTTTTAGGAAGGTAACTACTTTTCCACAGAAATGATGGAATATGTATGAAGTTTGACTATAGGAAGTTCAGTTATAGGTCAATATCCCACCTTCATAGATGTGTACTCCTAGACCGCACATCTTACAATTTACAACTTGACCAGCAACCAAGGTCTCTGAAGACCGTAACTTGACCATCGACCAAGGTCTTCAAAGACCCTAGGCTAATTAAGGTTTATGATGCCTCTGTGTCACTTCTGACTGCTTTTTGTCAAATGTGCTAACTCCCATGGCTGGTTAAGCAAAGATAGGAGATTTTAAGTTTTCTGCCAGCTTTTGAATGAGGGTGGCATTATAATTCAGCCCCACTTCCTCATTCTCCCTACGGAGTTTGGAGATTGTCAGACCTCACTATTGTCATATTTGTCACCCATTGTGATACTGAGTAAAATGTTGAATTAGACAGTTCCTCTATGAAAGGCTGCTTGCCATGTAAATTTTGTTAAAGAAGATAACACCCCTTTGAGAGCACTTATCTGGGCAGTCTAGGGTAACTGATATGTTATAAAGCAATACAAGCCTTTTGACAAAAAATCAGACATACATTTTATACATCTACTTCACTAAATTCTCAGATGTGCCATCGGCAATAAAACGTGACCATATAACCTTACCAATGCAGTCACTGCCTTGTGGGTTCAGCCGATAACCAACAGGACAAGAGCAGCGGAAACTGCCAGGTGTATTTAAGCATCTGCCGGATCCACAAGGACGTGGTGTTTGCCGACACTCATCGATGTCTGTAGGAAGATCACTGTGTTAATGTGGTTGAAATGATTAAAGGATAACTTTGATGTAAAGAAAACAATTTCTAGAGTCTTCAACCTTGTATGAGCTCTCGACCAGGATTAACTTGAAATTTAAGATAGAGTGCAAGGTTCAATTTTACAATAAACAGTTTGTCGCTAAGCTAGCCCAAACAAACTATTCCCATTAGGGAACGATGCAGCCGCTGTGTGTGCTGTAATGGGTTGTACAGTAGTAGCATTAGCTACAAACAGCAGCATTCTGTCCCCACAGCAGTACAGGCACTTTACATCTACTGCCAGAATTAAAGTGGCTCGGGCTGAGTACTTCTCAATTCAAGACAAGCCTTGTATTTTTAGGAATGAATACAAGGCTTCCTCTGATTGGTCAAGGTGGAAACCATGATGCCATCCACCCACCTCTCCACCTTAGCCAATCACAGTAAGCCTTGCATTCACTGATAAAATACAAGGCTTCTCCTAAATGGAGTCTCTTCTAAAGGCTTCTCCTGAATGGTGGCAATCAACTCAACTCTCTCTAGTTCCAACAGATGGGAAGTTGCCCGTATGCTGCCAGAACAGAGTGCAACTTACTGTATGTAGTTAATGCTATTGCAGTCCATTACTGCACACACAGCAGCTTATTAACAAATTAAAGGAACACTTTGAAAACACATCAGATCTCAATGGGGAAAAATCTCCTGCTGGATATCTGTACTGATGTGGACTGGGTAATGTATTAGAAACGTAAGGATACCCCATCATTTGATGGAAATTAAAATTATCAACCTACAGAGGACTGGACTCAAAGACACCCCGAAAATCAAAGTGAAAAAATGATGCAGCAGGTTAGTCCATTTTTCTGAAATGTAATTTCAGCAACTAAAATTGGTGCTCAGTAGTTTGTATGGCCCCCACCTGCTTGTATGCATGCCTGACAACATTGGGGCATGCTGCTAATGAGACGAAGGATGGTTTCCTGGGGTATTTCACCCCAGATCTGGACCAGGGCATCACTGAGCTCCTGGAGCTCTGGGGTGCAACCTGGCTGCATCGGATGGACTGAAACATGATATCCCAGAGGTGTTCTATTGGATTTAGGTCAGGCAAGCGTATGGGCCATTCAATGATATCAATACCTTCATCCTCCAGGAACTACCTGCATACTCTCACCACATGAGGCAGAGCATTGTTGTGCACCAGGAGGAACTGAGGGCCCACTGAACCAGCGTAGGGTCTGACAGTGGGTCCAAGGATTTCATCCCGATACCTAATGGCAGTCAGGGTTCCATTGTCTAGCCTGTAGAGGTCTGTGCGTCCTTCCATGGATATGCCTCCCCAGACCATCACTGACCCACCACCAAAACAGTCATGCTGAACCATGTTACAGGCAGCATAACATTCTCCACAGCTTCTCCAGACCCTTTCACGTCTGTCACATGTGATCAGGGTGAACCTGCTATCATCTGTGAAAAGTACAGGGTGCCAGTGGCAGACCTGCCAATTCTGGTGTTCAATGGCAAATGTCAATCGAGCTCTATGGTGCTGGGCAGTGAGCACAGGGCCCACTAGAGGATGTTGGGCCCTCAGGCCACCCTCATGAAATCTGTTTCTGATTGTTTGGCCAGAGACATTCACACAAGTGGCCTGCTGGAGGTAATTTTGTAGGGCTCTCGCAGTGCTCATACTGTTCCTCCTTGCACAAATGAACAGATACTGGACCTGCTGATGGGTTAAGGACCTTCTGCGGCCCTTTCCAGTTCTCCTAGAATAACTACCTGTCTCCTGAAATCTCCTCCATGCTCTTGAGACTGTGCTGGGAGACACAACAAACCTCCTTGCAATGTCACGTATTGATGTGCCATTCTGGAGGAGTTGGACTGCCTGTGCAACCTCTGTATTGTATAGTTAATGGATGCAGCAGTTTACAGAACCTATATCTGTTAGGGTGAACATATTCTTTGTGCAGCATATAATTCTAATAAATAATTATTTTAGGATATTTTTTAACCTCCTCAGTGCCATTTAATATCATGCCCACCTTGGCAGTCGGTGCCCTGTGCATTGGCAGTATACCCTGCCAGACAGACGCAGCGGTAACTTCCAGGTGTGTTCTCACATCGGCCATTCAGGCACAGGCGTCTGGGAGTCAGGCGGCACTCATCAATATCTACAAAGATGGGGGGAAGATTACTATGAAGTGATCATAAACAAGAACAAACACAGGGCCCTCTGTAATTACCTGCAGTACTGAACAACTTGCATTTAAACAAACTCTGTAAACATTGCCAGAGTGCATTCTGAGAAAAATAACAAGCCATTAAGGTTTTTTTTTCATCCAATGGTATTAATACTCATCCACATGTAAAAGACAAAACAAACTTTACCATCTGTGGTGGTAAAAGATCTAAAGAATTCTGACATATATAATTATCAGGGCTTTTTTTTCTTAGAGAATAGGTGCAAGTACTCAACCCCCCTCCCCAGAGAGCAGTCAAGTGACACAGTCCAGGCTCAATGAGTTCATATTGCATAGGGTGCAGACAGGCCCGGACTGCGACAAAATATAAGCCTGGGCATTTTAGACTGAGCAGCCAATTTCTGAGGGGGTGTGTGCAAGGGCATTTGCGGGGGCAGTTAGTGATGGAATATTCACGGAGTCGGTCCTCTGCACTGTAATATAAAGGGGCACTGTGATATAAAGGGGACTGCACTGTAAAGGGACACTGTATCGATTACATTGCCCCTTTACAGTGCAGTTTCCTTTATATCACAGTGCCCCTTTACATTACAATGCCCCTAGAGATCTAGTCACAGTACCCCCTATATATTCAAAGAGATGGCCCAATCCAGCAAAGGGATATCCCTATAGAACAAAGAAGGGATGTCTCTTTGCTGGATGGGGATGTTTCTTCTTGGACTTGGCTGTCTCTTTGCTGGATTAGAACGTCTCTTTGCTGGACAGGGATGTCTCTTTGCTGAATGGGGATGTCCCTTCTTGGACTGGACTGTCTCTTTGCTGGATTGGGATGTCTCTTTGCTGGACCCAACTGGGCAAGAGACAGCCCAGTCCAGCAAAGAGACAGACTGTCCAGAAAAAAGACAGCCCATCCAACAGAGACAGCCATTCCAGCAAAGAGACAGCCGTAGCTCATCCAGCAAAGAGACAGCCCCTCCAGCAAAGAGGCAGCTCATCCAGCAAAGAGACAGCTCCTCCAGGAAAGAGACAGCCCATCCAGCAAAGAGACAGCCCATCCAGCAAAGAGACATCTTCTCCAGCAAACAGACAGCTCATCCAGCAAAGAGACAGCCCATCCAGCAAAGAGACAGCCGTCCAGCAAAGAGACAGCTGTAGCTCATCCAGCAAAGAGAGAGCCCCTCCAGCAAAGAGACAGCTCATCCAGCAAAGAGACAGCTCCTCCAGGAAAGAGACAGCTGGTCCAGCAAAGAGACAGCCCATGCAGCAAAGAGAAAGCTTCTCCAGCAAAGAGACAGCTCCTCCAGCAAAGAGACAGCTCCTCCAGGAAAGATACAGCCCATCCAGCAAAGAGACAGCCCATCCAGCAAAGAGACAGCTCCTCCATCAAAGAGACAGCCCATCCATCAAAGAGACAGCCCATCCACTACCGCTACAAACCTGTCACAGTGTGTCGGCGGCCACGGGTGAGGAAGAGAGGCCACCATTCTCCCTTCAGTGCAGTGGCCGGCCAAGGAGGTGTCCCTTTGTCAGCGGCTATTCCTGCTGGTCTTCAGGAGCCGTCACTGCCGCACCTCCTGTCGGCCCTGCTTTGGGCATAGCCGCACAGCGGGAGGTGAGCGGTGGCTGTGGATTGTAATTAGCCCCGTCCAGACTGCATTTGCCGCTTACCTCCCGCTGTGTGGCCCGGTCATCTTAAGCCCACCGGGCCTGGGTGCAGAGCTCTGGAGTGTATGTCACAAAGGGTGCAGAACTAAGAAGTGCGTGTTACATAGGTAGCAGGGCTGAGGAGTGGATGTTGCACAGAGTGCACAGCTCAGGAGTCCCTATATATTATAGGGTGCACGGCTCAGGAGTCCATACTCTATAGAGTGTAGGGTCCAGGGGTCTGTATTACACAGGGTGCAGGAATAAGGAGTGCATGCGTGCACAGGAAGCAGAACTCATGAGTGCATGTTGTACAGGGTCTGGAGCACAGGAGTGTGTATTGCACAATGTACAGGGCTCAGGAGTCCGTATCACATAGGGTGCATGGCTCAGGAGTCCATACTGCACAGGGTGTAGGGCTCAGGGGTTTGTATTACACAGGATGCAGGGCTAAGGAGCGTATGTTGCCCAGGAAGGAGAACTCATGATTTCATGTTGTACAGGGTCTGAAGCACAGAAGTGCGTATTGCACAGTGTGTAGGGCTCAGGAGTCCATATTGCATGGGGTGCAGGGCTCAGGAGTCGGTATCACACAGGTTGCAGAGCTCAGGAGTCCTTATCACATAGGGTGTAGGCCTTGGGAGTGAATGTTGCACAGGGAGCAGGGCTCATGAGTGCATGTTGTACAGGGTGTGGAGCACAAGAGGGCATATTGCACAGTGTGCAGGGCTGAGGAGTCTGTATCCAATAGGGTGCAGGGCCCAGGAGTCCATATTGCATAGGGTGCAGGGCTCAGGAGTGAATGTTGCACAGGGAGCAGGGTTCGTGAGGGCATGTTGCACAAGATGCAGAGCTCAGAAGTGCATAATGCACAAATGTGCAAGCTACAGGAGTCTGTATTGCATAGAGTGAAAAACTCAGGAGTCTGTATCACATAGAGTACAGGGCTTAGGAGTCTGTATTGCATAGAGTGCAGGTCTCAGGAGTCTGTATCGCATACAGTGCAGGTCTCAGGAGTCTGTATCGCATAGAGTGCAGGTCTCAGGAGTCTGTATCGCATAGAGTGCAGGTCTCAGGAGTCTGTATCGCATAGAGTACAGGGCTTAGTAGTCTGTATTGCATAGAGTGCAGGTCTCAGGAGTCTGTATCGCATACAGTGCAGGTCTCAGGAGTCTGTATCGCATACAGTGCAGGGCTCAGGAGTCCGTATCGCATAAAGTGCAGGTCTTAGGAGTCTGTATCGTACAGAGTGCAGGTCTCAGGAGTCTGTATCGCATAGAGTACAGGGCTTAGGAGTCTGTATTGCATAGAGTGCAGGTCTCAGGAGTCTGTATCGTACAGAGTGCAGGTCTCAGGAGTCTGTATCGCATAGAGTATAGGACTTAGGAGTCTGTATTGCATAGAGTGCAGGTCTCAGGAGTCTGTATCGCATACAGTGCAGGTTCAGGAGTCTGTATCGCATAGAGTGCGGGTCTTAGGAGTCTGTATCGTATAGAGCGCAGGACTCAGGAGTCTGTATTGCATAGAGTGCAGGGCTCAGGAGTCTGTATCGCATAGAGTACAGGTCTTAGGAGTCTGTATCGTATAGAGTGCAGATCTCAGGAGTCTGTATTGCATAGAGTGAAAAACTCAGGAGTCTGTATCGCATAGAGTGCAGGTCTCAGGAGTCTGTATCGCATACAGTGCAGGTCTCAGGAGTCTGTATCGCATAGAGTGCAGGTCTCAGGAGTCTGTATCGCATATAGTGCAGGGCTCGAGTGTATGCTGCACAAGGATCAGAGTTCATGAGAGCATACTTTATAGGTTGTAGGGCTCAGAAGTACACATTGCACACGTGTGGGGCTCAGGAGTATGCATCTTACAAGGCTAAGGGCTCAGGAGTGCATATTGCTTAGAGCACAGGTGTAAGTAACACACAGACTAGTGTACAACTCTTGCCTTACTTCTCATCATTTAGCCACAGTTCTTGTAAATATGAAATCAGCATACTTTGCTTGCAGATACATTACCTACACAAGCCTTGCCCTGTGCGTTAAGGCTGAAACCCGATGGGCAGACACACCGGTAGCTGCCAGGCGTGTTCTCACACCTTCCATTGGTGCAGAGTTGTTGCCCGCTATTACACTCATCGATGTCTGGAAGGAAGAGAGTTTTAATAAACCAGGCAGCATACAAAGCTCTGTGTCACAATGTTGGAGATGTGAATGATAAATGTTAGCTAACAAACTCAGATTCTTAAGTAATTCTTTCAGTAAAGAGCGGTAACAGAGTAACAAACCTTGCCCAGCACAGTCACAGCACAAGGCAAGGCAAAATGCCTTGTTTCCCATCAGGCCAGCGAATTGCAGTGGTGTGCAGTGAAAAAAAAAGTACAGCAGCTTTATTTTTTTTAGCACAGCGTGGTACCACAGTAGCTACTGTCCAACACCACGCTGTGGCCAATAGACCTTACTGAAATGGCAGTTTTATGACCTTTCAATATAGATCGCATTAAACAAGTAAGCAGTGTGATGCGCTGGGATCAACACCGATTTCATCCTATCGAATACCTGCCACTGCATTCTAGCGCAGCTGATGGAGTGAATGGGCCCTAAAGTCGGATTACCCTGATTTTCTGCACAGTGCAAATATCTAATCTCTAAATTATGCTTGTTCGCACCTATTGCTTTTTCACAGTTACCCTATCAGGTTGATTTGCTAAAGGCAAATCGATTGTGCACTTTGGAAGTGCAATTGCACTCATTTTCCCCAGAGCTTAATAAATGCGGTGAAGCTTACCAAAATATCCAGTCAGGGCATAAAGAAAATTAAAAAAAACAGCATTTTTGCTTGCAAATGATTGGTTGATGGAATCACATTCACTAAACTCTGGAGAAAATGAGTGCAACTGCACAGTGTATCTACCTTCAGTAAATCGACCCCAATGTACGTGTTTGTCTGTTAAGCACATAATTGCTATTGTGAAAAAAGCTTACAGAAAAAAACAATTTTAGATGGACATCATCTTCAGAGCAATTTTATGCACATTTACTGGCACTCTAAACTGATTTCCTAAATATGACAAAGGTATCTAAATATAATCAAATATATAAAATCTATATAGACTTCTAGAATTCAAACATCTTGCTTGGCTGGCCTGTGGACTCTGGACTTTATAGAATAAGGGTGGCCATAGACTGTGAGAATTTTGGTTCCTTTCTAATCAATGGGCAGAATTTAGCTCTGTTAGTGGCCCTGTTACTACCCTCCCAACCGAATAATAAATTGAAAGAGCCAGACTGAAAATTGACAGCCGAACAGGCTGTATCCAATATCGCCTCCTGAATGCCTGGCAGACATTGCTCCATGCCCTCTGAAAAGCAGTCTACCACAGATTGCTTTTCAGAGGGGCAGCAAGGGCTGCTGTAGGTGTGAATGAGACCTCATCCTCACACACTGTTCATTTTGCCATTAGAGGTCCATATACTCAGGAATTAGAGAATACGTGTGGCCTATACACTTTGGGACAGGGGCGGACTGACCATTTGGAAACTCGGGCACTGCCCGAGGGCCCGGGGTCAGTAGGGGGCCTCATGAGATGCCCCTGGTACCTTTTTCATAGGCTTTTTTGAGTTTGGGCAAGGACACAGGGGCCCCATGATCCCCTATTGCCCGGGGCCCCCATAAGTTGTCAGTCCGCCCCTGCTATGGGATGTACAGTTTGGGGGTTAGAGAGTATGTGTGTTGTGCAGTCTGGTATTAGGGATGCCTGTGATTTCTATAATCTGTAATTAGTGTATTTATGAGATCTGTCAGTCCAGAATTCCAGTGAATGTCTCACCTGTACACTCTGTGCCTTGTGGATTGGTGCTGAAACCTGCAGAACATGCACATCGGTAACTGCCCACGGTGTTCTCGCATCGTCCATTGGCACATGGACTTGGCCTTTGCCGACATTCATCCATGTCTGGGTGAAAAAAATAAATGAAAGAAAGAATAAAGGCACCATTTCCAGGACAGCAAAAAACAAACGGTATTAAAGGGCTGGACAAATCTCCTCCATTACAGAAGACAATGTTGTGGTGTCTCATTGGTGCAATTCCTTCATTAGCAGATCCAGAAAACCTAAATCTATCAATAATTTGTGTTATATTTTTGAATAGATCCTCGTTTAACCACTTCAAGTCCGGACACTTTCACCCCCTTCCAGTCCAGGCCAATTTTCAGCGCTATCACAGTTTGAATGACAATTGCGCGGTCATGCAACACTGTACCCAAATGAAATTTTAGCATTTTTTTGAGACAGATAAAACTTTCTTTTGGTGGTATTTATTCACCACTGGGATTTTAATTTTTTTGCTATATAAATGAGAAAAGACCAAACATTTTGAAAAAAAAGTGTTTTTCTTATAAAATTTTTGCAAATAAATAATCTTTCTTCATAAATCTTGGCCAAAACGTATTCAGCTATCTTTTGGGTAAAAATAAAAATAAAAATCAGTTTATAAAAAAAAATTATAATTTTCCAAACTTTTATTTAATTTATTTAATATTATTATTTCTGTTTTTGTTTTTTTTACATACTGTCACCCTAGCAGTAAAGTGTCACCATAGTGACACTGTACTACTTGTGGGGGGTGCTGAAAATTGTTTTACATTTTTTTTACACAGATTGCTTTTACTCCCATAAAGGCTGCAAAAGCAATCATTTCTCCTTCTCTCTGTGAGAAATGATTGAGAAATAATGTGAGAGCTGTGATTGGTCACAGCTTGTCAAATGGTACAAGGCTGTTGTGAATAGCCCTGTACCATGTGATCACTGTGATCATTCACAGATTTCACTAGTAGTAAGCAATGATGTCAGGAAGTGACATCATGTTACTACTGTTCATGTGATCACTGATTGGCCAATCAGGGATCACATGAATTGGGACCTCACACAGCGGTCTCATACAGCCATCTGTGTTCTGCTGTGTCCACCAGCAGAGATCGCAGCGCCCACAGAGTGCCCACAGGCAATGGATGCATTGGTAATGCTCCCGTCCGGCCGTTTATTGGCATGGGCCAGATGGGAAGAGGTTAAGGCATAACTTCACGATTGTTATGAATCTGATATAGTAAGGCATCATTTACACTTGTGCGACTTCAAAGTCGTGCGATTTCCATTGCGACTTTGATGCCACTTTGGATAGGTGTGACTTTGGGTGTTGACTTTGGCTTTGACTTTTGCAAACCTGCCGCATTAATACCATTAGGATGCAACTTTCATGAGACTTTTGAGAGCTGACATTGCAATTTATGGCACTTAAGTCACATGAAAGTCACATCAAAGTAGTGCAGGAACCTTTTTAAAGTCACTACGACTTTAAGACGCATAGATTTGAATGGCTTCCATTGAAATACATAGGCTGTGACTTGTCAGACGACTTTGTGTCCAAAGTCTCATGAAAAGTCATACAAGTGTGAATGGAATCAAAGATATGGCACTAAATGACCTACAGTGGTTAGCACATAGTATGTTCTGTATATGTACAGTTTGCCTAAAACAAAATTCTCCTTTTCACAATGGAAGGCAGGTAAGCTACAAGTTGTGCTCAACTATTCTTTGTCCCCAAAAAAAAGAATGTCAGTGTTGGGACAAGATGTTCAGGAACCCAAGCCAATACCAAACTGCCCAAAACCAAAACCAAAAGCCAAAACCAAGCCAGTATCAAACTGACCTCCCCCCCCCCAACCTTTCATGATGAGATAGATGGAGTTTGCACATACAGTGGCCTGGTCAGTGTAGGTAAACAGAGAACCACTAGTCCTAAGGTTACCACCTATGGTCCAAGAAAAACTAAACTGGGTACCCATGAAAAGTGTCGTAATTATTACATTGTTTCCTCTGAGTGGACCCTAATTTTCATCTGGGAGCCTCACTATTGAATGGAGGGGAATACATAGCAATTGACTGTGAAACACATGGAAATAAGTTGTATGTATCTATATTCTAATATATGTATCTATATTCTAATATACATGTAAAATGTATGGTACTACGTTTAAAATCGTGCTTGTTTTAACTGTTAATAACAGTGGAATGTTAACAGTGGAGCATATTTTGGTACAATTTTGGCATGTTTAAAGTCCCATAACTAGAAGGAAAGTGTGTTTGTATTTACCATTTTGACAGCTTGGTCCCGCACAATGGTCAGGATACTACAGAGGCTACCCCCCTTTCCCCTTTGCACATCTTCCAAGGATCCTCTCGGCCCTGTTCTGATACAGGCTATTGCTGACCACTCCTTTTAAAATTGCTACTGATCTGGCTGTCGCTGAATTTACCACTGAATTGCAGATCTGCAAAAAGTATGCAGCAAATTAAGTCAGAACTCCAGATCTGCAAACTTGTTCCAAATCAGCGACTCAGAAAGCACTAAGCATTTGGAGCATGACAGCCAGGGAACTAGCATTTTCCAAAGGAGACTTTAGAAGTGGCACCCTGCGTATTCCTTTAAATGCTGTTGTTTGAAGAATGCTGATCAGCATTGGTTAACATCTTGATATCTATCTCCCCATGTAATAAATGCTGCAAGCTTCCCCATCTGTCTATAACACACACCAACCTGACATATCTGCGTTGTATTGATTTCCCTGTACACATGACCCTTGCTGGGAGCATTGAGAAACACTCAGTAAAAGGCGCCATTATCATTGGGAGCAGACTTCCAGGCTGCATATCCAACGTCATGGACTCATTCTTGTGCGACATGACTGGGGCAGATGCCAAATAGAGTTTTGTTTGTTTCTTCATCTGATCAACATTTGCATTTTTATAGCCTCTAACTGGAAACCAGAAACCATGAGAATACATTCCACTGGATTTCTGGACAAAGTATTATAAATATGAATAAAGCATTTAGCAAACCATTTAATGGACCGCTGGGTGTCCAACAGCAAGGGGAGGCGGGTAATCGGGCCAAACACATACGGACTCATTTATTAAAAACAGAGAAAATAGAAAAAATGATGTTCCCCATAGCAATGTACCAGGTCTTTCCTTTCATCATTTAAACTGGTTGTAAACCTCAGACATGAAATATGAACAAGGCATATCCCTCTATAGAGTGTAGCTGTTTCAATTAAAAGCAATAAGTGGCATTTCTGTCTGCTGCCTAGTTGGCGTTGGTGACATTGGAGGGAGCTCCAGCTGATTGACAGACTCAGCCTGTGTGCTGTGTGGAGAGGGTGTGTCTCTTCATTCCTATCAAAGCTCAGAGCTCCTCTCACTGAGTTCTGCAGTGTGTAATTTCAGCTCTCCGCCTCCTTTTTTCTGAATCCTCAGACAATCTTTATAAATGTAACACTTTGTACTGATGTAGAGAAGAGAACACTACAGGTCAACAGGTACAATTTATGTAGGAGGATTTGCTTCTTCTCTGTGTATCACCTGAGGTCAGTCAATTCACTGGACATACATAAGGGTTTACAACCACGTTAACCTTCATTACAAACAAATAGCTATAACTTTATTGGTTGCTTTGGCCAACACTTTTACCTTTCTTTTCCTTTCCACAGTTTTCTTTTTATACATTTGCTCATGTAATAAAAAAAAAGCCATCTTATTCCATACTGTTCAACACAATACAAATGTACTAAAACTACACTTTACCGCAATAACCTCCCTAGCGGTCTGATTATGTCCATATTTCTGTGCTCAAAGCGTTACATTTTTTTGCATGGAAATATGTATTTTTTTTATTGTAGGCCTGTAATTTTTAGGAATAACTCACTGAAATCTGTCCGAACAAGAGTCTAGTAAACATCCCGCAGATGATAAAACTTGAAACACAAAATCATAAATTCTAATTTAATAAATAATCATAAAAAATAATATAATAATAATAATAAATTTAATTCAATAATATAATCAAACCAAAAACACTGAAATTGGAAATATAGCACCAAGTTTGCACATCACTGAGCAAAGTCGCAAAATCGTTTCAGTGTCTGATGATGAATTTCCCCACGAATCATTATCACTCAATTCTGCAAGTGGTTCTGATTTACTATCGCTGTTCTCTAGCTGGTCTAAAACCACTTTTGACCTAAAGGGACGCTTTTTGGACGCCATGGACGTTTCTCAGTTTCCAGGCAGAAAGAACTGTAAAAATGCAGGCAGGGCACAGGACAAAGCACTCGGGACAAAATGTATGTGAAATGGTTTGATACAGTAATGTTTTACTATGTGATTTTAGTGTATTTAGTGAATGTCACTTTTTGTCATTTTCAAATTTCCCGCCGTTCCGTCCCCCGTATGTCCCAACGCTCGCAGGGGACGGAACCCAGATGACAGATGCTGGCATCGGCCGGATTACATTGCCGCGGACACTGCAGGAGGGACATCGCGGGAGCGCAGGACAAGGTAAGTGATCGAGGGATCGCGGAGCAAAGCTGCATGGTAAGCCTGAGTGTAGCTCGGGGATTACCGCTTGTGCTACTGAAACTTTACCCCGAGCTACACTCGGAAATACCGCCAGGGAGGTTACAGCTAAAATAGAATTCTGTAAGACTGACTTACAAACCAGGTACACATTTGTTATGCTTATCTATATATTCTTAAGCCATAAAAGTGACTGGCAAAACTAATCTGTTGCGGATGTGTGAGAGATAAGTTGTGATCCGTGAAATTTATCTGCAGATTTAGGTTTTAAAAATACACTGCAGCCTTGTTTGATTTGTCTGCCCAACAACGCATTGGGTAGATGTTACAATGGAGGGAGACCTGCTTGCCTGGGATCAGAATATATAGTTACCTGCAAGGTGTACCAAAAGTCTGGATCCATAGGCATTGAATTAATAAAAATCATCATTTCCATCATAGCACAGCTGGTCCAGGAACTGCATGATGTTGATGATACTGCCAGGTGTATGGGATACTGTATGTGTTTCTTACAAAAGTGGGAATTAATGGTTTTACAGCGATTAAGTCTCATTTCGTTTCAGCGGTAGCATCAACCAACATGTTACTGGTCTGAAAACAACCCAAACTAGACAGCTGAAGGCCACTGACAAACTGATCCACATTCCAGAATTATGGTGTGGGTGGGAATATTCGAGGAGAAATAAAGGGAAATTTACTTGCTAACATCTTTTGTCTCTCAGTTAGATGACATTCTTTTGTTGGAACAGCCTAAAATCTTGTCTTGCCAAGACGGTGCCCCACCACACTTTGCTATTGCTGTGAGGAATTTTTTAAAACAAACTTCCAAACAGGTGGATTGGTGGGCAAAGTCTAGTTGAATGGCCTCCTAGTTCTCCTAGACTCTTTTCCTTTGACGTCATTCAAAGTCAGTATTCTATTAGAATCGGCCCAGAACAATTGTTGCACTAAAGGAGGAAATCATCTTTGCATCAGTTCTTCTACATTAAATGTTTAATGTTTTTTAATTCAATGTGTATACAAATGTAGCCAAAGCCGTCAATTTGAGCATTTACTGTAACAGAACTTTTAAATACATTTTTGCCCATGGATCTTGACTTTTGGGGCACTCTACATCCAGTATATATTGAGCATTGACACTTTGATACATCTGGCTTTATAGTTGTCGGTGCATTAAAAAAAAACTATACAAAGGTGTTCAGGACAATGGGATGGACTGGTGTGAACAGCAATCCCTGGAAAAAAAAAAAACAGAATCCCTTAGCAGTTGGGTTTTCAGCATCTATTTCAAGGTTAAATTTCAATTTAGGCTTTATTGTACCTTAATGAGTTTTAGCTTTGTGATGAAAAGGCTGTGGCTTTATAACAAACATGTTGATGTTGTAAATTGTGTAAACACGGTATGGGGATGGCTTGGTTATTAAAAGCCTGGATTTAGGCAGGTATGCCCCCATTTGTGCAGTCATGAGAAATCATAAATTCTTACCGATACAGTGGGTGCCCTGTGTGCTCAACCAATAACCGTTGTTACATACACAGGTGTAGCTAGCAGGACGTGGCTCACAGCGCCCAGGACCACAGATCTGTGGGTTCAGCTCACACAAGTTCGACTCTGAAAATCAAAAACCAGGTTACCATAAATTGTGCTTTTTTTGTCTTATTAAAGTTTTTTTTTTTATGTAAAGGGTGGTTTTTCAAATATACCATATGTCTCATGGTTTAGGAGATTTTTATATATTCACTTTTGTTAATTTCAGATTCCATTCTTAAGGAATTAAAACCAATAATTGCTTTACTGCATAGTTCATGTGTTTGTTGTTCTCTTTTAAAGATAGCTGGAAAATTTGACTTTAAAAGTTTGTGCAATCACTTGTACAAGGTAACCATACATATGCTGACATAGTCATCTTTTTCGGGGTTGGCTATAGACAACCCATTTTGAAACCTTTCAGACTATCCACTGCAAAAGCTGAATATGCCAATAATATGTTTAGTGTTCTCAACCAATTGTATCACAGAGGAACCCATGAAATAATTTTCAGGTCTCACGAAAGCCAATTCATTAGGGTCAGTGGGAAAATTTACATTTACATTTGTGGGAAGAATGGCCTTACAGTGGTGTTCAGAATGCCATCCCAACATATGACTATAAAGATCATTGGTGTCCTGAAGCTGTCTCTGACAATTGACATTGTTCCCAGAATAATGTAGGTCCCATCAAATGGGTGGTCAGCCACAGCTCAAGGAAACCCTAGCAACTTCTGGAGAAACCCCAAGGTTCCATGGAACTCTGGTTGAGAAAGGTTGGATTTAGCCATATTATATCTACAACTTCAATCCTGTCCATTTTTTATCTGAACAGATCTTTGAATGTCACAGGGAGAATTATACATGACCTGATAATTGACAGATTAGGTGTAAAACACTGAAATATGTCTAAAGCTGACCATACATGTTACAATGATGATGGTACAATCCACTTTTTATATCTTTCAACAACTCTTTACTGCCAAGGCCTATCTGATTGTAACACAAGTGGCCACTATACCAACTATTATAGCTACAATGCTCATTGCTACCCCATCATTCCTAAGGGTAGCAGTGCCTCAAGATCTTCTTGCAATTGGAGTGTCTGTATTATAGGATAAAGAGACAGAGAATACTTGGGTGTGGGCTGAAGCACCAGGGGCAGAGGGGGAAAAGATCCTAAATTGTAACTAAAGGCAAAACTTTTTTAGTTTTGGATAGAGTGGAGAAGGATTAGAACACCTGTCAGGTTTCTCTTGCTGTCTGTGTCCTCGTTAGATTCACCCTCTCTATCTGTCCTGTTTACGATTATCATTAAAAGTAAAAGATAATCCCAAATTTTGGGTTGTCCCCAGAAAAGTTATAGAGGGAAATCTTCCAATGAGGCAACAGTTCTGGTTACAACCAAGGATTTCACGACTATGGATGGATTTCCACTCACTTCCTGTTTCTGCTGTGGGACAGGAAGTGACAGGAGACCTCCCCAATGGGACATAGGTGACAAAAAAAAGACCCGACGGGGGTTATAAACCTTGCTTACTTTATCCAAATAAAAAAAAATGTTTTGCCTATAGATCTACTTTAAATGTTAGGGTAAAAGGTGAGATTCAAGGTTCTGCCAATTTAGATCTTTTTTTTAAATACATTTGAATTGACTTAAATGTCAATATGCAGGTCAAATGCACCCAAAATAGGACATTTTCCAGCTTAGTTTATTTCCTTTTCCCCATGCATTTTCCTGTCATCAAAAAATATATAACCGGTCCAGTGTGAATAAAGCTTCAAAGGCTTTCATAAATACTGCTGGTTTACATTCTTCCAACAGGCTCTCAGAGTCCTAGAGCCCTATTGTCCTATTACAGGGCTGAGCGAGCCTTCACACTTACCCTGAGGAGGTACCTCCACCTCAGTGTCCACACGTTCTGGGGGAGAGGTGGGAGAAAGTCTTTCAAGTGTCACTGAAGGTCTGTTTATCTGTATTTGTGTCCTGTCTGGTCTATAAATCTGTATAGTGTCGGATATCCTTTGGTCCGGAGTTTGTGGTCTGGTCTGTTCTCTGTCTGGCCTCCTGTCATCCACAATGAAACGACCTACAAATGCAGACATATTGAAGTCATTTGATTACCCTGTGTTTTTGGTAAAACAAAAACCGAAAACATATATAACATGTACAGACAATGTGCCAGAGGAAAGGAAGTGAGGTATTATTAACTTGCCTCCACAATTGGGTGAAACACATTAAAGGCGGTTCTCCCACGAGTAGGAGACCAGGCTGATACCATTATTTACTAAAAGGAGCACACTATGGGGTTTATTTACTAAAACTGGATAGTGAAAAATCTGGTGCAGCTCTGCATAGAAACCAATCATAATTACATTCCTGACATGTCACATGCAACATAATAGTTTTTCAACAAATGTCCGTCCTTTATTATTAAAAAAGCAATTCCTGAGCTCCAGCAACTTTGCCTCAGTCCAGGAAATAGAGGTGTACCCTGCTTGATGCCTGAACAAAGATGTCACCATCCTTCTGAGGAGAAAAGTAGATGAAGCACTCTCGGGGAGTACAGGGATTTCTGTGGGAGGTGAAAATACCTTAGCGTGTATTCAACATTAAGAAATATACTGTGTCTGAGGCTAGGTCCACTTTAGTGTGCAGAATAGATGTAACATTCACTTCAATGTATGGAGCATGCGAAAAGCTAGGAGGACACTTATGTTTGTAGTAAAAGGAACAGGTTATAAATCTATAAAAATTGGACTCTTACTTGTGACGGGCCTCTGGGGTGGGGTAGCAGTGGTCACAGCCGTCCTGGATCCAGGATGACGCTGTACTGGTACCCTGGCCTGATCAAGCCCCACATAACGGTGGTTGATTTTCAGGTCTGATGCAGAATAATGGTATCCAGGCCCAGCAGGGCAGGTCTCCTTAAAACCATCTACAAAATAAAGCCAAATGACAATTGTTTTTTGCACAGCAGTAACGTTTGCTTAGCCAGAGCAAAATATTAAAATCCACAGATGGATTCTCACCTGTACCAAAGGGAGGACAGCTTTCACATGCTTTGCCCCAAGCTTTGCCCACACGACTGCAACAGCAGATCTGTTTGGTGATGTTGCGGAGGATAGGGAGAGAGCAGCCACCATCCCGCAAAATCCGGAAACAGGGGCCCTTAACTTCTGAGATCACATGATGGGCTAAGAGAAAACAGGATCCAAGAAAGCACAATCATTCAGTAGAATAATCAGAGGTAACATTTCCATCTCTACTATCAAATGATAGAAGAACATTTCCATCTCTGTTTCAAAAGTTTTATTGAATTTGCAACATTTTTACATGTCAGAACACGTGAACGGAGATAATATGTAAGCCTCACTCTACTTCGGATTGACAATGTATGAAAGCAGCCTAGCAAGGCTTTCATTTGGCATAACGATACAGGTCATTAGTCTGTTTTATCACTCGTAGTGTGCACTAGAAGCAACAATCCTAGGGACATCCCATCCCTATGGAAATGAAATAACTTGGATGGGTAGAAAACTTCTATGGTGGACAACTAAGAGGCATGGAGGGATGGAGGGCAAGAGGAACAAGCAAAGAGAAGAACAAGAGAAGAGAAGCAAACAAAAAAGTGGACACGAGGAGGAAGTGAAAGGAAGAAAGACTGACGAGCAAGAGGTAGGAGAATGGAGAAAAAGGAAGGGGGTAACCAGTGCTCACTGAGGTAGGACCCAACCACTGCAGGCCCATTCAAGAAAAATTAACTAGTGAGAAGAGCGTGGTCAGATTTTGCCAGCCAAGGGTCACAAATGTGAAATTTAGACAATCTATCATCATAAGTAGTTGCCATTTTCTTAAATGTCATACACAAGGTAATGTGCAATTTAAAGTATAACTAAAGGCAAAACCTTAGTGGAGTTGAGAGGGATTAGAACATTGTCAAGTGTTTTTAGCTGCCTGTGCCCCGGGAGAGTCACCCTCTCTATTTATCCTGTTTATAACCCAAATCTTGGGTTGTCGCCAAAACACAAATAAAAGGGAAACCTTCCAATATGAGTACTAATTCTGGTCACCCTGGTCACAACCAGAGATTCCCTCATTTTGGAGGGATTTCCTCTCATAGAACAGCAAGTGAAAGAAGATATCGCCAGTGGGACTTAGGTGACAAAAAAAAAACCTGACAGGAGTTATGACCCTCCCTTACTCTATCCAAAATGAATAAGCTTTTGATGTAGTTTATAATGTCACTTAATATTGTACACTTGCCAGCCACTTTATTGGGTACACCAGTTCAATTGCTTGGTAACACAAATTGGTAATCAGCCAAATCAATGCATTTAGGCATATAGATGTGGAGAAGATGACTTGCTGAAGTTCAAACTGAGCATCAGAATGGGGAAGAAAAGGGATTTAAATGACTTTGAACGTGGCATGGTTGTTGGTACCATACAGGCTGGTCTGAGTATTTCAAAAACTGTTGATTTCCTGGGATTTTCATGCGCTACCATCTCTAGGGTTTACAGAGAATCCGAAAAAGAGAAAATATCCAGTTGTGTGGACAAAAATGCCTTGTTGATGTCAGAAGTCAGAGGAGAATGGGTAAACTGGTTGCTGTGACATTCAGATGGTAGGGTCAGAATTTGGTGTAAACAACATGAAAGCATGGATCCATCCTGCCTTATATCAACGGTTTAGGCTAGTGGTGGTGGTGTAGTGGTGTGGGGGATATTTTCTTTGCACCAGCAAGGTGTACCTAATACAGTGACGAGCGAGTGTATGTCTATTTTGCTTATATTACTTTTATCTTTTTAGAATACTCAGTTCATTGTATGTAACAAGGGTGTGGATCCTGATGAAGTGAATTTCTTGTGAAACGCGTTGGTCCTACAGTCCAAAAATCCCAAAATTGATGATATGCACGGACTATTGAATTTTAATAGTATCTTTATGTTCCATATTGGTTTTTATGATTAGAAAAAAAAGACTCAACTATCCTTGTGTGATTTCTCGGTGGCATATACAAAGTCCCATTACCTAGTCTTTGGCAGCAAAGGTACTTTACTATACTTGTGTGTATATTAAGTGATAGTGCCCACTGAGAAACAATTTGTTGTTTGTAATACCAGAAAACCTCTACACGACTCTACACTATTTGACAAAAAGTTTGCCTTAAATTTTACTTTAAGTTCCTCAAAGGCAACAGTTAGCCTTTTCTAGGCCTGGCAGCCATCAGCAGTGAAAATATGGGTAAGCTAACAAAATTCGGATTTGGATCAATCAGATGGCTTTTTGTTTAAGCCAGAGCCTACAATGGGTTCTTTTGGAGGGGTCAATTTAGGATAGTAAAAACTATTTGGTAGGTGCAAGAACAAAAATGTCTACTCTTCTGACAATCCCACCAGGTATGTCCAAACGTGCCATTGACACTACACCTGCTAAAACAGCAGGAGAGGTATCCGGGTATCACATGGGAAAGGCAGAAGGGGACCAAATGCCCTCTACACCAGGGTTTCTCAACCAGTGTTCCATGGAAACCTTGGGTTCCTCCAGAGGTTGCTAGGGTTTCCTTGAGCAATGAGTAGTTTTTGGCTCTCATATAAGTACCCACTGACACCATTGATCTTTTTAGCTATCTGTAAAGAAGTAATTCTTCCAAATGTCCACAAGTTTAAGGAGCATTCTTCCCACTAACCATCACACTAATGTATCATGAGTTGTAGATATAGTGATTTGAAGTAGTTATTTCAAGGGTTCCTCTGTATCAAAAAGGTTTAGAAAGGCTGCTCTACACCATCTCTGAACCTAGGTCTCCACAGTTTTTCGCCTCCAGTTATTCAGGGGTTTTATGTTTTACAAGAAATCTTACTCACATATACAGCTGCTTCTTGAGGAATCCAGAAGATACCCTTCTTTGCACACACAGGTAAAGCTCCCTCTAGTGTTGACGCAATTTCCAAACTGACAAAAGGATGGATCTTTACACTCATCAATATCTGTTTAGAGAAGAAGGATTTTAGAGGAGGTCAAATTTAATATAGGTAAGAATGAGCTATATGTAATGTGTAAAATGGCTTACCTATACATGTTCCATTGCTTCTGGTATAGCCCTTAGGACAGGGGGATTCTGAAAAAATGCCAACTACAGCCCCTTCTGTGGAAGCAGAAAAGATGCATCAGGCTGATTTAATATACAGAATGTATAATCATTAGGGTCATAATCAATAACACATGACCTTCATAGTACTGTATGTTAATTTGTAAAATTATCTTCTGATATTATGTTCCTGTTGCTTTGTTTTCTTACCCTGATAAAGGGGGAGTTTGCAAACCTCTGAAACATATTGACCTTTTACCTGATGACTGTTCGTTGGTGATTAAGAAATTTACTGATATAGTAAAAGAATAGTATCCCACTACAACACTTGTCAAACACAAGGCCCATAGGCCAATTCCAGACTGCCATTTCATGTGGCCTTTGCACCTCTCCTTCAGCTGCAACACCCCCCTTGTCTCCACCCCTTCTTGTATCAGCAGTCAGCAGCAGAGAGGAGGACAGAACACACTGAAAAAACCTACAAATGCAGACATTGTGAAGCCATTTGATTACCCTGTGTTTCCGGGAAAGCAAAAAACTAAAAAATATATAACAGGTACAGACAATGTGCTTGGAGGAAAGGAAGTGGGATATGATGAACTTGCCTCTACGATTGGGCGAAACATGTTAGAGGTGGGTCTCCCATTAGTAGGAGACCAAGCTAATACCATTTTTTACTAAAAGAAGCACACTATGGGACTGGACTACCATGTCATGTGGCCTTCACACCCCTCCTGCAGCTGCAACACCCCCCTTGTCTCCACCCCTATCTTTTCTCAGCAGTCAGCAGCAGAGAGGAGGACAGAACTCCTCCTACAGATCCTGCACCTCTCTGTGCAGCCACAGCACCCTGTCGTCTCTGCCTCCCCTGGTCTCATCAATCAGCAGACTCCAGCAGCTGCCTCTAGACCCCCTCTGGTCCTCCTCCAGACTGCATTTTCCTCTTCCCAGCTTCTCCCTCAGCTTCAGCAGCACAATGTAAGAGGGGTGCACTGTGATGTCAGGGAGGATACTTGACTTCTGATGGTGGTGAGGGGTGGGGGGGTCATGATATTTGATGTATGGGGATGTGGGGTGCTCTGGACATCTAGTATTACGAGGTACAACCGCCCATTCAGAACAACCATAATGGTGATGTAGCCAACAATGTAACTGAGTTTGACACCCCTGTTCTACAAGCATTACCCCCTTAACTCTAGTGCTTTGGCACTGGGTGCAGACGCCCAACAGTCATGAACCACTCCATGTGCATCACTTCAATCGTCAAGAAAAAAGGAAGGATGTCGCTCACTGTTTAAAAGCTAATATTCAAGTTTATGAACTTCTTGTAGGAGTGAAATGCTTTAGATTTGGTAACACCAGGGGGATTAGTCTGTGCAGTGGTCTTTTCAATATACCTGAACTTTGGCTTTTAAACAGTGATTGGCTTCCTCCCTTTTTTCTGGACTGGATTAATACATCATTACATGAAATACCATAGGCATAAGTCATGTGACACTCTCATCTATCCAGTTCTGATGAATGAAGCCTACACTATATGACTTTACGAAGTTAAAGTGTTACTAAACCCACAATAGTAAGATCAGTCTGTATAGGCAGTAAAGCATGCTTGTTATACTCACTGTGAAACCTAAGGCGTTAATCCTCCATTATGTAAAACGGCTGTTTGATCCTGCCTTTTCATATCCTCCCCTTCTTCTACTGTCCCCAATCCATCTGGTAATAGTACAAAGCTCTAGGAGTCACTCTGCACATGCTCAGTTTAGTGTGGATTGCTAGAGAATTTTTCTTTACTTTAGAAGGATACATGTGATCAGCCTTCTCATATCCTCCCCTTCTTCTACTGTCCCCAATCCATCTGGTAATAGTACAAAGCTCTAGGAGTCACTCTGCACATGCTCAGTTTAGTGTGGATTGCTAGAGAATTTTTCTTTACTTTAGAAGGATACATGTGATCAGCACAGGGCCAATCAGCACTGTCCAGACAGAGGGTCAGGGGTCATGCAGCCTCATAGGAAAGTCAGAGGAGAATGAAAACTCCTCCTACAAGCTTTAACCAGCACTCAGTTGGACACTGATAAAAGTTACAAGACTGCTATATAATGCTGATGATAAAAAGTCTTCAGCAGTTTGTATTTACTAAAATAATTGCATTTCTATGTTCTGTGTACTGTGGGAGACCAGATATAGTGAATGCAGGGTCCTGGGTTTAGTAACACTTTAAGTAAAACTTAACCATAAATTACCCACATAAGAGACAGATTCTTCCTGTAGGTAAGCTAACACAATTTGGTTTTAGTTTACAAGGAGCTTTTCTTTTTAGAACGTCATCTGCTTATATGGGATGATAAATATTAGCCTGTCCTTCTGCTAAACTCTACCATAAAATCATCTTTCTGGAAGAATTATTGGAGGTTTGTCCCTCGGTGGTTCACAGATACGAGAGTGGGAGACCTCTGCTGAACCCAATAAAATTCCCGTCTGTTTTGTAATCACATTTATCTATCACAGATGGACACGATCTCTGGGATTTTGGTAAGGACAGATGTGTTTTTGGCATGGCTCTCCAAGCAGGATCATATGGGTGGTTTCTGGAAGAAGAGTGAACCCCCTCAAAGGTTTGGCTGCTTGCTTCTCATATCCTTGGGGTATGAAGGATGGCGCTGGCAATTTATACTCTGTACCAGTTCTGAGTGTCCCCATCCATCATCACTCAGGGACATTCTGTGATGTTCCAGTTGTTCACTTTTTTCACTTAACATGCAAAAAGGAACATTTATACAATCAGGGGTCAGAGATCCTTGTAAACAAAGTTGCAGATTGTTCCACGGAATGTGCAACATGTTTATAACAAGAGGAAGAGAAAATAAACCTCCGTGTCTCATTGAACTCCACATTTGCTGTTATTATGATAATAAAATTGGTAAAAAAAATTGCAATCCTGGAACAAAGTTATATTTAAAAATAAGCAGATTGATATCATAGGGCATTTTACAGATTCAGAGTTGGTTTACTGTGGCTATTACACCAATGAGCCTATTAAAAAAGATTTAAAGCTCAACCATGAAAAACTGTTTTTTTGTTTTGTTTTGTGTGGAGTGGGAAAGGGTTAGAACCCCCGTCAGGTTCTTACTGTTGCCCATGTTACAGAGATTTCCACTCACTCCATTTCTCCATGACCGGGGATGGGAAATGAGGGGACATTTTCCCAGTAGGGTTGGAGCAGAAAAATGAACAGACTGGAACTTTGGGCAGAGGAGGAGAGCAAGGTGTATGGTAAATGATAGAGCTTTATCATCTAAATATTGAAAACAATTTTAGAACCTCTGTAAGGTTTTTTTTTCCTGTGCTTTACTGTTTCAATGATTCCATCCCTCTCATTTTTGTTCCTGAAGTTAAAGGACTGAAAAGTGAGGGGAAATCTCCCCAACGTTGTGGTTGGAGTTGAGTAAGGAACTCCTACTAACCTATACATATATGAATCAGGGTATTGCTGTCTATTTCTTTCAAGGGCTTGCTCCAAATAGCTACTTTATACCTTGACTGTAGTCTTTCCAATGTCCTAACCACACACTTACTATGAGGGGTCTTCAGAAAGTTTCCACACTTTTATATTTTCGTTGGAAACAGTGAGGGTGGGAGAAGTAGCAATTGGTCATGTCTGAGAGTATCATGTGACTAGTGTGTCCGGCAAGCTGGCTGACCTTGCAGTTTAGTATACGAGTTGTCACGCTTTTGGTGAAGATGGCTGCGAATGTGAAAATGCAGAAACTTTTCAAAGAACCTTCATAAATGATCTACTGTCACTGGCACCAGCCATAGAGCTCAATGTAACAACAAAAGCAAAGAAACACTCACAGGATAGGTAAAGTGGACCTTTCAGTAAATTTACAAGTTCACATGAAGAAATTCCTCACGTTACAAAATACAGCAATAGTAAAAGACAGAAAAGCTGAGGGTTTTATCATTGCAGTCCTTGAGCTCTAGGCAGGTGATAATTCCTAGGGTATGATGTCATCAGTCTGCTGCAGGCAGGAGGAAAACTTACCTCAGTCTTCTCTTCCCCCAATGATCAGACTATAACACTGTATAAGTGCAGCAAGGCACATCTGTGTGATATGTAACAAACTAACTGCAAGTCCTAAAGTGGTTAAAAAGTCAAAAGATTTTTTACCTAAATGCATTACCTGCATTAAGGTAAAAAAAAAAACTGCCACTTGCTGTTTGTGTCCCCCCCAACCCTCCCCCCCCAAAAACATTTCCAAAGTCCTCCCTCGATCCAGCACTGTGCTCATCTGCAGCAGCACTGGTCTCTCTCCCTGCTCTCACAGGAAATACTGATAGAAGCTGGAGCCATAGGCTCCTGCTGCTGTCAATCAATACCAGGAAGGAGGGAGCAGAGGCGTGGCCAGGCCACACTGTGCGTGTCTATGGATGCAAACAGCCTGGCTTGGGAGTATGCCTGCTTGTGTGCCCCTATAGCACATGGCTTGCTATGGGGCACACTCAGGAGAGGAAGAGCGGACAGCGGAGGACCCCTGAGAAGGAAACGAGGGGCTGCTCCGTGCAATATCCTTCCACTCCAAGATTTCCAAACCAGGGCCAGTTTACTGTCCTTTAGACTTTAGGGGGGCCAGGCTTTGGCCATTAGGAGCAGAAATTGCCCTGGCATCAGTGAGATGAAACAATGCATCATTGATATTAGTGGGAGGAATAGTGCCACATTAATGTTGTCAGTAGAAGGAATAGTGCCCCATTGTTGGTATTAATGTGAGAAATAGTGCCCCATCATTGGTATCAGTGGGAGGAACAGTGCCCAGTTGTTGTCAGTAGAAGGAATTATGTACATTGTAGGCTTCAATGGGAGGAAAATTGCCCCAAGGGTCGAATAAAGGCTGATCTGGCAACAGTTTGGAGGCCACTGCTCTAGGATAACCTGACATATATATCCACTGGTTAAAGAATGTTAGAATGACCATAGAAAAGAAGGAAGAGAGATGTATCACCCTTGTTGAATAAACCTCTTGAGAACTGGGACCCAACACAACATTTGGCAGGGGGTTAATAAACTTACCTTGGTATCCAGGGCAGGGTGTACAGTCATGAACGCCCCAAGCTACTCCAGAACCCCGACAGCAGATTTCCTGAGTCCTCAGGCCCGGATAAGGTGAAGCGCACTGTGATAGAAGAAAAAACCTCAATTAACGTGATGGGAGAGCAGCTGTGCTGGCAGTAAGTAGAAGTATGACATAGCAAGGGCTCAACAAACACTAGACTAAGTGACCTCCCCATGGGATAGCAATAAAGCTGCTGTCATTCAAAATTTCTCAGTTCTCATACTTTTCCAGGACTGTGCTGTTATATAACTTGGACGGTACAGCATCACTCATGGAGGGAAAAAGCTCTTTGATGAGACCTCAGGAGATAGTGTGGTCATCCTGGAAATGAAGTCTTGTCTGAATTTATCAGAGGGAAAGTCAAAATAATATCTGAAAAAAGGCAACTGAGTCTTTCTGTATGGAACTGGCTGAAAGAACTGCTGTGTTCTTTAATTCTTAAAGAGGAGCTCCAGTCCTTTTTGTGTTCATTACAAGTCAGCATCTACAAAAACTGTAGTTGCTGACTTTCAATACACAAACACTCAGCTGAGCCATTCCTTCCCTTGGTCTTCTCTCCCCGGCGCCCGTATCTCAACTGTGGGCACCCGGCTGTGACAGTTTGCGCAGTCTTCTTGGATCCCAGATGTCTAGGTGATCCAAGTGGAAGTGGGAGCGGGTACCTGCCAAAACCAGTAACCCATTCCCCCCCCCCCAAAAAAAAAGCGCCATTTGGTGGAGAGGAGGGACCCTTAAAGCATAACTCTCTCACAAAAGCACTAAGGCAGGCCATTGAGTATACATTTTTTGGTTCAACCAACGGGTTGAACTAAAAAAATAAATGTGCCAATTCCCCATCCACACATTCAAGGTGGATGTGGGAAATACTCCTGCCGTGCTATTGTGTTCTGCTGGCATGAAGCCTTCCTGCAGAGATCCACAGCCTGAGCTGTGGATTTCTGCAGCTCCTCCGGAGTTACCTTGGGCCTCTTGGCTGCTTCTCTGATTAATGTTCTCCTTGCCCGGCCTGTCAGTTTAGGTGGAAGGCCACGTCTTGATAGGTATGCAGTTGTGCCATACTCTTTCCATGTTCAGATGATGGATTGAACAGTGCTCTGTGAGATGTTCAAAGCTTGGGATATTTTTTATATCCTAACCCTGCTTTAAACTTCTCCACAACTTTATCCCTGACCTGTCTGGTGTGCTCCTTGGCCTCATGATGCTGTTTGTTCACTAATGTACTCTAGCAAACCTCTGAGGGCTTCACAGAACAGCTGTATTTATACTGAGATTAAATTCTGTTTACGAATTTGGTGACTTCCGAAGGCAATTGGTTTCACTAGATTTTAGTTAGGGGGTATTGGAGTAAAAGGGCCTGCATACAAATGCATGCCACACTTTTCAGATATTTACTTCTAAACATTTTTGAAAGCCATTTATCATTTTCCTTCCACTTCACAATTATGTGCCACTTGTATTGGTCTATCACATAAAATCCCAATAACATACATTTACGTTTTTGATTGTAACATGACAAAATGTGGAACATTTCCAGGGATATGAATACTTTTACATTATTTTGGTAGAGATGATGATAAATTCCTCCCAAAAGATCTTCAATAAATAGGCATTGGATTGTTGTCTGAATGGAGCAAAATGGCTGGCTTCTAAGTGTAGCAGTTATAACACTGTAAAGAGACTCACATACGAAAGGCTCACTGGGTGCAGGGAAACTAAGCCACAGCAACAGCGGTTCGTTAAATTTTTTTTAAAAAAGGGGGTATTAAAAGGAACTCAGTCCAGCTCAAAGCAGTTCAATTAAGGGTTTGATTACAATAGTGATCGTAAAGGCTCGAGTTTTTTTTACCTTTGTGCATTCTATGATATCAAATGAAAGTCTCCTTCTTTGCACACAACCTCCTCATGTATGGTTTGGATTTTGAGGAATGACATGAGGAGCGTAGAGAGCACTCCAATCTTAATTCATTCCATGTTTTTGGCTAATAGCCCATGTGATTGCCTGCACCTGTAGGAGCCTAATACGGTCCGGCTGTTAGCAGCTGTGTGCTCTCTGTGATTGGTATCAGAGCTGCCGAGGAAACTGCACTCACATGTTTGGCCTGCTTACGTAAGAATGTTTTTCATTTCCAGCTAAACTTTACTATGTATAGTCATGGTTATTGTTTTACTCCAGAAATAAAAATGTATACTATAAACATAAAAATAAACCCTGGATGTCATACCTTAGTCTTTTTTTTTACTAGTCCTGTAGGAATGGTAGTTTCCTCTGCTGCAACCTCAAGAGTATTGTGTTTGGTTCTAATAGTACATTTAGTTAAAGGGGATCTTCCGGCTACATGAAATACATTAAAAGTCAGCAGCTACAGATACTGTAGCTGCTGACTTTTGATAAAAGGATACTTACCTGTCCAGGGGTTCAGAGCTGTCCACATCCAGACCGTTTATTCACGGGTCTTTGGGGCCCTGGTGCTGGCATGTTTATTAAGGGAAGATGACTGTGACTCCTTGCAGCTTCACAGCCAAATTCCTACTGTGAATGCACGAGCCATGCTGCACTATGTGAATGGTCCCACAGCCTTCTGGGACATGTGACATGTCCAAGAAGGCTGAGGGCAAAGGGGCTGAACTTCTGTTCAGATCACCTAGGTAATCCGAGTGTAAGTGGGAGCAGGTACCTGTCAAAACCAGATACCTGCCCCCCTACAAAAAAATAAATGTATCCAAAAGTGATACCAAAGGGCGGAAGGAGGCAAAAAAAACAGAACCTCCCTTTTGGGTGAAGTTCTGCTTTAAGCCAAGTGTGAAAAATGTAGGGGTTATTCAATCTTGGGTATTACGGTAAGGCAGCCATTCTCAACAAGGGTTCTTCCAGGGGTTGCTAAGGGGTTCCTTGAGCAATGAGCATGCCTCTCAAATGATTAACCACTGACACCAATTATCTTTGTTAGGAATATGTAAGGGGGGACTCTTTCCAGTGATCACAAAGCATCCTACCCAGTGACCATCACACTAATGTACCATGAGCTGTAGATACAGTAATTATTAACAGGGGTTCCTTGAGCCCAGTAAATTATTGCATGGGTGGTGTCTAAAGATTGAGAGGCTATGTTAAGAGTTCCATTTGGGAGGGGGGGGGGGAGAATAAAGGTTAAGGCTGGCCACATGTTATACAATATTCTTGTACAACTTTCCTTTAAATTCACCAAAACCATATAATATGAGGTCAAACCTAAACACTTTCAAATTGTATGCAGTCAGGGAGTCCCCTACACTGCATAGCTGAAGGTAAATCTAAAGGAAATTGAACAAGAAAAATGTATAATGTATGGCCAGCTTACGGTTAAAATGAACCTATACTCCATAATACCCTTGGAAAAACTCCCGCCTAAAGTGTATGTTCTTACCTTTATTGTTAAGCACAATGGTATTTTCTGTGCCCCTCTCTGATTTAGGTTCGCTTTGTTACTGGGGTCTGACATGGCTAAATGTCTATAACTGACAATAGCCTGTTCCATGAGAAATTAAAGGCAATAAGGCTGTCTTATTGGACATGGATGGGAGAATGACAGCTGGCAGGGCTTAGCCATGAAATTGAGAAAAGTCAAAAGTAATAAGTCGTAAGCCTCAGTAATAAATCCAAACAGGAGAAAAGCAGAGAAGAAGCTTTTTTATTTCTGGCTAAGAAAACCTCAGAGATCAACACATCAAAAGGGAAGTCTCATAAAAGCTTTTTTATTAACTTTCCTTGGAGCATACATATCAAACAGCACCCAACGCCTTTTGGCCGACACGTGGCCTTGTTCACAAAATATCAAACGCAACCAACACGTTTTGGCTGTTAAGCGGCTGTAATCATGGCAATCCATTGGCAGTGCTTGATATTAAAGAAAGTTAATAAAGATTTATGTGACATCCCTTTTGATGTGCTGATATCTAAGATTTAAGGATAGACTATTGATGGAGTAAGTGGATCTTCACTTCCATATAATTTTAGTCTGATACTGTACATATAAACAGCATCAATTTTGTGGAGTATGTGCCCAGGCAAGACTTCCTGTTTTAAAGTTTGAGGGGGAGTACATATTCACTTTAGGATTTAGGTGATAGGTAGGGATGCATGGATACCGCTTTCTTAACGGCGGGTATGAGTTCTGATACGTTTGGTCAAGTACTTGCCAAAACCGAGTACCAATACCTTTGCAGTGCGATTTAAACCCATACAAAATGAATGGGCTCAAATCGCACTGCAAAGAAGTGCATGTGATTTGAACAGGAATGCTGTAAAATTCCTGTCTGAATTGCACGCCATTTCCTGCACAGCTTCTGTGCAAACCCAGGCTTGTTATAGTGACTTTGAGCCTGCGTTCACAAAGGAGTGGTACGGGAAACCTTCCAGCATGAAGGGTTCCACCAGCTCTGGCTCTTGGTCCCACTGTGGACATCAGCTGTGGCTTGGGCTCCTCCTGCCTCTCCCATGGCTTTCTCCCCCAGCTTCCAGTGGCTCTTTCCCCCAGCCTCCAGTGGCTCTCTCCCCCCAGCTTCCAACGGCTCTCACCCTCCAGCTTCCAACGGCTCTCACCCCCCAGCCTTCAGCAGTTCCAGCCATCCACTGGACTCCGCTGTGTCAGATTGCTGATTCCTTCTGCCAGACAATGAAAATCTGCTTCCCAGATTCGGGAATTTGAAGTCTCCGCTGCTTTCTCTTCTCTCCTGGCAGTGATGACAGTATGGGCTAGTTGGCTTCTGATTGGTCACACCATCACATACCGGTATTGGTTTTGGTATTGGTGCAACCCTAGTTATAGGATGTTTTAATGGTTTCAAAAATTTGTAAGCAGGAACATTTTTATATTGCAGAAGAGACATACTACGTTTCTTCTGCAATAAACGCTTTTTACTTTCCTGTTTGCGTTCTTCTTTTGTTTGTTGACATGCGTAGCTGGGTAGAATATGTAGGAGTTACATCATCCAGGGCAAGCCACTCAAGATAGATGAATATGCTGAACATAGAAGAAGCCAAGGAGACGCTCCAATGAAGGAGCTCAAAGATGTAGAATCGCTTACACGTGGTGAGTATTGTTCCGCTTTAAGTGATTTGCTTTATTTTAGGGTTTAATTTACAGGTTAGGTTAAATGTTAATGTTTAATTTTAGAGGTTATATAATTAAAAGGTTACTAAACAAAAATAGCAACCTCCCCAATACTAGTTTTGCAGAGTAAGCTGCATATGGAAGGGATATGCACAGAACAAACAAGTGTGCTGAGAAAAAAATATATTTTGTTTATTTTGTGCAAAGCCCTTGTATGTGCACCTCAAAAATCTAGATAGGAATTGGAGCAGATGCCATTTTTGTTTAGCTTGCTGGAAATGGTGCAGGGATATCCACTCTTATACCAGAACAGGTAACCCCAGTAGAAAACTGACCCTCATCTGTTATGGTGATAATTATAACATTTTGGAATTCTCAGTAGGACATTATCTCAATAAGAAAAATAGAGAGCATGCATCTGCCCAGTGGTGGCACAGAATGCACTAAAAACCCAGCTTAAGTTTTAACACTTCAAAGTCTGTTAAAAAACTAAAATTAAAAAAATTTGGGTTTTAGAAATATTTTAACATCTCTAATCTATTTTTTTACCTGTCCATTGTCTAGTCTTCTGAAGCAGTACCCATAACCAGATGTTTCTGAGAAGCCATTGATTCTGGGGCTACTTTGAGCCTGTACTCTGTGTATAGGAATTCTGATTGCCTGATTTGGTGAAACAGCCCTGCTTCCAGTATTTGACTGGCCCTCACGACCATCTACTCTCTCCACCTGGTGGATGTTCACCGAGGCTTCTGGAGGGTGTTCAACATGGACATTCACAACAGAAACAGGGCCTGTGAGAAGAGAAACAAGATAAGAGCAGAATCATCCAGGAAACAGTTAAGAAGAACAAAATAATCTTTTTTTTCAGCAAGCTCACTCATATTTTCAAAATGCATAGTGCCAATTTTTGGAAACTGAAATGATAAAAATTCCTCCTACCCCCTCATCATCATCCTGTATTAAAAATTGTATTTTGATAAAGAAACCCTAGATGAAGACAAGAACTTCTACCAATGGTCTGACCTGCTATGCATTTATGCACTTGGTGCATACATAAGATTTGACTTTGAGAAAGTTCGGTATGGACGCAACTAGCGCGGGTGGAGGAGGTAAGTGACGACATCATGCTGGGCGGATCTTGGGTGTCTTCTTGGATTCCTGTTCACTGGCTTGTTCTTGGGGCTGATTGCTGCTATACTGATATTATTTTAAAGAAGCAGCCTATAAGTGCATTTGTTTTTTCTTTTTACCAATAAATACTACAGTTTTACACTATGGAGATTTCTTATGTTTCTATCCCATGAGTGCTTCAGTGAGAAAAACTCTTTAACCTTGTAGAAAAAGTTTTGAATCAGATAAGAGGGAGAGATTTAAAGCGCTTTTTGACCTCCTGTGTTTATAGTGGTGTCCAGCTCTGAATGAAGGTGAGGTCATACCCACTTGTGCAATTTGGTGGTGTTTTATCTCACATTGGATGAAATAAAGAATCACGGTGAAGATTGTGTACTATATGCTATGAACATATAATTAGTTGGAACTTTTTTCTGGATTTTCTCAAGGAGATAATTAGACTTGGATTGGACATAAAGTATATTATTATACATGTGCCTCTTGTTTGAACACTTATTTGCACTATTTGAAGTATTGTATATGCACATGTGCTATTATTATGCATTATTTACATTTTATCAGTCAAGCATTTTTTGATCATTTTTTTATTTATTGAGTGAGTTTATGTAGTGATACATTTATATATATATTTTCTTGTTGCTTTGTATATACATCTATTACACATTGGTTGTGATATTTTACTGTAAATTTCTATTTGGGGAGTGCTTCACTATATTTTTTTCATCATACATAAGATTTGACCATTTACAACTATCTATATGGTCATACTACACACATGCAAGAGACACTGAGAGATGGCCTGCATGGGGACTGCTGCTGCACCAAATAAACACGCAGGTAGACTGAACAATGAGAAAAAACCTTCGTCTTCAGCCAAGGGCACTTTATCTGAATGCAGTTTTCATCAGAGGGGCAAGTAAGTTGGGTGGACAAAGGTATTTTATATAATTTCAATTTAATTTCCACCATACGAGAAACCCACATGGTTGGCTTTTGATTTGGAGGTCATGAAGCATATTTAAATCCTGTCGATGATGCTGTTTTGCTGGTTTGAAATTTAAGGGCTTCTTTCACCATCCATTTTTTTCATTTTGGCCACCAAAATGCTCTCTTTAAAGCAATGGGAATATGGAATTGGATCCCCAAGTCACCCCTTAGCTGTTTAATGGTTTTGCAATCAGATTGCAGGCTATGTGCATTTCTATTATTTTCAAAAATGTTGGTGTCAAATTAGGTTTGCCACCACTTTCAGCTCTATATCGTGTCCCCTTGAACAGGAGGTGTTTTGTTAATTGCCCAGTTTGGCTACAAAAAACAATAACATTGAAATCAAGAGTGTAACTGGGAAAGCTAAAATTAGTCAAACTTTTGGACCTCTCCTTGAACTTTTCATGGCTTTTTTATATCTGTAGCAGGGTAATACTTCTGATGTCCACCCAACAAAATGCTCGCTGGTTAGAAAAGTCAGCACACTGTTTAAAGATCAACAAAACAAAGTGCCAGATGGCAGTGGTGGAAATACTCTCAGTCTCTACATTTAAAGAAATATACTTTACCGTCTTTTTCTGGCTGATGGTTGGATAAAGGCAAAGTGTACACAGATTTAGTTCTGGAATTCTGCCCTTCGCTGCTGTTCCTTATGGAAAACGCAGCTATCCCATTCCCTTGGGGTACCGGAATTTGGCAAAAGCTTCCTGTGAAGTTTGGTGGGCACAAACACTGGTCCTTCTTTATACATATACCACCATTCTGGCACAGCATAGGGCAAAGAACTGTTAAAAGAAAACATAGGTCATAAAAAAAGTGAGTACTTTTGAACTTTGGCAATAGTTTTCTCAGTAATTGGTAAGAGGTAATATTGGAAAGAACGTGGAATGCCATGCTGAAATAAATCATACAAAAACAAAAGATAAGATGTGAAAAAAGCAGCACATGACAGTTGCGTGTGAATTGAGTATGTACAGCAAAACATTTCAGTCAATCAGCCTTCTACTTTTATCATCTAAAAGGTACTTGAAAATTGGGCCCCAGACCTTGGGGGCTGTCAGCTATCTCCTTGGATAATGAACAGCTAAGATGAAAGATCCAGTTGTTTTTTAGTTTTGAGTAAAGCGATGAGGTTATGTTTGCTGTCTGTGCCCCGACATGGAAATTAAAATTTCTTGTTTGACATACAACTAAAACTGAAGAAAATGCTAAACTCTGAGTTGTCATCAGAACAACAGTGCAGTACAGAAATTGAAAATCTTCGCAAAGGGACACAGATGGAAAAAAAACCAGACAGTGGATTTAACCATTTCCTACTCCAAAATAAACAAAATGTTTTGGTGTCAGATACTTGTTAAAGGCTTCAGCAATATGTGCAGGGGTGTACCTAGGGCGGCAATTTTTAGGGGGCGACATTGTCCCGTGGAAGAAGGGACCTGTTTAGCAGCGGCGGACAGAGCCATGCAGGGCTGCCATCTGAGGGGTACCACTGGTACTCCTGTAGGTCTCCTGGACAGCAGGAGGATAGGTGTGGTGGGGAGAGCAGTTGCAGAAAGATGCACTGTGTATCTCTCCCTCCAGCAGCTGAAAGCCGGTTTGAGGTTTCCACCCCTCTCCCTCCTGACGGCTTTCCGCTGCTGGAGGGAGAGACGGACCTGGCCGGATGGTGGGGGTGTCCTGGTGTTCCTGAGTGGCCACTTTCTGCTGAGCTCCATCCCCCGCCTGCAGGCAGAGTCAGGACCAGGGGAATGCTTGGAGCAGGTAGAGGAGAAGTGGCAGAGAGGAAAGAGCCCAGAGTAGGTGAGCTGTGTTGTGTTCTCTGGGCTCTCCCTCCTGTCTTCCATCCAGCACATGATACACAATCACTGACAGATCATATGGGACTGCACACACACAGTATGATTACCACCCCCTGCCCACATTTCTACTGCCCGGAGATCAGCAGCTCTTGGAGGAGGTGGTGGTGGGGGGTTAATCGTACTGTATGTGTACAGTACCATATGATCTGACAGATTAGAAGAGAGAGAGGAGGAAGAGAGAGAGAGGGAATAGAAGAAAGAGAGGAAGAGAGAGAGAAGGAAGAGAGGGGGGAGAGAGGGAAGAGAGAGGTGGGGGAGAGAGGGAAGGGGGGGGGGAAGAGAGAGGAGAGAGAGAGAGGGGGAGGGATAAAGAGAGAGAGAGAGAGTAGAGAAGGGAGAGGGGGTGTGGAGAGAGGGAAGAGAGAGAGGGAGGAGAAAGAGGGAAGACAGAGAGAGGGGGGAATGAAAGAGATAGAGAGCGAGGGGAGAGAGAGAGAGAGAGGGGAGAGAGAGAGAAGAGAGGGAAGAGAGAGAGAGGAAAGAGAGATAGGAGAGAGGGGGAGAGAGAGGAGAGGGGGGAAGAGAGAGAGAGAAGAGAGGGAAGTGAGAGAGAGAGGGAATATAGGGTAAAGAGAGAGGGCGATAGACAGGGAGAAGAGAGATGGGGGAGAGAGAGAGGGAAGAGAGATGGGGGAGAGAGAGGGGGGAGAGAGGGAAGAAAGAGAGAGAGTAAAGAGAGAGAGAGAGGGAGAGAGCGAGAGAGAGAGAGAGGGGGAAGAAAGAGAGAGGGGGAATGTAGAGTGAAGAGAGAGGGTAGAAAGCGAGAGGGGGGAAGATAGAGAAAGATAGGGAAAAGGGTAAAGAGAGAGGGGGGAGGAGAGAGAGGGGGAGAGGGGAGAGAGAGGAAAGGGGAGAGAGGGAAAGGGAAGAGAGAGAGTGAGAAGGAAGAGAGAGAGAGGGGGGGAGTGAGAGGGAAGAGAGATAAAGGGAAGAAAGAGAGAGGGGGGCGGAGGGAAAGAAGAGAGAGGGAGGGAAGAGAGAGAGGGGAGAGAGAAAGAGAGGAGAGGGAGAGAAGAGAAAGAGAGGGAGAGAAAGAATCATATATACATACACACACTTATTGAACTCTCTTGTTCTCATTGGGGGGGGGGGCAACATTTTTTTGTGGATGGTGGTGGCGCCTGGGGGGAAAGGGAGGGGGGTTACTCGATTCTTGTGTTGCCTAGGGCAGCACAAGAACTGAATACACCACTGAATATGTGCAGTTGGTTTTCATGTAAGGACATATTGTTTCTAACTTGACTGGTGCCACAACTCCACATTTATTTATTTATTTCAGGTACCTATATAGCTCCGTCAATTTACACAGCGCTTTACATATATATCGTACATTCACATCAGTCCCTAACCCTCAAGGGGTGTACAATCTAAGGTCCCTAAGTTACATTCATACATACACATACTAGGGACAATTTAGACAGGATCCAATTAACTTACTAGCATGTCTTTGGAGTGTTGGAGGAAACCTATGCAGGCACAGGGAGAACATGCAAATTCCAAGCAGGTGGTGCCGTGGCTGGGATTCGAACCTAGTGCTGCCAGGCGGAAATGCTAACCATTTAGCCACTGTGCTGCCCCAATTGTTCAGAGTTGACCACCATTGAGGTCGATATGTGATATATATGTAAAGCGCTGCGTAAATTGACTGATCTATATAAGTACCTGTAATAAATATTAAATAGATAAATGAATATGGGAGATCAGGCTTGCAAATGCATTCAAAGACACGGGAACCAAAGGGCACACCAACAGAAAATATCAGTTGAATCACCTCTCTCTCGCTTCCTCTCTCCAGCAAGAGATAACAAATAACAACCTTCCATGGTGCAAAACAGCTTGTTTTAATGGTCAATATACTGCATATCTACTCACAATCTAGTCTGCATGAAAGGTGTATCAGAAACTGCACAGCATGATGATGTCAGCACAGGATCCACCTTGATGCATTTCGTCCCATTGGATGTTCCCAATGGATGCATTTGGATGCATTTGCTGCAGCAGATCCCACGTATTTCAGAGTGTACTGAGATCAACTATAATTTGAGGTCTCTCTTATTGGTAAGTGGCTGTGTGTTGTAATGGTGGTGGAAGTCACTGGGATACCTTGAGTTAATTAACCACTTGGATGGAATTTTTGGGAGTATAGAGAAATACTTTTACAGGAGGTGTTGACACATTATTTTATTTTCATATTTTCTTATTATAATACAGGATTTATAGCACTGACAGTTTGCGAAGTGCTTTACAAAATGAGGGCAGACAGTACAAGTACAATACAATGCAATACAGGAGGAATCAGAGGGCCCTTGTTTGGTAGAGCTTACAATCTAAAAGAGAGGGTCAAGTGATACAAAAGGTCATAATTGTGGGGAATGAGCTGATGTAGAAAGTGGAAATACAGGTGTTAGGTGGAGGCATAGGCTTCTCTGAAGAGAAGCGGTTTCAGGGATTGCCTAAAAGTGGACAGAGTAGGAGATAGCCAGACAGATTGGGATAGCCAATTCCATAGGATGGAAGAGACTTAGGAAAAGTCCTGGAGATGAGCATGGGAGGAGGTGACAAGGGAGCTTGAGAGCAGGGGGTCTTAGGAGGAAGGAAGAGAATGATTTGGTTGGTATTTTGATATTAGGTTACAGATATAGCTGGGGTAGACTTGTGGAAAGCTTTGGAAGTTATTGTTAGTATTTTGAATTTAATTTGCTGGGTGAGTGGCAGCCAATAAAGGGATTGGCAGAGAGGGGTAGCAGACACTGAGCAGCTGGTAAGGTGAATGAGTCTAGGAGCAGCATTCATGATGGACTGAAGGGGGTATAGCCTCTATAGAGGTAATCCAATAAGGAGGCAGTTGCGGTAGTCAAGACAAGAGATGACTAGAGAGTGAGTTAGCTTTGTGCTGTCATTGGTTAGGAAGGGGCGTATATTGGAGATGTTGTGGAGGTTGAGGCGGTAAGCTTTGGACACTGATTGTATGTGGGGTCACGATTACAACTAGTACCTTGGTATGCGGGGACAGGTTGATACAGTAGGTGCTCTATTGATCTTGACAGAGGTCAGGGGAAGTGGCATGTGGGAGAGAAAATATTGTGAACCTTTATTTGATATTCACATTTTCCATTTTCAATTTATTTGAGATTATAAAGGTATACCACAACAATATTGTTGAATGAGATTTACAGTATGTGGTTGCATTCTAGTGTTGTTGAGTGCTGCTGTAAGCACATAATATATTGCGATTTATTATTGAATTTTTGCAGTAAGCACAGGTTTTTTTTGTTTAATATAAATATAGTTTGCCATCTTATACCCAATTTCAAATCTCCCCTATATGTGTTGTATGTGCTGTATGGAGTACTAAATTTCATCCTGCATTCAAGATTAGAAGGGGTTACACCGTGTGAATACTTCCACTGCCTGTTTTTTTCTTTTTTGTTAATGTAGAGAGGTATATTGAGGTCCATCAATTGACCATGCTATGTTGGGATATCTTTCTTCCATCGTAGTTTGAAAATATTCTTTTGCTGGAGTGAACTTTATTACTTCAGCACAGTGCCAGTGATTGCTGGGTTGCATTAGCAGGATGAATAGTAGAACCACACGATAACTGGGCTGTGTCCCTTAATCCCGTAAATACATGCTTTTATTTTTGACTGGAATTTAGTTTTATTGTCCCTTGTGACCAAAGTTTGGTTTTAAATATTGTAGCTGCAGTATGGGTGGGAAGTAATATTTTTACATGTAATTTTATGATGTCCTAGGGGACATAAATCAAGGAGAGGCTTGGATGCCTTTCAGCACGCTCCTTAGAGGGGTCCCTATGGCTCACGCACACATAGCTGCACAGCGATATACACGTGAGAATGATGACAGCACACACTCTGCTGTAGGCCACCAGAACTAGTCAGCCTTGATCCGATGACTATTCCACCCACACAAACATCATAAGTAAGCAGGTCCCTGTGCACTGAACACCCAGTGACAGTGAGTGGAAGCAGACGGAATAAGGGTAGGTCCAGGAGATTTCTGGTCCACTAGATCTCAGTCCAAACACCCCTCCCACCCCCGAAGCCTTTACTGTGCCGCGGTCTCTGATGTAAAGCAGACACTTGAAGACACAGCATTGAGAAATCAAAATGTGCCTGGGTCTGTGTCCAAAGAGGAAAGACGCATGGTTAACTCTTATAGCATAAAACAGTACGCATTCGTTTATATAGAGTGCCTGAAGCATTTTACATTGCAGGAAGAGAGTATTACGTAAACCCATACTTATGCCAAGATCTTGGATGCCCAAAGCTATTTAAAGTAGAAGCCCACCCAAAACATTCTTTTTTGTTTTGCAAAGAGTAGGGCTCTGGTGTCTGACCTGAGGATGTTTGGTACTTGGCTGCGTGGTTCTTTGAAGATCTTAGCAGTCAGTAGTGGTTAGTGAGTGCCTTCATTTGCAAAGGGCAATGATGTCTTGACTGTCTCCTGCAACTGGTCTCTGACCACTCCTGTGGGTGTCCACAGTCTCGAACCATCTCCAATGGTATGTCTGCAGTTTCTTACAGTCAACTGTATCATTATTTGTGGCCCTTTGGTGCTGTAAGGGAGGCAGTTGAGACCCCCTGTAACTCATAAGCTGACAACCACTGAAGTAGGGACAGATTAGAACCAGGTTTTTATTGCAGTCTGTATAATCAGTAGGGAGATTCTCCTTTCTTGTTCTGGAGGCTGAAGCAGATGTGCATGCGCAGCTCAATGTACACGCCACACAAGAATGCGAGCAGGCAGGTAGGTTTATTTTATTTTAGAAGAGACATTGCAATAATTTTCTGCAGTAAATAGCCAGCCTGGTAGTAAGTTTTGTCATTTTGAGTGTAGTTCTACTTTACTTATCATCCGGCTGCATCCCTCATTGGACTCCGAGAAAAGGATTTACGAGAAAAGGATTTTACAGTGAGTACCAAAGTCCTATTTTCTCTATTGTCCAATGAGGGACACAGCTCGATGACAATTAAGCAACATAGATCCATTTCTTCTCTAGGTCTCTGGATAACCCCATGTTGCTTTTTTTAAGTTATCTTTTCTATTACCCATGGAGGGACATAGCTTGATGACAATTAAGCAACATAGGTCTGTGTCTCTTTTAGGCGACAGTATAACCCTGCGTTGCTTAATATCATCAAGCTATGTCCATCAATGAACTCTGAGAAAAGGATTTTCCAGTGAGTGCAAAAATCATGATAATTTTTGATGAGAAACATGAAAACACAGGAAAATGTGCACAGAGAGGTGCAAGTCCAGTAAAACACCAAACATATATGTATTGCAACTGTGTAGTTAACTGTTTGCTTGGAGTTGTGTTAACAGTATAAGGGCTCATTCATACTAGCTTTGCTCTCTGAGGAGCGATACATGTTTAGATCACTCTTCAAGGAGTATTTGACAGGCAGTAAGGAGGCCTTGTATTGTCTCCTCACTGCTTGTGTTAACTCCTTGGACCCTGCTCCAGCATGCTGAAACTACTTGCATTGGATACAGCTATGGGTTGGTTGCAAAGGGCCCCATTCACTTGAAAGGGTCTGGTTTGGCAGGTGGCAGCAACCGCCAAAAGTGACAGGAGGTGAAGCAAAGCATCGTGATGGTGGCATGTGTACACAACCAGCCGCTGTGTTTGCAGCGAAAGGGGGTAGTAGTAGACGTAGTGGTGTATTTCGTTTTTGTGCTGCCCCAGGCAATACAAAAATCAGCTGCCCCCCTTCCATCTGGACATTTGGACACCCTCCAGCAGCCCCAACCTGTCGCAGGTGACCCATCTGCTCTACACCGTCATCCTCTGTTCCAACACTTAAAGGCACAGCTCACAGGATGACATCCGCTGGGCATTGCCAAAGCCATGATGAGGACCGGGAAGGAGAGTCTGACACCATCCAGCCACCTCTCATGGATCCCAGCTCCTGCTGTTCCTCTGCCTCCACTGCTCCCCAGTGTGTCACTTCTGTCGATGGCGGCGTGGCCCCCCTGAAAAATGCCGCCCTATGCAAATGCCTTGTTTGCCTTGCGGCGTATGCACCCCTGGGTTAAGGGACAATAAAAGATTGAGAGTGGGGTTTACCCCCACCCAAACACCTAGTGTGAATGAGCCCTTTGTTCTCTGGTGCTAAACCTGCGGGTATATGATGTTCGGCCCTCAGACCTCAGCAGTCTGTAGAGGGAACATTGATTAGGGTAATAGCACTGATCCCTACTAGCCTCATGTAACATTGTCCCAGTTTTGTATTGTCTTCTTGCAGCCAGGGGCAGACTGACAACTCATGGGGCCCCTGGGCAATAGGGGATCATGGGGCCCCTATGTCCTTGCCCAATCTCAAAAAAGCCTATGAAAAAGGTACCAGGGGCATCTCATGGGGCCCCCTACTGACCCCGGTCCCTCCGACAGTGCCCAAGTTTCCAAATGGTCAGTCCGCCCCTGCTTGCAGCATATCCTCAGCCAAATACATGGCATATCCACACCCTCTGACCCTCATTTCCTCTATTAGGTCTGCAATTTTTGATAGTCCTCTCAAGCATTACATATATAGAACATTATGTGCGGCCCTTTGGTGATGTCAGGGGCCTCATCTGAGGCCCCCTTTAGCTTCTAGTAGCCGATTGCAACTACACCATCACCAGGCATTGGAAAAAGTGATATCTGATTGTACATCTGAATGCAAACTGCAAAATGCTGCCTGATATAGGAAGGCCATTGAGGGATACCAGAGTATATACTAGAAGCTTAGGTAAGAGTAAAGGAAAGAAGAATGAATGGCAGATGTTATAGAATGTCCTTGGACAGCTGCCCATATATGCAGAAAAGCTTGTTAGCAATCTGCCCTTATTAGAAGGAAAGGAGGGCGCTCATAAAACAAGCTGAGAATTAGCAGGGAACTTACAAGGTTATTGAACAGTTTTAGGGCTGTGGCCTCAGCTGTTCGGAAACGCTGGAACATTGCCTGGCACTTAGAGGAGAACGCGGCCTGACAAGATCAGAACTCATAATGAACATGTACAGTTATGTGCCAAGAATGAGCTGACAGACAGGGAGAAGGGGGAGAGCAAGGCAAGCCCCGTAGGTGAAGAGGATTAGTGTAACGAAGGATGACGATGGACAATATATCAATATAATAGGCCAGTGAAAAAAGGAATGCTGAAGTGCAAAGTAACATGAGCAATAAGTCAACTTTCCCAAAGTCATATCTCAGAAAGATAAATTCGGGTTTAATAATACAGATTACTGCACTTTATGTTTAAAAAAAAAAACATCTCAGCTTTTACTTAAAGTGTATGTTTAGTAGGAAAGGGTTAAACTGGTCAATTTATTTTTTGCAATTTGTGTTCCACTGGGGAGATTTACAATTACTTAGGCCCCAGCCACAGGGGCGGCAGGCTCTACCATTTTAGATCCGGTTTACAGGCATTCTTTTTTTATTTCAAAGGGATTTTACACTGAAGTACCATGCTGCAACCACATGCTAAGCATTTTCTCATGCAATTTTAGCGCAGTACCTTTTTCTTTAATGAGTAAATTTGTCTAGCGGGAGTCTCCCTCTCTAAATGAGACCGAGAAGAATCAGGCTCACTTATGCAGCCCACATATTATCTGAAGTATCTGGAGGCACTGTTCTAAACCCAAGGGTCCCCAAACTGCAGCCCAGGGGCCGGATGTGGCCATTTGCTTGCCTTTATCTGGCCCTTGATGCATTACTTCTGGCACTGACACCTACAATAGAGCACTATTACTCCCGCTGACACCAAACATGGGACACTAATCCTCTCACTACTATCAATAATAGAGCACTATTTCTCCCACTGACACCAACAATGGGGTGCTACTATTCCTCCCACTGACACCAAAGATGGGGCACTAATCCTCTCACTACTATCAATAATGGAGCACTATTTCTCCCACTGACACCAACAATGGGGTGCTACTATTCCCACTGACACCAACAATAGGGCACTATTCCTCCCACTGATACCAATGATGGGGCACTATTCCTGCCACTGATACCAATGATGGGGCATGATTCCCCCCACTGACACCAACAATATGGCACTATTCCTATCACTGACACCAAGGATTGGGCATTATTCCTCCCACTGACACCAATGATGGGGCACTATTCCTCTCACTGATACCAATAATGGGGCATTGTATACTCCCACTGGCCACAATCCAGCCCAACTAAAGCTTGAAAGGCAGTAAACTGGCCCTTTGTTTAGAAAGTTTGGAGACTCCTGTTCTAACCCCTGTTGATTAGCTGTTTATACAACATGCACAAAGTGGATCCAGGATTATCACTGCTATGAGAGATGTGCTACCCTCCTTAAAGCGGACCTAAACTATTGCCATTTTTGCAGGATTCCAGGAAAGGGTCCTGAATGGGAGATCTATTTCCCCACTGTTTGGGTTGTGGCCCCTTTAAGGATAAGTTCAAGGGACATTTTGAGTATTCTCACCCATGCAGGGTGAAGGATATCTGGGTAGTCTGCTTAGAGGGGACTGAGAGAGTACCCCCAATTCAGAGGCTCGGAGGGACCTTGGGTGGGAAAGAGCCTCACAACCCTGATTACAGGGACTCTGGTCCCAAAAGGGCTAACCCACCTGCAAGGGAGGCTTGAAAAGCAACAGAAAGGAGTCAGCACATGTCTATGAAGTGGAGTGGAGTAGCCCCCAGTTGTTAGATTGTGTGGGCTTTTCACTTTTCACCATCTCCACAAACCAATTCAAAACCATGGCACCCTTTAGCTCAAAGAAAAACCACAAACAAGCTACCTGGCTACATTGTACAAAGGTACCCAATTCTCCCCTGGAACTTACAACTGGATCTCCTATTTTCCACCTGAAACCCTCTTGAAAATGTATTAATGCTCTACAAATGTACTTTTCAGAGCCTGGGTTCAAACCTGGGCCTTCTGGGGTGAAAGGCAATGTTTCTTCTTGCTGAGCCACCTGGAATGCTGGACAGTGCCCTTGACAATTATTTAGATGAGCCTACCTTGACCTTGTTTATCTTGAACCTTGAACCCCTTGCTCCTCCCATGAACTTCCTTATAAAAGCCATGTCTCTGCATTTCCTATTTGCCAGATTATTGTGCCTTCTCCAGCCAATATCCTGCTTGTCTCTCCTGCTGCCGTCTATACCTTCGCTACTGACCTTTGGCTTGTTCCTGGACAACGATTCTGCCTCATCCTCGTCTACTACCGTTTGTGACCGACCCTTGGCTTGTTGATTGACTCTGCTTCTGCTTCATCCCTAACCTGTTCGATCTGCTATTGGATTCCGGCTTGCTCATTCCCTGGTGGGGTGATCCTGAGATCTGCGACCTGGTACTAACACACAGCTAAATCCATCTCCACAATTAGGAGCTCTGGTGAAAACCGGTTAGTGCTTAGACCCCGCACCTCAGGTGAGCCTGCGTCATTACCTGCTGGTGTACCTATCCTTCTGGTTTCAGGTAAACCTTAACACTGCTGTGACAGCTGGTCTCTGAACCTGACCCAGACCCTGACAGTACTTCTTATAAACCACACCTAAATATTTAGTGAGAAAATTAGCAGAAATCTGCCAACTAAGTAGCAGGGCTCATCAATCCTCCTGAACATGCATGGAATATGTACGCCATTCCGGGCTAGCCAATCAAGATGACCGGCACCTCGAAGTAACCAATGAGAAGATGCCAGCGAGGGACCTAGCGGGCATTTATTTACTCGAGCCAAGATGAGTATTTCAGAGTTTAGTTCCACTTTAACATTGACAGGGGTGCATACAATGATCAGCTTTTGATCATTTATATAAAATCTTTATCCCTAGAGGGAAAAAAACAGTTGCTGTAACTGAATATAAAGTGTGTGTTGGAGTTCAGCTTTAATCTGTTAGTCCATCTATATTTGCTAGTCCATCTAACACTACCCTCCCCCTAGATCGACAATGCTGCTGTTGGAAAGTGTCTCTATTACTCCTCCATCCAGAGTAGAGACACCCTAAGACAAGAGGAGTGTTACTGGCCAGATCAGCAGGTAAACATAAAGGGGGAAAAAAGACTAAAAAAAAAAAAACTAATGCAGCCATCACATCTATGAATTGGTAAGTTGCAATATATTATGATTTTGTTTTTGGGTTTAAATACACTTTAACTATTAAAATGCTATCACAATAAGGATTGTAGCACTCTCCTAGAGAGCTGGGGGGGCAGACTCCAATGCTTAGACAGAGGCTGAGTAGCAGCCTGGGTGTAATAGCCAGAGAGGGGTCAAATTGTGGTCAGGACTGAGAGGCTCTGAAGGCCAGCCATTATGGAATTTCCCCTGCTCTAGGGCTTTTGAAAGAAGGCACCGGAGGCAGTGGGTGGATCTGAGGAGTGGCTGGCTTTTACTCTTGAGGAGTTCTAGCCAATACCAACAGGAGGTTGGCAAGGGGCTGGGACACCCTTAAAAGCATTGGAGCCTGCTCAGTGTCAAGGAGAGTTTGGGTGAAAGACAGAGAGGAGGATGTGAGGCTGAAGGAAGGAGGCCCAGTGGGATAGGGCCTACCTGCAGGCCTGGATCTGGAAAGGAGGAAAGCTCAGAGCTCACTGGCCCCCTAAAGAGGACCACCTGTATGGCAGGGAAGGAGCAGCCCAGTGGCCTGGTAGCAGCCACCAACCCACAAGTGGTACAAGAGAGGATCTGAGTGAGTATCCCTGTAACCCATGGGCGGATACGGAAGGAGCACTCTGGTGGAAAACCAGATTAGCCACCTTCCAGCGGCCAAACTTGTAAATAGTTCCTGGAAGTTGTCCTCAGTTTATCAGTTCCCACTGGGCATCTTGTAAACCCCTAACCCTATCCCAGTTCAAATCCCCTAAATAAAACAACAAACCCAAAGCTCAATGACTGATTTCTGACTCTGGATGAAAGCTTTTGTGAAGATGTGTGATGCCTGGCTGTGCAGGACAATAGGGGGACCAAAATCTTCTAGCGGCTCCTAAGGGGTTAGAGCTACAGGATCATGGCATTTGGGGCCTTGCTGTAATCTCTGTATAATAGAGCATGTAAAAGTCCTTATCCCTGATGTAAACCTCACCAGAATTCTGCATTGCCAGAATAAGCACTCTCCCTGCGACACCGGTTTCCGGTGTAAGACGTTCGGATTAGTCAGCCTTGGATTACTTACATAGGTCATTAGTTATAATAATAAACGCTCTCAGTGTAATGTCCCTGGGGATGTATTTCAAACCTGGAGAGTGGTGTTCCGCATGTCAATCACTTCTATATGAACTGACATAAAAGCGATGTAATTGTTTAGTATGCAAGCAACTATATGGAGGCATACAAATATATAACAATCCTCCTATCATGCAGGCTTGTTTAAAGGAATTGTATAGTGAGAGAAGTATGAATACTTGTTGCTTATCGTGCCTTCTGAAATTGCTTGTTGCCAGCTATACTCTCCACTCGCTAGAAATGACATGCATGAATGGCATGCATAGAGTATACTGTCCCAGTATATGTATGTAATTCATAAGTTCTGACCTTATCCCTGCTTCACTTGCTACATGCTTGTGTAATGCTTGTCTAGTTAGGCTGTCAGCTCCCCACTCTCTAAAAGAAGCTTTTGAAGCTTAGGGAATTTAGATACCCAGCCTGAATTTTTAATAGGGCCTCGCCAATCCCTCAAGAGGTGTGCCTAGATGGTGGTTGGGTTCCTGTTAAATAGTGTGGAGCCCGAGGGTGCTCCAGGGGCAGCTCACCTTAGGAGAACTACTGGGCTGGATACTGTACTACTTTGTTGGAGGCTGCCTTTATTTGCATTCTAGGATTTGGTGAGGCTGCATTTGGAGGCTGCCTTTATGTGCATTCTAGGATTTGGTGAGGCTGCCTTTATGTGCGTTCTAGGATTCGGTGAGTAGAGCCTCTTTACTTGTTCTGAAGCTGTTCATGGCCCCCAGCCGTGAAATGTGGACTGTTTCAGCTTCTTATCACTTTTGCTTCACATCACTGCATGGTCTCCAGATGTACACCTATAGACTGTCCTAGTCTACTGATTGTCTATACTTGCAAATACTTTTGCTACTAGTAAGAAAGAAATATGTCTTATATTCAGCTGAAGTATCTTGCATCACCCCCAGATCCCATCCCAAGTTCTACTAGTAAAAAATCTACAAAATAAGACATCCCCTAGATCCAGTGTGGATGGACTGTTGCTGTGTGTCTCGCTGCTTTGCACTGCCTTGGGAAAGAACCTGTTTAATCTACAACGGCCCCTACAAGGGTGGCGCTACACGTGTCTCTGGCCAGTGACTCAGAAAATATTTATTGAAGATGAAAGGTCAATATGAAAGCCAGTGAGAAAGTGTTGAACTATGTGCTTTGCAGCTGGCTCAGTTATTGGCTTCATGGTGGCATGGCACCGACACAAGGATTTATGCATAAACTGCCATAACTGCATTCTAATATTAGTTTTTTCACAGTTAAAGGGTCAGGCCTCCCAAAACTGATATTTTTGTCTTTAGCAAAATGTTGGAGGCCTGAGATTCCTATATCTCCAGAGTCTGTTTGTCAGGAACATCTTATCAGGCTAAAGCACATAAGCATCCTGATGAAGTCACGTGTTGTGACGTAACACATAGGATGGGCCAATGACATCAAGCTGGAAACTGGAAGTCTGCGTGCCGCCATTTTGCGAGTGACAAAATGCTGGAGATTACTGTAGCAGTGAGTTTTACACTGAGGTGTCCCAGGAGGACACATTTTAATGTGAGTAAATTTTATTTTAAATAAAGGCTGTGTTTGGTTGGACATACTACACTATATTCAGCATTTTTGCTCTACATGACTACGGAGATTGGAGTGGATTCAATATAAGGTGTTGACAAAGAGTGGGAAGAAGTTGTACTTTAGACTTCATAAACCTGCCCAGGCTAAAGGGAAAAGCACAGTTTGACCTGTCATTATGGGTCAAACGTTAAGGTGAGCGCATAAATGTGTTGGAAGGTGGAGGAGCAAAAAGGGGTGTCACAAGAGCACTGTGCACAGGAATATAGCGGTGCAAATATATTTGTCCATATTAAGTCATTGTGGAATATATGGGACTTTTTATGTCATACACAAGTGAACACATACACTGTGGATATAATTGTTAATATCATTGTCTATATATAGCCATTGTGGTATATATGGAACTTTTCTGGATGTTTGATACTACACATTAGTGATTACTAGCACTGTGGATTATATTGTTTATCTAACACTGTCACTTTTATTATGTAAGTGCACATTCAGTGTATTTGTGTGAATATATGTTTTATGCACAGCATTTTTTTACTGAATAAAAGCTCGCACATATTTGCAGGCATAGAAGTTTACGTGCATCATATGAGCATGCGCAGATATACATGCATGTCCACTGCCACCAAGTAGGCTATTGAAACCTGAACTCAGCACAAACTCCTTGCTGAAGGGTCTTCAGCCTTTTTCTTGTGTTCCTGATCCTCATTCTGATCTTGTTATTGACCTGGTTTCCACCTGACCTGCTTTTAAATTACCCTTGTCTAATTATACTTGCTGTCCATCTCCACTACTGACCTCAGCCTAGACTACTGACCAGGCTTTTGCTCAACAACGTTATACCTCGCTGCTTGCTTGTTGCTGACCTTTGCTTGTCTCTGACTCTGGTCCTGCCTAGGACTTTGTGCCTTCCTGCTCCTCAGCTGTTAGTAGACCAGTACTGGGACCCCGTCTTTAACTGAACTTGGCATATCCATAGTGTACAACCAGCTGTACTCCTGCCAGACACCAGCACTTGTGCCTTTCAATCACCCCTGTAGACCCTCACAACTTCCAGGGTGCTTGGACAGAAAAAGTGCTAGAGGCCACTCTCCATTTCAGGCTCGTCATATAGGCACTTGACACTTTTGGGGTTTTCATTAGCGAGATCTCTGCGAGTTATTGGGTCTGCAGACCAATTTGGTCATTATAGCATATCCCATTCTAAATAAAGAATTCTTATTTTATGAATGCAGCACGAGATGCTGGGACACACGCAAAGTTAGGCAAGAAAGCCTGAATCTATTTAAAGGCAATATTATAGTTGCTGACTATAAGAGCTGTCACGATCGTGGCGTCAGACCCCAGACCTTCCAGAAGGAAAGATTTCTTACAAAAAGGTCAAACGGGTGCAAAAAACTATTTACAAAAAAAGATGTAACTAAGATATATATATATATATACATACAGTGTATATATACGGAGACTAACAGCACAGCAAGGAGATATCAGAGAGAGGTGAAAGGGTTAAAGTACTTGCCAAAGTCCTGGGTTAGCAGATCCAAGTTTCAGAGCGAAAGGACACAGGTCTCCCCAGGTGGTACTGATGTTAAAATGGGAGACGTCTTCAACTTTTTCTTAGGCCTGACAGCCTATTTTGTAGTCCCCAGCAGGGGGTGCCTCTGAAGTCAAGGACCAATACCCCGTTTAGGGCGTGAAGGTATGGGTGGATACCTCAACTAGAGCCAAAATCTCCTGTAACTCATATTTTGGCCCATAACTTTCCATCTGCACAAGTGATATTCCACCCGCGGGTAGATTATTATACAAACACGTCTGAGGATTGAATAGATATGAATTATGTAATTCTATACTGAACGGTTCATGAGATCTACTTTGCTGCTTTCCTATGTCTTAGAGACAAGGAGAGTGATCCATCAAATTGTTCGCCTTCTCATGGCCAATCTGATTATATGTCCAGTTTTTATGTAGGTCTCTCATATTCCAAGATATGAGACAGGGGAAAAATGGATTTAACAAAGGTTATCTGATTCTGCCACATACGCTGAGTTAGGTTTATTAGGTTGGTGTCAGGGCTCCGGGGTGTGACCAGAGGTATGTGACTGACGCAGGGAAACGCAGGCTTCAGATAAGTTATAAACAATATAATTTATTAAAGACTAACAATACAAACAAACGCAGTGCAATACTAAAACATAATACAGTGCAAACGAACCAAACCCAACCACCCACAGATAACAGTACATACAATGCAAGCGTCGTCAGGCAGGCCGGGTCAATAACAATCGGGCAGGTAGGTACAGGGGGTCAGGCAGAGAATGGTCGGGGTCACAAGCCAGGGATAAAACAGGAGAAGTCAGCAGAGGTCCGGATCAGGCAGGGTCAGCAACGAATCAGACAGAGACAGGAACAGGAACAGGAATGCAGGAACAAGATACAGGGCCCAGGAAAAAAACACACACCAAGGCAAAGACTGCAGGTCTGGCCATCACTTAAATACACCTGCATAAGCAGTTTCAGGTGTTTGGCTGGCTGCAGGGTTGAGTCTCTGATTGCTGGGAGCACCCGCTGGCCAGCCCTGGTACTGCAGCCCACAAGGCAGGTGAGTCCCACCATTACTGGCAAGTCCATTCCTAACAGTACCCCCCCCTCAAGGAGCGGCCTCAGGACGCTCCAAACAGTCCTAGCTGGGCAAAATGTTCCACCGCCCGGGTCTGGTAACTGGCGGGATATCAAAGACTGGCACACCGGGCAGGACTCCGGGCAGCGGCACACCGGGCAGGACTCCGGGCAGCGGCACACCGGGCAGGACTCCGGGCAGCGGCACACCGGGCAGAGGCACATCGAGCAGGACTCTGGGCAGCGGCACATCGGGCAGGACAGCGGCACATCGGGCAGGACTCTGGACAGCGGCACATCGGGCAGGACTCCGGGCAGCGGCACATCGGGCAGCGGCACATCGGGCAGGACTCCGGGCAGCGGCACATCGGGCAGGACTCCGGGCAGCGGCACATCGGGCAGGACTCCGGGCAGCGGCACATCGGGCAGGACTCCGGGCAGCGGCACATCGGGCAGCGGCACATCGGGCAGGACTCCGGGCAGCGGCACATCGGGCAGGACTCCGGGCAGCGGCACATCGGGCAGGACTCCGGGCAGCGGCACATCGGGCAGGACTCCGGGCAGCGGCACATCGGGCAGGACTCCGGGCAGAGGCACATCGGGCTGGACTCCGGGCAGAGGCACATCGGACTGGACTCCGGGCAGAGGCACATCGGATCACCAGGCGAAGCAGCAGGCACCGGGCCACCAGGCAGAGCAGCAGGCACCGGGCCCCCAGGCGGGGCGACAGGCACCGGGCCCCCAGGCGGAGCGGCAGGCACCGGGCCCCCAGGCGGAGCGGCAGGCACCGGGCCCCCAGGCGGAGCGGCGGGTGCCCCCCCCTCAAGGAGCGGCCTCAGGACGCTCCAAACAGTCCTAGCTGGGCAAAATGTTCCACCGCCCGGGTCTGGTAACTGGCGGGATATCAAAGACTGGCACACCGGGCAGGACTCCGGGCAGCGGCACACCGGGCAGGACTCCGGGCAGCGGCACACCGGGCAGGACTCCGGGCAGCGGCACACCGGGCAGAGGCACATCGAGCAGGACTCTGGGCAGCGGCACATCGGGCAGGACAGCGGCACATCGGGCAGGACTCTGGACAGCGGCACATCGGGCAGGACTCCGGGCAGCGGCACATCGGGCAGCGGCACATCGGGCAGGACTCCGGGCAGCGGCACATCGGGCAGGACTCCGGGCAGCGGCACATCGGGCAGGACTCCGGGCAGCGGCACATCGGGCAGGACTCCGGGCAGCGGCACATCGGGCAGGACTCCGGGCAGCGGCACATCGGGCAGCGGCACATCGGGCAGGACTCCGGGCAGCGGCACATCGGGCAGGACTCCGGGCAGCGGCACATCGGGCAGGACTCCGGGCAGCGGCACATCGGGCAGGACTCCGGGCAGCGGCACATCGGGCAGGACTCCGGGCAGAGGCACATCGGGCTGGACTCCGGGCAGAGGCACATCGGACTGGACTCCGGGCAGAGGCACATCGGATCACCAGGCGAAGCAGCAGGCACCGGGCCACCAGGCAGAGCAGCAGGCACCGGGCCCCCAGGCGGGGCGACAGGCACCGGGCCCCCAGGCGGAGCGGCAGGCACCGGGCCCCCAGGCGGAGCGGCAGGCACCGGGCCCCCAGGCGGAGCGGCAGGCACCGGGCCACCAGGCGAGGCGACAGGCACCGGGCCCCCAGGCGGGGCGACAGGCACCGGGCCCCCAGGCGGGGCGACAGGCACTGGGCCACCAGGTGGGGCGACAGGCACCGGGCCACCAGGCGGGGCGACGGGCATCGGGCTCCCAGGCGGGGTGACGGGCACCGGGCCCCCACGCGGGGCGACGGGCACCGGGCCCCCACGCGGGGCGACGGGCACCGGGCCACCAGGCGGGGCGACGGGCACCGGGCCACCAGGCGGGGCGACGGGCACCGGGCCACCAGGCGGGGCGACGGGCATCGGGCCCCCAGGCGGAGCGGCGGGCGCCGGACCCCCAGGCGGGGCGACAGGTCTCGGGCCCCCAGGCTGAGCGGCAGGCGCCAGACCCCCAGGCGGAGCGACAGGTCTCGGGCCCCCAGGCGGAGCGGCGGGCGCCGGACCCCCAGGCGGAGCGACAGGTCTCGGGCCCCCAGGCGGAGCGGCGGGTGCCGGACCCCCAGGCGGAGTGACAGGTCTTGGGCCCCCAGGCGGAGCGGGGGCGCCGGACCCCCAGGCGGAGCGACAGGTACCGAGTCACCAGGCACGACAGTGGGCTCCGAGTCAACTGGCATGACCACTAGCACTGGGTCAGGCATTGGATCGTCTGGCTGGACAGCGGGCATCGGGTCACCAGGCATCAGGTCATTTGGCTCGAGAGCGGGCACCGCGTCATCTGGCAAGGCAGTGGGCACCAAGTCACCAGGCACGACAGTGGACTCTGAGTCAATTGGCACGACAGCGGGCACCGGGTCATCAGGTACCGGATCGTCTGACTCGACAGCAGGCACCGGGTCATCTGGCGCTGGATCGTCTGGCTCGACAGCAGGCACCGGGTCATCTGGCGCTGGATCGTCTGGCTCGACAGCGGGCATCGGATCACCAGGCATGACCGCGGGCACTGGGTCAACAGGCATTGGATTGTCTGGCTCGACAGCGGGCACCGCGTCATCTGGCAAGGCAGTGGGCACCGAGTCACCAGGCACGACAGTGGGCTCTGAGTAAATTGGCACGACAGCGGGCACCGGGTCATCAGGTACCGGATCGTCTGGCTCGACAGCAGGCACCGGGTCATCTGGCGCTGGATCGTCTGGCTCGACAGCGGGCATGGGGTCACCAGGCATGACCGCGGGCACTGGGTGATCAGGCATTGGATCGTCTGGCTCGACAGCGGGCATCGGGTCACCAGGCATGACAGCGGGCACTGGGTCATCAAGCATTGGATTGTCTGGCTCGACAGCGGGCATCGGGTCACCAGGTATGACAGTGGGCTCCGAGTCACCAGGCATGACCGCGGGCACTGGGTCAGACATTGGATCGTCTGGCTCGACAGCGGGCATCGGGTCACCAGGCATCAGGTCATTTGGCTCGACAGCGGGCACCGCGTCATCTGGCAAGGCAGTGGGCACCGAGTCACCAGGCACAACAGTGGACTCTGAGTCAATTGGCACGACAGCGGGCACCGGGTCATCTGGCGCTGGATCGTCTGGCTCGACAGCGGGCATCGGGTCACCAGGCATGACAGCAGGCACTGGGTCATCAGGTACCGGATCGTCTGGATCGACAGCGAGCACCGGGTCATCTGGCGCTGGATCGTCTGACTCGACAGCGGGCATCGGGTAACCAGGCATGACAGCGGGCACTGGGTCATCAGGCATTGGATCGTCTGGCTCGACAGCGGGCATCGGGTCACCAGGTATGACCACGGGCACTGGGTCATCAGGCATTGGATCGTCTGGCACGACAGCGGGCATCGGGTCACCAGGCATGACAGTGGGCACCAGGTCATCAGGTACCGGATCGTCTGGCTCGACAGCGGGCACTGGGTCATCAGGCGTGATAGGATCATCAGGCTGGATCAGTTCATCAGGCTGGGTACAGACATCAGGCTGAAGTGCGGGTGCCGAGGCACCAGGCTGAACCACGGAAGGCAGGTTCTCAGACGGCAGGTTCACCGGTTTGGATACTGGCAGGATGGTACTGGTTGGAAAGAATTTCCGCTTTTTTCTGGTTTTAACTACTGGGGCACTGCAAGTAATCACAGGTCTGCAAACGAATGGAGCAGCTGAGGACAGAGAAGAGCTGGAAGATGGAACAGAGGAGGGAGCAGTTGCTACAGAGGACTTCTTTACCGGGTTAAAGAAAGGATAGGTGCAGCGAGTGGGAGCAGAGGACTGGTATGTGGTAGTTAGAGTATACTGGGCAGTCACTGGGGGTGCTGTCGGGGATGCAGGAAGAGTGCCTTGAGCGGAGGAATGATGTTGTAAGCTGACTGAGGCTGGGTGCAACAAGTCTGACCATGTCTGCAGTATGGGTTGAACAAAGCTCAGCTTACACAAAGCCTGTCTGGTCAAAGACTGCACTGCGTTTATACAATCTCTTAGTACCTGTGGTGAACATGCAGAATAACGCTCCAGAAAGTAATCCACATCATCCTCTAATAACCATACCAGGGACTCTACCTGGTCGGCACTAAATGGCGGCAAAAATTCATCCCTGCATTCGGGGGTACCAGATGAAACCAACTCAGCACAAACCTGAATCAATGGCTGCACCTCAGAGAATTCTGTGCCCTGATCTACTAGAACATGAGCGATCCGTTTACATTCTAGCAGTTCATCCCTGGGATACTCCTTCAGAGTTTGATAAGCATATTCTCTGTCATCAAACACTAGCAGAGATAAATACACAACCTCATCCAGATCCATCCTTCCCAGCAACAAGCCAAGATGGCTTCCCTGTGCAGCCACTTCTGGTCAGGATTGGCCTTGGTGTAATGTCAGGGCTCCGGGGTGTGACCAGAGGTATGTGACTGACGCAGGGAAACGCAGGCTTCAGATAAGTTATAAACAATATAATTTATTAAAGACTAACAATACAAACATAAACGCAGTGCAATACTAAAACATAACACAGTGCAAACGAACCAAACCAAACCACCCACAGATAACAGTACATACAATGCAAGCGTCGTCAGGCAGGCCGGGTCAATAACAATCGGGCAGGTAGGTACAGGGGGTCAGGCAGAGAATGGTCGGGGTCACAAGCCAGGGATAAAACAGGAGAAGTCAGCAGAGGTCCGGATCAGGCAGGGTCAGCAACGAATCAGACAGAGACAGGAACAGGAATGCAGGAACAAGATACAGGGCCCAGGAAAAACACACACCAAGGCAAAGACTGCAGGTCTGGCCATCACTTAAATACACCTGCATAAGCAGTTTCAGGTGTTTGGCTGGCTGCAGGGTTGAGTCTCTGATTGCTGGGAGCACCCGCTGGCCAGCCCTGGTACTGCAGCCCACAAGGCAGGTGAGTCCCACCATTACTGGCAAGTCCATTCCTAACAGTTGGAATCTTTCAACTCCTGGGAAAGCTTGCCTTATCTCTTCCGAGGTGTTAAATTGCACAGGTTCTTTGGACAGCTAGGCCCTGGCTCAGAGAGGTGTTTTATAGCTCTGGGCTCCCTGCCCGCTCTAGCCAGCCAGTGACCCACAACCAGATGTCACTGTGGCTGAACAGAGAGGAAGGGGGAGAATGAGGGACAACATGGAGATTCTTAACAAAATGGCGGACTGCGTCCTTCACTGTGTGTACACTTGTTACAGCAGCAAGTTAGCTTCTACACAAAAAATGAGGAAGGGTTGTAACAGCGCAAACACTGCAAAGTCCTGGGAAATGGTAGTATGGGTGATGGTGGTATTAGTGGCTACTGTATGAAGAGCGTAGGATTCCGTGTGGCACTGAGGGCAAGGCTTCCAAATAAGCTGTAGCAACTTCTGTAGATGAGAAAAAGGAGAGAAGCGCCTCTAAGTGCAATAAGTCTTTTAATTCAAGTCTAAATGTAGAAACACTCACATGTGTGAAGTAATCATAAGCATAAAAACCGTGGTTAACAATAGTTAACGGTGGGGTGGTAACCCGGGTGAAGAGCCGTCATCTCTCTGCGATGTGGGGAGGTCAGCTCTCGGCTGGAACAGCGTGGTGGCTGGAGGGGGAACAGTGGTGAGGCCAGCCTTCATGCACGTCCTCCCTCAAAGCCGGATGGAACGCACGCTGGAACGTAGCGGCGGCGTGGCCGTGATGACGTCAGATCCCAGGGTGCACTGCGACGCGTTTCGGAGCATGCACTGGCCGTGGAAGGCGGAAGTGCACTCCTTTTTCAAGCAGGGGGAAGTGGATGAACAGGGGTGAATATATAGGGAACGTGAGTCTAATTGATCAATTAACCAATTAACCAGTGATTGACCATTGCTGTCAGGTGAATAGTGTAAAGTCATGGATGTTAACTGGGGGGTAAAAGGAAACCAAATGGAAAAAAGAGAGGATGTAATAAATAAGAAAACGGAAGACGAAAGAAAAAAAAAAAAAAAAAAAAAAAAAAATTATGTTCTGGGAGATTAGTGGGGTAAAATGTTCACCTTGCAGCACTGGCACATCAATTATGTAACAGTAGTGAGCAGATATTTAGTGGTAATACAGCATGATTGCAAGATGATACAGCATGATTGCAAGATGATAAACATATTGGTAATAATACATGCAGATGACATTATAAAAAGTAAATTACATTGTAAAAAATTTAAAAAAAATGGAATAAAATATAAATAATGAACAAAAGGTTATACATAATAAACTAAAAATTGGATAAAAAAAAAAAAAAAAAAAAAAAAATTCGATAAAAAATTTGATTAAAAAATTCGATTAAAAAATTCGATTAAAAAAAAAAAAAAAAAAAAAAAAAATTATAAAGAAAGGGGGGGGGGGGAAGTATCATTGTGAGTGTTGAGTGGCTGTGAATGGGAGATTGTAGTGTTTATAGTATAGTGTTAATGTCTAATTCCTCGTTGAGTCCGCCTGGGGACAATGTATCTAATGTAAATATCCAATAAGTTTCTTGTGAACAGAGTTTTTTGAAACGATCAGACTCAGAGAGATTGTTGTGTATGGATTCTAAGACCCATACTTGTAGGCCATCAGTGGATTTTTGGTGATATTCAAGGAAGTGGCGGGGGACGCTATGTTTGTCTTTACCATCTTCAATAAGACGTCTGTGCTCGCCAAACCTAGCGCGGAGGGGTCTGATGGTTCGTCCCACATATAGGAGGCCGCAAGGGCAGGATATACAATAGATCACATGATCAGTGGAGCAGTTGTAAAATTCTTTGAATGAATAGGTTTTTCCTTTTGTGGTGAAGTTTTTTTGTCCGTGTTTAACGAATTGGCAAGTTTTGCATAGCGCTTTGTTGCATCTATACATGCCGACAATGGGTATGAGGCAGATTGTGTTGAGTGTGTTGGTGGGTGGGTTGTATTTGCTGGGGGCAATCTTGTTTTTAAGGTTGATGGCTTTGCGGTAGGTGTATTTTGGTTTTTTATCTAAGATGTCTATTAAATGTGGATCCTGTAGTAGTATCGGCCAATGTCTATTGATGATAGACTCCATTTTGTGAAAGTTGTTGTGGAATTTGGTTATAAATCTGACCTGGTTGGGAGGCTCTGAGTTATTGTGTGTTTGGGGTCTACCCTTGTGGTAGAAGGAGTGGGCCTCATCTACTAGCTTGTGTGGGTAACCTTTGTCTAGGAATTTCTTTATTAGAATGTCACTCTGGAGATTGTAATCTGAATCTGTGGTGCAGTTTTGTCTGAGACGACAGAATTGTCCTTTAGGTATATTTTGGATCCATTTGGGGTGGTGGCAGCTGTTGAAGTGGAGGTATGAGTTGCCAGATACGGGTTTGAAGTGGTTTTTTGTTAATATTTGGAGATTGTCATGGTATAATTCGAGATCTAGGAATACAAGAGTATGTTTGTGGTGAGTGGAGGTGAAGGACAGTCCAAAAGGATTTGAATTGCAATGGGTTACGAACTGGTCTACGTGTGATATTGGTCCATCCCAGATGACGATAATGTCATCTATGTAACGGCCGTAAAAGATGATGTGGGCGGCAAAGGGATTGTTGTGCCATATGTGTTTGTCCTCCCAGAAACTCATAGTCAAGTTGGCATATGAGGGTGCAAAGTTGGCTCCCATGGCTGTACCTTGAGTTTGTAAGTAGAAATCGTGGTTGAATGTGAAGTAATTGTGTTTGAGGCAAAATGAGGTGGCGTCTACTATAAAGGAAGATTGTTTGGGGTTGAGTGATGGATCCAAGGATAGATAATGCTGGATGGCGGTGATGCCTACATCATGGGGTATCGAGGTGTATAGGGAGCAGACATCTAACGAGACCCAACAATAGTCGGGTTCCCAGGAGTATGTTTGGAGTAATTCTAGCAAGTGTCCGCTGTCCCGGATATATGAGTGTTGAGCCTGTGCAAGGGGTTGTAGGAAGTGGTCGATATATTGGGAGAAACCGCTGGTAATGCTCCCTGTGGCCGCTACGATTGGTCTTCCTGGTGGATTATTTGGATTTTTGTGTACTTTGGGGAGAAAGTAAAAATACGGGGTGTTGTAGAAGTCTTTAGATAGAAAAGAGGCTTCCTGCTTGGTGATGACACCATCAAGTAAGGCTGTGTTCGTTAGTAGTAGTGCGTCCTGTTTGAATTCGGGTAGTGGGTCTTTAGTTAATTTGGTATACGTGGATGTGTCTGAGAGGAGTCTGAGGGCTTCGTCTATGTAGTCAGTGGTATTAAGAAGTACAATGCCGCCGCCTTTATTGGCGGGCTTGATAATAATGTCCTTATTGTTTGATAAAGTGGTAATGGATTTTTTTACAGTGTTTGGTAGATTAGAGGCGGAATGGTGCTGGTTGGGATTGCACAATTTGATGAATTCCGAGTAGACTACTCTATAAAAACTTTCCAGGTAGGGGCCCTTAGAATGTGTGGGATTGAATACTGATTTGGGTCTGAGCGTAGTGTGTGCCACAGGTGGGGGGTATAAAAGTTGTGAAGTGAGTGTAAAATCTAAAGGTGGGCCATCATCAGGGTGAGACTCAGCAAATAATTGTTCTAATATGTCTAAGGCGTCTGAGTCAGATGGGGTTGAGGGGTTGATATTGTCTGTGTCAGGTGAAATGGCTGTAGGCTGAGTTTTTTTGGATTGAATGTGAAAGAATCTTTTTAAGGTGAGATTGCGTATAAATTTATTCAGGTCTTTGAATAGTGTGAATAAGTTGGGTGGGGAAGTTGGGGCAAAGTTTAGACCGTGATTGAGCAGAGAGATTTCAGTTTGTGATAGTTGATGGTTGGATAAGTTGAAGATTTTTACAGTTTGCGGTGTTTGTGTTTGGTGTGTGTTGCGGTGTTTATTTCGTCCCCCCCTACAGCCTCTGTGTGTTTTCTTTTTCCGTGGGGGGGATTTTGACCTAAAAAAGACGGTGAGGTGTTGGTGGGGGAGTGGTGAGCAGAAATGAGAGTGGGGTTAAGATGATTGTTCGAAATCGGAAGGCCAAGGGTGATGACAGTATGGGCATCGGTGGATGGGGATATGGGTTGAGGGGTGTTTGTGTGGGTGATGGGAATCTGAGTGCCATTAGGTGTGGTGTCACCAGTTATGGGTATAGGGGTGGTGATGGTCTGAGGTATATTTATAGGGTTTTTTTGTTGTTGGTTTGTGGAAGTGTTATTGGGAGGTGTTTTAGTGTTGGGGCGAGACTTGGGTGTGTCTTTATTGTGCAAGCTTTTGTGGTTGAAGTGATTGGTGTGTTGTGTGGGATATGATTTGGTGAATCGTGTTTGAATGAGAGGGGGGATGGGTTGTCGTGGTGTGGTATGTTGTTGTGGTGTTCTAGATGTGCGGGGGAGGACTAAATCCATGAGGGCGGGGATGCTGTGATTTTTCCAAGTGAAAACTCTATTGTGGTTATAGTCATCTAGATCTCTTTTAAATTTGGCAATTTTGTTTGATACTATGAGGTTCTCTTGATGTTTGGTGTTCTTTTTTAGAGTTTTTAGCCACTGTGTGGGTAATTTGTGTCCGCTGTCTAGGAATTCTTGTAACATGATTTGGATGTGATGTGTATGCTGTTGGAATTTGTTCTCTCTTTGGGAGATGATGACTTCTATCCACTTGGTGGTACAAAATTCAGAGAGATTTTGCCAATTTTTGTGGTTTGTAGGATCCAAGAAGGGGCAGGCCTTTAAGATTCTCAGGCCTCTAGGGGTAATCTTGTATGTAAGATATTGATTGAGGAAGAATTTGTCCCACCATTGGTGGTTGGCGATGGAAATGAGTCTTTCTAATTTTTTAAATTTGCCCCCAAAGAGATAACGTGTCTTCCTTGGTAATATGACAAGATCAGAAAATAAATCAGATGGAAAGAGGGTAAAGAAATTGTCTAGGATATCGTATCTGATTGCCTCAATATCATGGAGTAGCTCCATGATGAAGGTGAATAGATGGATAAGTATTCAGTGGTGTATGGGAGAGGGGAAGGAAAAAAAAAAAAAAAAAAAAAAAAAAAAAAAATCGATAAAAAAAATTCGATAAAAAAAAAAAAAAAAAAAAAAAATCGATTTAAAAAAAAAAAAAAAAAAAAAAAAAAAAATTGAATTGTGTCAAAAATAGATTGTATCAAAATTGTTTGAGAGAAAAGAAAGGAGAGGAGAAAAAAAAAAAAAAAAAAAAAAAAGGGAAAGGAGAGAGTGGTTAATTGACAATTAGTTATGGAGTAGTGAATGAGTAAAATAGTGTTGGTAATACAATGAGTTAAAAAATATTAAATCATAATGATGGTCAAATTACAGAAAACGACCAAATAACTAAATACTACAAATAAATGTCTAGGTATACATGCATGTACACATATATGCACATTAAACACACATATGTTTGCCAACCTATGCACAGGCATGTACATGTGGAGGACTAAGTGAGTGGATGCTGCTGGTACTGCTACATGAGCACAAAATGATTCAGAAAAAATGAGGAAGGGTTGTAACAGCGCAAACACTGCAAAGTCCTGGGAAATGTCCTTTTTTCTCTTTTTCTCAGTTAGCTTCTACACTCCTATGCTAGAGCTCCTATGCTGCACCAACTTGAGAATCAGAAGGTTGAATCTTAGCAACAGGAACTTTGTTTTTATTCACACACTTAAAAACCAAATGAATAACATGTTGGTGTCATTGGCACTTTGAGGGCAGCCAGCATAATGCAGCATACACCAGCAAGAAGTTGGTTATATACCTTGTACTGTAGAGAACACCATTGAAAGTTAAGACACATGGACTTAGATCAGCCATTGTCAACCAGGAAACTGTGGAACCCTAGGGTTCCTCCTGAGATGGCTAGAAGTTGTGACTGTGTAACCTCTTATCTGATGGTGCCTGCATAGCTCTAGGACCACTTGGCAGGGCCACCAGCATGACTGCAAGGGGCAAGGGTGGCATTCTGACCATCACGTTAAGGGGAGCATTCTTCCAACTGACCACTACCAGTGTAATAGGCATTTGCCCAATGACCCCGATGGGCTAATACTAGTAGGGGCCTCCTTGAGACCTAAAAATTATTTTAAGGGCTCCATTGGGGTTATAAGGTTGGGATAAGCTGGCTTAGAACAATCACAAGAGTAAAAAATGAATGCTGATTGTTTGCTATGGGTCACTGGACTTTGCACATTTCTGTTATTCTTATGAAATAAGTTGGAGGGTGTTTTTAATACATGTTGGTTGGGTGTGTGCTTGGATGGTTTTAAAAACATGAACTTTTTTTATTCCAGGTATTTAGATACGTCCTTCGACTTCCTGTGGACATTAAAATACTCTTCCCTGCTGTCTATCCAAATACATCAATGGAGACATGGAAGAGGCATGTTCATACTCCCTGCAGAGGTCAAAAGGTGGCTAGATGGAGAGTAGAGGCTTGTTAAGAACCTGTGCAGTACTTTCTGTTTTTGGTTGTTCTTGGCATCAGGCTTCTCTGTAGACAGATGTCTTTGTCACTGCCAACCTTGAACATGAACATGCACCGATCTCATCATCTCATTCCGGGTTTCTGGGCACAAACTAAGAGGAGGCATATGAAATTGAAGGCATGCCATGGACAGATCTACAATCAGTTTTGGGGGGATATAGAGTATGTGTAATATGATAGAAAGAGTACAGAATAGAAGAGTTAGAGGTACTACTATAGTAATCCATGCTATAATGACCAAATATGAAGGCCAAACCAGTCTGGTTTCTTCCCATCTTGTCCTTCACTGCCAAGGCTTGCACAAGCAAATGAGAGCTTTTACTTACAGCCAATGATTTAAAATGAGGTATGTGTGCTTTATGATAACCTAACTATGTGGGTCATTGGCCTTCCCTGATAGGATGTATAGTGGATTTATTTATTTATTTAGCAAAGTACTTATAAAATTCAATCTTCTATCCATCCATTAGGTGGAGTACTAGTCTTTAATTAGTTTTGTATCACTCTCAGCTGTGTAGAAAGATTTTTTTTTTTTTTTTACAGAACTCATCACAGCAGTGACTTGTGCTATATCAGATGGCGTAGTCTGAAGTTTCAATAAAAAAAACTGGCCTTAAGGGCCAGTTCATGCTACATGTGTTTCAGTTTTTTTTCTGCATCAAAAACGCACAGAAAGTAGGTTATATGGTTGTCAATGTCATAGTTCACATCAGTGCTTGCAGCTCCAGTGCATTCTGGATGCAGAAAAAAAATAGAACAGGCTTATTTTTTCCTGCACAGAACTGTACTGGAAGGCAGTAAAACGCACCAGAACACAAGAATGCACTGGAACGTACATGTGCCTATTTAAATTTAAGAAAAAGAGGGAAAAAAATTAACTGGAAAGCATCAAAAATGCACAGCAACACATTAAAAACGAGTCAAAATGTGTTTCTATAGTGTGAACCAGGCCTAAAAAGTTTCATATGCTGTGCTCTGTCCTTAGCTAACTAATGGGCTTTGGGAATCCTTTGTTAAATGTCAAATGTTTTTTTCTGTTTTTCAATTAAATTGATCAGCTGCTGAGCTATATATTGTTAATGCTGTAGTCATTATTATCTTTAAGCTAAGGCCCCCTGTTGTTGTGGCATAATGTTGATAGTTTATGGCTTAGGCCCCTTTCATACAGGTGATCCAATCAGGTCCACCTGCCAATTCTTTAGGCGGACTTGATTGGAAGGTCCATGAATTCCTATGGACAGGAGGGTATAAACAGACCTGTGTCCACTTACAACCGCCAACCTCTGGGTCCAATCCAGTCTGCCAAAAAAACCCCAAAAAACAGGTGGAATGGATCCGAGGGTAGTCGGGTGTAAATGGACAGTGGAGTCTGTTTACTCCAGGCTACCATAGAGCACAGCAGGGTCTGTTCGTGTCTGCTCTGCCTAAACTAAGTGTATATCTCACCCACCCACTCTGCTCCAATCTGCAGGGGATTTGTGAGCTGATCCTATGCTGATCAGAACGGAATCCATCACATATAAAAGGGGCCTTAGAGATGTATGTACTGTATATGTCTGTTTATTTGATTTCTTTATGTAGCACTCTTTAGTTTGCTATTAGGATAGTGTATTATTATTATACAGGATTTATATAACACCAACAGTTTGCGCAGCGCTTTACAATATTAGGGACAGTACAATTACAATACATTTCAGTACAGAAGGAATAGGAAGGCCCTGCTTATGGAGCTTACAATCTAAAGAAAGGGAGAGATGATACAAAAGGTGATAGCTGCGGAGGATGATCTGGCGGAGGTGATTCAAGTACAGTTCTTAGGTGGAGGTGGGGTAGGCTTCCCTGAAGAAGTGAGTTTTCAAAGATCGCCTAAAGGCAGACAGGGTGGGGGCTGACCGGACATGCTGTGGTAGGTTGTTCCAGAGGATGGGAGAGGCTCTGGAGAAGTCCTGCAGGTGAGCGTGGGAGGAGGTGATGAGGGAGCTAGAGAGGAGGATATCATGGGAGGAGCGGAGTGGGCGATTTGGGCGGTATCTGTGGATGAGGTTGGTGATGTAGCTAAGGGCAGTGTTGTGGATGGCTTTGTAAGCTGTAGTTAGTATTTTGAATTTTATACGTTGGGTTAGTGGAAGCCAGTGAAAGGATTGGCAGAGAGGGGCAGCAGTCTCTGACCGGTTGGTAAAGTATATGAGTCTAGCAACAGCATTCATAATAGACTGAAGGGGGGATAGCCTGTGTAACGGTAGACCAGTGAGGAGGGAGTAATCGAGGCGGGATATAACCAAGGTGTGGATAAGTTGTTTTGTGGTGTCATTGGTCAGGAAGGGGCAGATTTTGGAAATGTTCCGGAGGTTGAGGCGGCAGGATTTAGCCAGTGAGTGGATGTGGGGCCCAAAGGAGAGGTCAGAGTCTGGGATTACGCCTAGCACCCTGGCATGAGGGGAAGGACCAGTGGTTGTGCTGTTGATCTTAATGGTAATGTCATGAGTGGGGGATCGGGGAGGAGGAAATATTACAATCACAGTTTTTGAAAGATTGAGTTTAAGGTAGTAATGTGACATCCATGCTGATATGTCGTTTAGTAGATTTGTGATACGTGAGGGGGTGAGCTGGGGAGTGGAGAGATAGATCTGGGTGTCATCAGCATAAAGGTGGTATTGGAAGCCATGGGAGGTTGTCAGTTGGCCCAGGGAGGAGGTATAGAGAGAGAAAAGGAGGGGCCCAAGAACAGAACCTTGTGGTACTCCAACAGAAAGAGGAAGCGGAGCAGAAGAGGAGGAGTTGTATGTGACACTGAAAGTGCGCTGAGAAATGTAAGAGGAGAACCAGGAGAGAGCAGAGTCACGGAGGCCGATGGAGTGGAGTTTACTGAGGAGGAGCGGGTGGTCGACTGTGTCAAAGGCAGCGGAAAGGTCAAGGAGTATGAGTATGGAGTAATGGCCGTTGGCTTTAGCAGTTAGTAGGTCATTAGTGAGTTTTAGTAGGGCAGTTTCTATGGAATGTTGAGGGCAGAAGCCAGACTGTTGGGGATCAAGAAGGTTGTTGTCGGTGATGTAGCAGTTCATACGGTTGTGAACAAGGCGCTAGATAAGCTTGGAGGCAAATGGGAGCAGGAAGATGGGTCTTAAGTTATTCAAACAGGTAGGGTCCAGCGAGGGTTTTTTGAGGATGGGGGTAACCAGTGCATATTTGAGTGGGGAGGGAAAGGTGCCCATGGAGAGTGAGAGGTTGAAGATGTGGGTTAGAGAGTTTAGGATAGAGCAGGAAGGAGGCTGCAGCAGTTGTGAGGAGACAAGATCCAGGGGACAGGTGGTGAAGTGGGCCTTGGAAAGGAGTTCGGTAACTTCCTTGGTGGTAACCCGGTCGAAGGAGGAGAGTGATGAGTTTGGTGTTGGGCCTGGTATGTTGGTTAGAGGAGAAAGCTTGACACTGGACATCTCTTCACGAATTGTGTCGATCCTCTTCTTGAAGTGACTGGCAATCTCCTGTGCAGTAAGTAAGTTGGTGGGGGGTGGAGTAAGGAATTAAGGGTACAGAAGATTTGACAAGGATTGGATGAGAGGGTCTTGATGATGAGTAGGTTTGCTTAGCAGCGTGGAGGCTGGAGTTGTATTTGAGGAGAGCAGATTTGTAGAGGGTAAGGTTTTCCAGGGATTTATTTTTACGCCATGCTCGCTCAAGAGTGTGGCTGCATCTCTTGAGACTTCTGGTGTCATCTGTTTGCCAGGGTTGTGACAGGCGAGGCCTGGTTCTGCGTGTAGAAAGAGGAGCAAGAGCGTACAGGGAGGATGATGGATAGTTGTTGTAGGCAGATGTGGTCAGCTTTGGGCAGGACAGGGGTGCAATTTCATCATAGAGGCACTCAGTAGCGGAGTGGAGAAGGTCAGGGCTGAGGTGATGGAGGTTTCTACAGGTAACGGTTTGCTGGTTGGAGGCATGGGAGGCAGGGAGAGTGAAAAGCTGATAAAGTTGTGATCAGAGAGAGGAAAAGGGGTGTTAGAAAGATTACAGGGAGTGCATAGGTGGGTGAATACAAGGTCAAGGGTGTTGCCATTGGAGTGGGTGTAGTGTAGTATAGGAAAAATCATTGTGTGTGACTCATGGTAGTTGTGTAAGTTATGTGAGTCATGGGATTTAGGTTGGGTTGTTGCAGGTGAGCTGGATGTCTCAACAGGTTGTGGCTCTATCGCCTCCGCCTGACTCTGGAGGACCATAGCACCTTCCAAAAGTCGGTAAGTAGGAAGAGGTAGAGGCCTAATCTGCATATTCATGGGAGGTTTGTCTAATCCCAGGTTTGGAGGCCCTGGTAGAGTGGTGGACTGTCCTATAAATATGGGAGAGGCAGGCTCACAGAGGAGTGGGATGGAAGATGGAGTGCTGAGGAGACTGTCGGTACCTAGGAAAGTCCCCTAGGTCTCGGGGGTTCACTCTGTGATCTACAACGGGAAAGACTGCCACACTTAGCAAGCTTTCTAAAGACAGCACTGGGCTCAGTCCTTAAATCTTTGTCCGGGGAGATCTGCCAAGAAGCCAGGAGGGCTGGTAGTGCTTGCAGGCTGTGGAGCTGGGAGCAGCTCTATAAGGGGGAAGAAGATGTTTTTGCATGTAGCTTTGAGAAGCAAAGTGATTTTTGAGGGGCTGCTAGTTCCTCGCCTGTGAATGGCAGCTTCTACTGATCCGCAAAGACTGGCGGCTTTCAGGAAAAGAACAGTCCAGGATCTGCCTGTGTACATAGGAGGGAACTGTCCCCTTCCATTGTTTCAAGCTAAAGTGGGCATCCCATAATTCCTATTCCCCATACAAGCTAATTTCTCCTAAAAAAAATAACAAAACTAAGCCAATGGACTGGTCCTCGTCTCTGGATGCACGATGGTGTGAGAATTACCTGTTGCCTGGTTGTGCACAACACACCAGTCCTCATGAGGGTAGTGCTACCTTTAGTTTATGATTGATACATTATACATTTATCTACTCTCTATAGTCAATAGTGCTGTTTTTCTTTTTGTAAGGACTTGTCAAAGTGACCATGCTACATCAACAGTGTGGCCATGTTCACTGTTTGTTGATTGCATTATCTTTTCAAATTGAAAGAGTGCCCAGTGGTGTCCCAGCTCTTTTGGAATCCTAGCAACATCCCTTTGTGCATCCAAGACTTATGCTTCTCCTTTTCTATGCAAGTAGGTTATCTAGGATGAATGCCAAACACGGTTTTAATTGAAAGTTAAAGCAACCCTGTCACTACACAAACCAAATAGACCAAGAAGGAGCTTGAAAAAGAAGATGACTAACGCCTGTCAAGTGGGCAGTGACTCCAAATTTCTTAAATGTTCCTAGCGGGCAGTGACTCCAAATTTCCCAAATATTCCAAGTGGGCAGTGACTCCAAATTTCCCAAATGTTTCTAGTGAGCAATGACTCCAGATTTCCCAAATGTTTCTAGTGAGCAGTGACTCCAGATTTCCTAAATGTTCCCAGTGAGCAGTGACTCCAAATGTTCCTAGTGGGCAGTAACTCCAGATTTCCCAAATGTTTCTAGTGGGCAGTAACTCCAGATTTCCCAAATGTTTCTAGTGGGCAGTGACTCCAGATTTCCCAAATGTTCCCAGTGAGCAGTGACTCCAGATTTGCCAAATGTTCCCACTGAGCAGTAACTCCAGATTTCCCAAATGTTCCTAGTGAGCAGTAACTCCAGATTTCCCAAATGTTCCCAGTGAGCAGTAACTCCAGATTTCCCAAATGATCCTAGTGAGCAGTAACTCCAGATTTCCCAAATGTTCCTAGTGAGCAGTGACTCCAGATTTCCCAAATGTTCCCAGCGAGCAGTGACTCCAAATGTTCCTAGTGGGCAGTGACTCCAAATTTCCCAAATATTCCCAGTGGGCAGTGAAATAGTGGCCAGTGTGTGGAACCATAGCATTGAGTGGAGGGACAAGGCATCAACACAGCTGAAAGTGTCAGATACCAGCGATGGCTAAAGATCTAGACAGAGGATAATTATTAGTAATCTTCTTTTACAGGCTACTCCTTGGTGAATTAGTTTTGTGTAGCTACTGAGTTACTTTAAAGCAGATGTAAACCCTAAGGGCTCGTTTACATGTGTGTTTTTTTTCCATTTGGAAACTCGGGCACTGCCCAAGGGCCCGGGGTCAGTAGGGGGCCCCACGAGATGCCCCTGGTACCTTTTTCATAGGCTTTTTTGAGTTTGGCCAAGGACACAGGGGCCCCATGAGTTGTCAGTCCGCCCGTTTCCTCTCCATCTGATCAGCCTTAACACTTACATACGGTCGCTCATGGCTATTCACATGCCACAGCCACAATGCTTAACTTTGCGGCTGTGGCAAAACTTAAACAGCATGTCACTTTTAGAGGGCAGTGCTGCCAACGAACACGACTAATGCAGTTCTATGGGGCAGCTCCAGAACTGCACCACAAACATGTGCAATTCACTTGACTGCGGCATGGTAGTACACCAATTATAAGGTTAAATCAGTTAGTGAGGGGGTGACATATTGCCTCCTCACCACCTGTCAATCACCACTGAAAAGCATTGTACGCCCCTTGAGGGTTAGGGACTGATGTGAATGTACAATATATATGTAAAGCGCTGCGTAAATTGATGGCGCTATATAAGTACCTGAAATAAATAATAAAGCAATCCAAGTGTGGATTGCTTTTCGGAGGAGCAGCAGTAGCTGCTGCAGTTGTGCGTGAACCCTTAATGAATGGCATTCAGTTTACTAAGGCCCTGTGTATCATAAATAATTGCATTTAACAAAAAATGAATAAAATCCTTATTTATGGTACTGTATGTCCTCAGTATTCTAGGTAGAAAAATGCTAAGTGTTATTCAACCAGGAGAACTGAGGACACCTTGTGGTAAATCTAAATTATTGCATTATTGTGGGGGACAGTGCCGGGGGGGGGAGTTTTACTACAACCAGAGATTTAAAAAAAAAAAAAAAACATTGGTGGACCATTTATATAATAAATAATTATCCCCGAGTTGGGTTTTAACATTACGCTTATATGAGATTTTAGAGATTTTAATAATGGGGATTTACATATACTTTAATAAGGAATCTCCCGACACCCATTCAGAAGATACAGTAGTATAGATGTCTTTTTTCACCTCCCTGCTGCTCCATGCTTTAGTGATTCATGTGTTAGATTTCCAGCAAAAACAGGCCTGACCGTATAAGCAACTGCTGAGAGCTCCCTGTGGGCTGACCTTAGAGTCATTGTGGCAGGCTTTACTTGCTACGTATTTAAATTTATTCAATAAATTATAGAATGTTTAAACAAAATTCTTGGCTTGCTCACTTTATTTCTGAATCATGTTGATGTGTTTCAAATGCATTATAGCATTTAAATTGAACATATGGTAAATGATAGCATGATTAGATACAAATCTTGGCTTGCTTGTCTTTCAATACACAATGAAAAAATTATGGAAATCAGTTGAAAATCCAAAGTATAACTGCAGCTTTTAGTGCTACATTTAATCCTATGGAGAGTTCATACTCCGTGCTCCAGGGAAGTACCAATTCCCAATAGAGCTGAATGGTGGGTGTGGTACACATTTGGGCCCAGTCATCAAGATTTTGGCAAATTTTTCTAGATCAGGGATAAGTAAGTATATGATTGTCATGGATGGGAAATCCATTCCCACTGGAGGTGAGCTGTCTGACCAGAACTTGGTAGTAGCAACTGAGGCTAGACCATGGGTAGGCCATAGAGTACTTTGCAGAGTCACAAAAAGGCAAACAATATTGCAGAGACTGGATACTCCATGACATTGAAGGGAATGGAGTCAGAGTGCATGCTCATTCAGTAAAAGTGAGAGCCCTTACAGCAGCCAAAGGACAGGGTCTAAGAAGTCAACTGGTCTTCACCAGAGCACCCTATAAGGAGTAATGGGTTTTCCTGCTGATGACTCCCAGGTTGCGGCCCTCTGATTTGGCCAAATAGGCATTACCTAAGACGGAGCATAGGTATGCAAGGAAGAGTCTCTTACAGCACAGGAATGCTCATGAGGTTACACAGGAACACTAGAAACAGGCTGGAGTGCACAGGGTCACTGGCTGAGGTGCATGGGATCGCAGGACAGAATGCAGGCTGAAGTGCATAGGGTCACAGGAGCAGGCTGATGTGCACGGTGTCACTGGAGCAGGATGCAGGCTGAAGAGCATGAGGTCACTGGAGCAAGACATACACTGGAGCACTCGGGAGGTTCATAAGACACTGGGGAGACTGGATACACAATGACACTGAAGGGAATGGAGTCAGCATACCCACTCATTCAATGAAGGTGAGAGCACTCCATAAGGAGTGATGAGTTTTGCTGCTGATGACTCCCACGCTGCATCCCTCTGATTCATCCAAACTGGCAGTTACCCAAGACTGAGTATAGGTATGCAGGGAAGAATCTCTTACAGCACAAGCATGCTGCTAAGGTCACACAGGAGTTGGATACAACTGAAGTGCACAGGATCACTGGAGCAAGACACAGGCTGAGGTGCACAGGATCACAGGAATGCAGGCTGAACTGCATAAGGTCACAGGAGTTGGATACAATTGAAGTGCACAGGATCAATGGAGCAAGACACAGGCTGAGGTGCACAGGATCACAGGAAAGCAGGCTGAAGTGCACAGAGTTCACTGGAGTTGGATACAACTAAAGTGCACAGGATCACTGGAGCAAAGACACAGGCTGAGGTGTACAGGATCACAGGAATGCAGGCTGAAGTGCACAGAGTTCACTGGAGTTGAATAGAAACTTAAGTGCATAGGGGTTACAGGAGCAGTCTTAGGTGCACAGGGGTCACAGCAATAGGCTGCAGGTGGATATCCATGGTGTCACTGCAGCAGAATGCAGGCTGAAGAGCATATGGTCACTGGAGCAGGAAATACATTGGAGTACTCAGAAGGTTCACAAGACACTGGGGAGCATAGGGAGAGCAGCAGAGGTACACTGAAACACTGAGGGGGGGTCCGACTGCTAAAACATGGACGTGTTGCTTGAACATCAAGCCACATGTAGGCAGGGCCTTGAACAAGGTACCCACTTGGGAGAACCACACACACACACACAAGGTCTTAGCACTGTTGTAGTTTTATAGTAACGGTTCAGAATTTGCAATGGAAGAACGTTATGGCACATTGATGAACAAGGCAGTATCAATACAGCCCATTGTAGTATGATTTACAGTTTTGTTACTGAAGGTCAACCTCTGTTGGAGGGTTGGCAGTATTTTGTATAACCACGCTGCACTGGCCCACTGAAAGGGATCCTCAGAAGGTTCTTCAGCACTGGACAATGTACCTAACACTATCCCTACTCACCAGTAACCTTTCCCTGTGCTGAGCACTACCCCTAACCAGCCAGTTCCTCATCCTAACCTACCACTTCAAGTGTACCCAAATGACACGGGATCTCTTATTTAAAAGGTTCCCTCATTGATAAATCTGCCTGAACTATTGTGGGAATTTGGCATCAAATCAGATACTTACCTTTCCGGGGAGGACTGACAGAGTCTTTAAGGCAGGCATGTCCAAAGTCCGGCCCGCGGGCCATTTACGGCCCGAGGGTCGGTTTAATATGGCCCTCCATGTCAGTGTGTCTTATGGAGCGAATATGGAGCGGCCGGTCCGGTATTTCCACCGTGGCCGTGTCAGAATACCGGGCCGGCCGCTCAGCTCTGCAGCGGGACCTTACCTGTTCCTCTATCCAGCGGCGCGCTGTCTTCCCAGCTTCTGTAGTGTGGGCGCTGGGCATGACAGCCGGGTGCCAAGTGCGCATACGCAAGAAGCGGTGCTTTTTGTGACTGGTAAGGCGGTACCTGGGACACATGACAGATCCCAGAAGCCGCCGGACCAATCACAAAGCGCAAGTGCTTCTCGCTCATGCGCACTGGGCACCCGGCTGTCATGCCGAGCGCCATTACAGAAGCCGGGAAGACAGCGCGCGGCTGGATCGAGGAACAGTTAAGATCAAAGAACAACTGCGGAAGTAAGAGCGGGTACCTGTCAAATTCAGGTACCCGCTCCCCACCTCCCCAAAGGTCAGCAGTCATCTGTACTGTCTGCAGTCTCTAGTCATCCCTGTGCTGTCCGCAGTCTCTGGTCATCCCTGTGCTGTCCGCAGTCTCTGGTCATCCCTGTGCTGTCCGCAGTCTCTGGTCATCCCTGTGCTGTCCGCAGTCTCTGGTCATCTCCTGTACTGTGTCTGCAGTCCATTAGTTCAGAATTTTTTTTTTCCTGTTTTCTGCCTCTAAAACCTAGGTGCGTCTTATGGTCAGGTGCGTCTTATACGGCGAAAAATACGTTAACTTGGCATAAAATAATTTATTTGCATTTAATTGTAATGGTTCAAAGAATGTTTGGAAAAATGTTCGGCCCTCCACCATGTTCACTTCATCCAATCTGGCCCTCTTTGAAAAAAGTTTGGACACCCCTGCTTTAAGGCGACAAATTCCCTTAACGGACTCCCATTTGCCTGTAGCATCAGCCCAGTGCCACGTACAGAACAGAAGGTACACCTTCCTACACACATGCCATCGACCCTTTTAAGACAGCGCTCCCTCTGTTTGCCCATGACATTGGAGGAACCCAAAGCTGGCAGCCACACACAGGGAGGAAGACTTGGCGTTGGAGTGTGAAAAAGGACAGTGTGACCTTGACTGACAAAGGCTGAGGGTAAGGGAAGTTAGTAAAATAGGAGTAATTGAACTACAAATGCAGTGATACTTTAAGGCCCAACGTACTTTTCTTCATGTTAGAACTGCTTTTCTTCTCGTACAAATCAAAAGGAATGCAAAAGCAACTTGAAGCATTTTAGAAAGAGGTCAAATGTACCTGTGGAGGAACCCAGATGGAACTTAGAAGCATAGTAAGCTTATGTCAAATGCAAGCAGAGTAAACCTGAAATCAAGCCGTTATTTGCTCATTGACACAATGCCTTGGATATAAGGGAGACATTTAAAGTTATATAGAAACTGAATGTAAACATGTTTGTTTTTGGCTTCATGTATCATTAAAAATGTGGGTCATGATAAAATCCTACTGTTATCCTTATCAGGAATGTATCATATGAAACCTGGGTGGCAGGCCTACTGTGTGCAGAGTGACTGTGAACAGGGGCCTCTGAATTCCATTTCTGTATGGGAGGGTTTCTTTCAATTACATCTATTTGCAATAGTGGTTACTGGCAGCTTTTGCATGCACATTTCTGGAAGAGTTTCTTGATTTCTTCCTTAACACTGAGATACAGCCTGGAGGACTTAGTGTAGCCTTACAAGTCTGTGCATGGCAAGTACACATGAATCCATGGCACTGAGAGGGTAATCAACAAGAAGAATGTAGGAAGCTGAGCTCACACTGCAGTGCTCTATGCTGGCATAGCTGAGTAACAGCCACGCCCCCCCCCCCCATCACGTGTCCTCAAACATACCTGTATTGCAGAGAAAAGGAGGGGGTGTGTCAGACCTGGTCTATTACTGTGCTGGTTACTGAGTACAGCAGGTCACCTTCCAATGCCTATTGGGATGCCTGGTCATATTTGGACCCTCTGTATACTTGCTATAACCAGACAGGGATGGCAAGACTATGAAAATGGAGGTTGTTAGTATAAAGACTATCTGACAGCAAATCTATTTCTGTGACTTCCCTTGGTCTTTCACTACTGGCAGGAAAGGGTGGGTTAGGCTCAATTTCTATATTCTGGTATCAAGGCACCACTCCTTTTCCTGCAACACAACAATGCCTCTAGAGGTTGCCAGGGGTTCCTTAAGCTGTGGCTGATCGACCTATCTTGATGGTGTCTGCATTGTTCAAGGGCCAACACCACTGCTGCATGACACCAATGATTTTGTTGGCTGCCTGTAAGGGTGGTATTCTGACCACTACTGAAAGGAGGGGGGTTCACTGACCCCCGATAAATTGTGTTTAGCAGGGGTTTCCTGAGACATAATAATTATTGCAGGGGGTTCAGTTGGAAGAAAAAGTTTGAGAGAGGCTGGTCTAGACAGTGAAAGAGCAACAGCTGATGAGCTCAATCTTCTGCTTAAAGCCTAACTCCATATTTAATGTCCCTTTAAATAGTTTGCTTGGGCCAAGATGGCCTGAGCTATTTACTGTGGGGAGAAGAACCCTGAAATATAGAGGGAGGAAATGGTGTGGACTTTAGCCATATTTCATGTTACAACCTAAATAGAGGTGTAACATGAAACATGGTTGGAAAGGTGGAATTGGCTTTTAATGAGTTGGTGCACATAAAATTGATTCACAATGTGGATTAGTGAGTAGGTCTCTTTTCATAGGCCTGCTCTGATTCATACTGTAGGCCAGCCTGTGGCCTCTACTGATTCTCAGTATAATTGGTCTCGCTGTTTGCACGCCTCTAAGTGAATTTTTTGGCTTTGGAAGCACGTTTCAGCCGGCAATGGCCTATTGGGAATTGTTGCCAGGACACTTCCTGCTAAATGTTTATGCTGCAAATGGACATTATTATGGGTCCACCCTCAAAATCCCCCCCAATCTTACTGTACCATTTCCAAGCTTTGCTATTGTGCACACATCAACAAGGGAACACATAAGAGCGCACATTTTATTTTCCGAGGCTCGGATCCAGATGAAGACTGGAGCTGTTTACATGATTAGATGAGGCCCCTTCCGCTAAACCCCTTTAACCCCTTCAGCTGCTGGACTCACTGACATTTTAATGGTTGCTCACAGGAAACTACTAGAGGAGAAAAGTCTCAATGTGAGTGAGATATAGTCCATTATGAGGCTACGTGATGACATTCAGAGACAGGATCCCAACACAGACACTCAGAATGTCAGTACTTACAACCTTCGAACAGCACAAGGCTGATTTCAGAAACTACGTAAGGGGGCTTTATGGCTGTTACCCATAATTAATGTCATTAAAGTGACCCTACTCAATTTATACCTTTTAAATAAAAAAACATTCTACCTATGAGCAGACTTCACATGATGCTCCTTATATTATATAGTCAAAAAGGCCTGTTTTGTGCCCCTCTCTGATTTAGTTTCACATCATTACTGGGCCTGATTTAGCTAAGTGCCACTAACTGTTATCTTCCTGTCTTTATGGCCACTAAGTTCTCATTGGATGCTGGAATGGCAATTGGTAACATCACAGAGGAGCACAGAAAAAGTTTTTTTCACTAATGAAGGGTATAGTGGGCATGTCTGCTTTTTGGCAGCTTTTTTTACGTTCTGATTTTTTTCCTTTTAAATAACTACATATAGCTATATTGTGTGCAAAGTCTTACAGTTCATTTTTATTAGAAAGCAGCAACAGCCTGAGTAGGAAATCCTGTCCCCTGCCAGCATGCTGCAGAACAGGATCTGTGCAGAATCCGTGGTCTCTCTGCAGAGGTCCAACATCCAACATGGCCCCCTATAGCACTGCAGAAGCCAAACCTCATAATCCCTGGTAATCAGAGAAATTTAGCGCTGGCTCAGCAGGGGGCATGTTAGACCTCTGCAGAGATGAAGAACCCTGCTGTGGTCCATATTGAGGACAGTGTGGCATCTACTTATCTCCCAGCTAGACAGGAAGTGAGGAACTAGGTATCAATGAGGGGTGGAGTTTACAAAGTTGGAGTGTAGAGCAGAGAGGTAGAGACCGTAGGGACTGCTGTGTGTAGTCCTTGTGGACCTGGTTTCTTCTATAAATATACATGATCTGTAATTAGCTTCCTCTCTGGGGCAATGCCTGACAGGGGTGCTTACAATGGTGTTTATGTAAAACCTTTATCCCAAAAGGAAAAACATTGTTTGCTTTATTTTGTTACTCAAGTCCATCTAAATCTGCTGGTCTAACGCCACCCACTCCTGAGACTGAGAATGCTGCTGTCCAAAAGGTGTCTCCTTTTTTCCTCCTTCCAGAGTGGAGACACCCTAAGACAGTAAATGTGATACTGGCTAGATTACCAGGTTAAAATAAAGGTAAAAAAAAAAGAAAATGAATGCAGCCATCCCTTTTAAGGATAAATAAGCTCAAAACATTGGTTTTGGGTTTAATACAGGGTTTGGGTTTAATACAAGTGCATAAGCTACTTGGCCACATACGACGCACGTAGAGCAGTGCTACAGAATGAACAAACTGCCCTATGCATGTAGTGTGAAAACATGTATGTGTGGTGGGATTTTGCATGTAGTCTCGAAATGATAAAACGTGAATGCAGTGTAAAAGACTTCAGTGGCAAGATTTTTTTGTAGTTTATTTGTTTCTCAAAAGGCGAAGACACACGTGCCACTATGGAAAATCCACAGGGAATTCAGCATCAGCTACTAGGAAACCTATCTCTATACCAGACATTCTTTGGAATGGAGACAATTCTCAAACTGCCCTATATAATGTTGGAATTGCAACAACGTACTGTATATGTTTTATAATTCACGCATCAAGACAGGCTCATTTATACGCATTCATCAAAATCGGCTATAAAAATAATATTCCATATGCATTGCCTGAGAAATGTTGGATTTGCCAGATTTTCTTTCGTCAGTAAGGAAATACGCATTATTATCATTCCTGAGCAAAAGAACAAGCCTGAGAGAGCTGGGAATGGGGCCTGGCTCTCACACAAATAAAGTCTGAGTGCTCTGACAGCTTTAATCTACATGACTAATGGGTACCTGTCTGTATTCTGATAAAGTTCTACCACTACAAAATTTGGCTTTAGAATGCAGGCACCTGCTTAGTGTAACCAGACTAACAAGCCTCACCAGGAACCAAAGTGGGGTACCCATGCTGTTATGACAATTTTGGCCAGAGTGGGACAGATTGCATTTGTCAAGGATGTACCCGTAATGGGTTGGTTTTAATGTTATGGTTTCAACTGAGAAGTTCCTAACTATCTCCTACTCTAACACACCGTTAATATTTCATTGGATACCTACTTGGCTGTCCACTGCTGTCTGTTAAACACATGTGCGTTAAGATAGCCCATTCAAAAAGAATGAGCTATCAAACCACTTAAAACCAGAACCCCTGACGCAATGCACCACAATAAATAGTAGTTTGTTACTGTGCACTGCAACGCCGGTCTGTTACCTTAGTGCATGGTGTCACGATCGCGGCGTCAGACCCCAGACCTTCTCACCAAACTCGTGAATGAAGGGCTAACCGATCTACAACCATGTTGTGACGTGCGTAACAATGCCACACCCAACTGCACCCTGCACAACGATTTTCCAGCTAATGGATACCGATCGATGTGCCAGCAGTCTGAATTGATTGTTACTGGGTCAGGTTAATTACGCAATTAACCCCTTCACACTGCCACCACCTCCTTTTTGATCAGAGAAAGAGGAAACTTGGCGTTCAGCTATAACACTATAATGGTTGATATAATCTACTGCATAACCTGGTCATAATACAGGCCTGTTATACAGAGTGTTAAAACAAACATTAGCGTCTCTTTAAAGGCAAGGATTCGTAAATTGCAATTAAGAGCTATAGAAACAGTTCAACACTTTCAGAAAGAGAGATTTATTACTAAAAGGGTCAACAAGCAGGTGCAATAAAATATTTACAGAGAAGATGTAACTAAGATAGATATATATATATATATATATACATACATGTACAGGAAACAGCACAGCAAAGAGATAACAGGGAGAAGTTAAAGGGTTAAGTTACTTGCCATTAAGCCTTGTATGTAAGCAGATCACATTTCACGTTTCAGAGTGAAAGGCACAGGTCTCCCCAGGTGGTATATTGATGTTAAAATTGGGAGATGTTTTCAACTTAAACTTCTCTTAGGCTTGACAGCCTGCTTTAAAGTTTCCCAGCAGGGGGTGGTTCTGAAGTAAGAGACCAATCCCCTGTTTAGGGAGGGATCGTCAGGTGGAACCCTAAACTGGAGCCCACATCTTTAAAAAATTCATATTCTGGTTCATAACTTCCCATCTGCACAAGCGACAGTCCAACCGCGGGTATATTATTATGCAGACAAGCCTGGGGATTATTTAGATATGAATTATGAAATTGTATGCTACACGGTTCGCGAGATCTATTTCCCTGCCTTCCCGGGCACCCGAGATAAGGCGAGTGACCCATCAAACTGTTTGCCTGCTCATCGTCCATCCAATGAGATGTCCGGCTTTTATGTCGGTCTCTCATATTCCAAGATATGAGACATAGGGGAAAAATAGATTTCTTAAAAATGTTATCTGGTGTGGGCTTCTTGGGAATGCCTTGAACTCCTGGGAAGGCTCCTTTATCTTTTCACGAGGCGTGAAATTACACAGTTACTTTGGCCAGTGAGACTCCAGCTCTCTTGGGAAAGCTGGTCCTATCTCTTCCTAGGTGAGAAAGGATAGAGCTTTCACAGACAGCTCGGCACCCAGCTAATGAGGCCTCGGCCAACCAGTAACCCATAAACAGTACACATACACATCTGTCACTGTGTCTCTCAGGAATGGAGGGGGAAGGAGAATGAGGGAATAACATGCTACTCTTAACAAAATGGCAGACTGCGTCAGTTTCTGGTGAGCGCGTTTGCGACACATGGGCTTCCTTCAAAATCAATGGCACCACTGTACCTTAGTACACCAAAGTGTGCATGCTGCAGTACCATGCTTTGCAAATTCCAAAGGTGTGAAGCTAGCCTTCCATTTGCCCATAAACCCATCGCCCCTTAGTTTACCAGTTGCCTAACTAAATCCCTAATTAACCCCTAACCACTAAGTAGACCACTCTGCTTCAATCACCTCATCTTTTCTGTTTCAATAGTTTTTATTAGTTTTACAAATAACCATAAATCGGGATGGGTGTCCCAACAACAATGTCCAAACTACATAGGAAATAGGAGAATAGTATGGAAAGCAGAAATGGAAAAGAAGAGCAGAAAGAAAAGAAAAGAATAAAGGATTAAGGGTGAGTCCATCCAGTGATCCATCGCCTTGTCACCTGGGAGCCACCTCTAGGTATCAGGTACCTGTAAATAAGACAGCCAGTGGTTCCAGACCTTTTCAGATAGGGTTTGGTTATCTCATAAGACACTCCCTATCTTTTCATTGCACTGCAGCATTTTTCATGGTCACTCTAGCATCTTCCATTGTCAAACATGCATCTTCCATAGTCACTCCAGCATTTTTCATGGTCACCCCAGTTTCTTCCATGGTCACTCCATCCTCTTCCATGGTCACTCCAGAATATTTCATGCTCACCCCAGCATCTTTCATGGCCACTCCAATTTCTTTCATGGTCACTTCAGCATCTTTAATGGTCACTCCACCATCTACCATGGTCACTCCAGCATCCTCCATGGTCACTCCTCTATCCATCATGGTCTCTTCAGCCTCTTCCAAAGTCCCTCCAGCATATTTCATGGTCACCCCACCATCTACCATGGTCACTCCAGCATCTACCATGGTCACTCCAGCATCTTCCATGACCACTCCAGCATCCATTTTGGTCTCTCCAGCATCTTCCACAGCCACTCCAGCGTATTTCATGGTCACTCCAATTTCGTTCATGGTCACTTCAGCATCTTTAGTGGTTACTCCAGCATCTTCTAAGGTCATTCTGGGATCTTTTATGGTCAATGCATTTCTTTCCATGGTCGCTCCTTATCTAGCATGGTCAATCCAATTTCTTTCACGGTTACTCCAGCATCTTCCATGGTCACTCCAGTCTCTTCCATGTTTACTCCAGCAAATTTCATGGTCACTTCATCATCTACCATGATCAGTATAGCATCCATAATGGTCACTCCAGCATATTTCATGTCCACTTCGTCATGTTTCATGGCCACTCCAATTCCTTTCATGCTCACGCCAACATTAATGCTCACTACACCCTCTACCATGGTCACTCCAGCATCTTCCATGAAAAAGCCAGCATCCATCAAGGTCTCTCCAGCCTCTTCCATAGTCACTGCAGCATATTTCATGGCCACGTCATCATCTTCTATGGCCACTTCAATTTCTTTCATGGTCACTCCAGCATCTTTAATGGTCACTCCAACAACTTTCACGGTTACTGTATCATCTTCCATGGTCACTCCAGGATCTTTCATGGTCACTGAATTTTCTTCCATGGTCATTTTTTATATACCATGGTCACTCCAGCATCTTCCATACTTAGTGAATGAGCCACCATGTACTAAACACAGACCACAAGGAATACCGGAGCAGTTATTGACCTACATTCAGGAGCTTCCATGTATGCCTTGTGTCCAGTTGATGAAAGGACTTCTAGCAAATATTTTTAACCTGATATGATTCAATCACATCGCATTAGTGCTAATCATCTTTATACCTAACTTCTCTACAGAATTCCTCCCAGTCTGATAGCTGGCTACCCTGAGAAAAGTCTTGTCAAACTTGATAAGAGTTGCTTTACTGTTAGGAATTAAATATCAGTGACAAGTTGCATGGCCACTGTGCTCCCACAATTGCAGAGCACAAATACAAGTTGTGTAGAAAACTGCTACAGTGCTATAACTACCGAAACGCAGAAATTACATTTATGCTTTCTTAATGGATATGCATGGACTTGAATTCATTGGATTTAACTGAACAGTACAAAAATGCTTTTGCTTCCCATGTCATAGCAACCAGTTAGCAATCAGCATTCATAGATCAGACTGCATCAGTTGGTATGGGTTATTGTTCTTGGCACCAACTGTTGGCGTTATATAAATCCTGTATAATAATCATCATCATCATCCCTCCTTACATGAAGAAGCCCAACAAACTCCAGGAAAGACAATTGCATCCAGAGTGAAGTTTCTTTTCTATAGCACTTTTCTCCCTGTGGACTAAAATTGCTTTAACTGCTGCTGGCGTACGTGGTGAGGCAGCGACCATAGGCATGCTCAATAAAAGATCATACTAGGGCCAATTTTTGACAGGAAACAATTACCCTACTTCCATGTCTTTGGAGTATGGGAGGAAACCCATGCAAGCTCCATGCAGATAGTATCCTGATTGGGACGCCAGTGCTGTAAGACAGAAGTGCTAACCACCAAACCACTGTGCTGAATATTAAAACTAATGGGACTGGTCTATGGAATTTGAGAGTGGTTAGCATGTGCTTGGTGTCAACCAGTCAGATGTCTTCTGTTATTTCTTTTGTTCAGGTTAGAAAATGAAAGCAAGCATTAGATCTGTTTGAAGGAGAAGTTTAATATCAGATACAGGATGTATCTGCATTGCATTAAAGTGAACCTGTCACTTTGTTAAAAACCACATGTCAAAACAATTAGTAGCTTTCGAGAAATAAGCAGCTGAAGTTACTTACACCTCTTGACTTTTCCCTTAAAAGTCAAGCTTTTCCCTTTCCCTTCCTACTCCCTTAGCCCTCATATTGATCCTTTAGTTTGAAAAGCAACCTCAATGTGTGAAAGGGAATCTTATGAGGATGAAGGTGGGAGAGGGCTTATTTCACATGTGATTTTTACAGAATGTAACCTTTATGTAGTTACCCACGTTTGTGACAGGTTCACTTTAAACATCGTCTTAGTACAGCATGGAAACAATTTATTACGTCTGGACCTGCAGCCCAGAGATAATAATGGCAGAGATAAAAGGACAGTATCAAAGGGATATTTGGCAATATACAACCCATTCCCAAAATAGCACATTCAGGTATAACACAATGTTTGTGTTCACAGTGCATTCTTCCAGCCATTAGTCTGTACACCCGTGTCTGTGACGGCATGGGGGGGGCGCACATTAATGAGATCCAGCAACCTTTGAGCTAATATTTATTCGTCCCCACTGACTCACTGTATTTTTGTAGCTTTTACTGCTTAAAGCTGCATTTTGAGCAGATATAAATGAAACAAATTATTGCAGCTCTGTAATCATTACTACGTCATTCCTTGTATTTCTAAATGTAAGCAGTGTTACCAGCATACCAAATCTGCCATTCCTCTGTATCTGTAAAACTAGCAGTCCTAACATACTGATTCTGCCTTTCCCCTGCTTCTACAGAACTACAATGCTTCATTGCCATTTACAACTAAACCCAGCATGTATATGTTTGTATCTTTCCTGTCTCTAGAATTACATGTGCCAGCATTATATATATAATATATACACACACACATCTCCACTCCCTCTATGAAACTACAATTCCCAGCATACTACATATACATTTCCCCTCAATCTATTCAACTAAGTCCCAGCACACTATATATGAACTCACCCTCCCTCTGTAGAATTAAAATTCACAGCATACCAAATATACATTTCCCCTCCCTCAACAGAACTACAGGTCCCAACATATATGTACACATTTCCCCTCTACAGAACTACAAGTCCCAGCATACTATATACATTTCCCCTTCCTCTATGGCACTACAAGTCTCCTCATTTTATATACATTTCCTCTCCCTCTATAGAACTACAGGTCCCAGCATACTATATATACACATTTCCCTGCCCACTATAGAACTACAGGTCCCAGCATACTATATATACATTTCCCTGCCAACTATAGAACTACAAGTCCCACAATACAATATATACATCCCCCCTCTGTCTACAGAACTACACGTCTCGGCATACTATATACAGATTCCCCTTCCCGCTATAGAACTACAAGTCCCAGTGTATATATGTATATATATATATATATATATATATATATATATATATACACACATCCCCCCTCTACAGACCTATAAGTCCCTGCATACTATATGTGACGGGAGTCACTTTGGGTGGGGGGGCCCATGGAACACAGCCCCCTTTGGAGAGGTGGGGAGACCCCTGTCTCAGCTTCCCATATCCCTATTATGTGTAAGTCACCCTGTGCCTGTTAGGGGTACAGGGTGGAATGTTCTAATATTGGGGTGGGGGGAGGTGTTCATTGTTCACTGCCATGCAGCTGCATCCCATTGTTCTATTGTGTGTCTTGCTTGGGAGCAAACAATTATGAGATATATGTGTTTGTACTGGCTTGGTGGGGGGGTGTTTCCAGCGCCCTTCCCCCTGATGGGATGGACTCCTGATGTGTTTTCTGTTACTGGGTGTATTTCCCCGCCCTGTGTATATATATCTTGTATCTATGTTAAAATAAAGCAGTCCATTTCATGTTTTAATACTAGTCCGATGCTGTCTCATCTTGTATGGTCAGCGGTGGTGTCCGTGGATCTGTGTTCAGACAGGATAGCTGGAGTCTAACGGAAATACCCTAGTGCAGTCGGGGTCCGGTTCCGTTACACTATATATACATCCCCCTCCATAGAATCTCAAGTCTCAGCATATTACATACATTTCCCTTCCCTCAACAGATCTACAGGTCCCAGCACACTATATATACACAGTTCTACTACAAGTCCCAGCATTCTATATACATTTCCCCTTCCTTTATGGCACTACAAGTCTCATTTTATATACATTTCTTCTCCCTTTAGAGAACTGCAGTCCCAGCAAACTATATTTGCATTTTCCCTTCCTCTATAGAACTACAGGTTCCATCCTACTATATATACACATTTCCCTGCCCACTATAGAACTACAAATCCCACAATACAATATATACATCCCCCTCTGTCTACTGTATACAGATTCCCCCTCCCGCTATAGAACTACAAGTCCCAGCATATTATATATACACCCCTTCTACAGAACTACAAGTCCCATCATACTATATATACATCCCCCCTCCATAGACTCACAAGTACCAGCATACTACATACATCTTCAGAACAACAAGTATACTATAAATACACTATTTTGCCAAAACTTGGTGTGGCCTTCAGATTAGCACAACAACAGTGTGTAGAGAGCTTCATGGAATGGGTTTCCATGGCTGAGCAGCTGCATCCAAGCCTTACATCACCAAGTGCAATGCAAAGCGGCAGATGCAATGGTGTAAAGCAGGCCGCCACTGGACTCCAGAGAACACATCTCTACTGCTCTAGAGTGACAAATCACGCTTCTCTGTCTGGCAATCCGCTGGACGTGTCTGGGTTTGGCGGTTGCCAGGAGAACTGTACTTGCCTGACTGCACTGTGCCAAGTGTAAAGTTTGGGGGAGGAGGGATTATGGTGTGGGGTTGATTTTCAGGGGTTGGGCTTGGCCCCTTAGTTCCAGTGAAGGGAACTCCTAAGACGTCAGCATACCAAGACATTTTGAACAATTTCATGTTCCCAGCTTTGTGGGAAGAGTTTGAGGATGGCCTCTTCCTGTTCCAACATGACTGCTCACCAGTGCACAAAGCAAAGTCCATAAAGACATGGATGAAGGAGTTTGGGGTGGAGGAACTTGACTGGCCTGCACAGAGTCCTGACCTCAACCCCATAGAACAACTTTGGGATGAATTAGAGCGGAGACTACGTGCCAGGCCTTCTCGTCCATCTGACATCAGTGTCTGACCTCACAAATGTACTTCTGGAAGAATGGTCAAACCTTCCCATAGACCCCCTCCTAAATCTTGCGGACAGCCTTCCCAGAAGAGTTGAAGCTGTTATAGCTGCAAAGGGCGGGGCCAACTCAATATTGAACCCTACGGACTAAGACTGGGATGCCATTAAAGTTTATGTGCGTGTAAATGCAGGCATCGCAGTATTTTTGGCAATATAGTGTACATTTCCACTCCCTCTTTAGAACTACAGGTCCCAGCATATTATATATACATTTCCCCTCCCTTTATGGAGCTTCAAGACCCAGCATACTATATATACATTTTCCCTCCCTCTATAGAACTACAGGTCCCAGCATACTATATATAAATCCCCCCTCCCTCATAATTTTATAAGAACCTGGGTCTGTTATACCTAGCTTAAATGCACAACATGACCAAACCATACTTGTTTAACCAAGCTATGTCCATCTTAGATAAACCATGACCTGCAACCCAAAACACCCCCTTCCCCTTGTTTAGTTTTCAATTGATCAAAAAAGATGGCAACCCTAACCCCAGCTGCTATGACTCCTGGATCTAATGCAGCCTTTTTCAATCTTATTACAACAGAGGAACCTCTGACATAATTCAGAGGTCTCAGGAATCCTTTAATTATATAACTGGAGTATTTGATGCACAGATGAGATCATTTTACAACACTCTATTGATCCATACAGCAATAGTAATCAAATACAACAAACAATATTGGCCAAAAAAGAAACCAAAACTGTAAAAATTGTAGCATCAGCAGAATAGTGTCCCCTTAGATTGGTGGTCAAGGAGAGTCCTTCCTACATTAGCAATCAGTAGAAAACTATTCCCTTACATTGGTGGTTAAGGAAATTGCTCCCTACATTAGTGAGCAGTGGAAAAGTATCCCCTTACATTGGTGGCCAAAGGAAAAATGATCCTTACATTGGTGGTCAATGGATAAGTAATCTTTACATTGGTGGTCATTAGAAAAATACCTCCTTATGTTGTTGGTCAATAGAAAGGTGTCCACTCGCATTGGTGGCAAGTTGAAAATTGGCCCCTTACACTGATAGTCAATCCTCTTACATTGGTGGCCAATGAAAAATGGCCCCTACATTTATAATCAATTTAAAAATGCCTCCTTACATTGATAGTCAATGTGAAAATGTCCCTTTACATTGGTAGTCAATGAAAAAGAGTGCAATTACATTGGTGGTCTGGGAAAAGTGTCTCCTTTAATTGCTGGCCAGTGGAAAAAAATCCCTCCTTACATTGGTGGTGAATGGAGAACAGCCCCTCTACGACGGTAATCAGTGCAGAAATCACCACTTATATTGGATGTCAGTGGGGAATTGCTTTTTACATTGGTGATCATTGTAAGTGGAAGATCAATATACTCAAGGAACCCTGTAGAAATCCCTGGAGAAATCGCAGGGTTCCATGGAACTCTTGGTGAGAAAGCCTAATCTAATGGGTTGGTAGTAAATATTTTGATGGTTACCAGAATGTCTTATAGCAATTGCACAGAGTGGGTAATATGGCACACCTCAATGGGAAACCTAGACCATGTTTCCCCTGTGTATCATTTGCCAGGAAAAATGTTTGCATGGTGGAACTCTGTCACTATTGATCATCACTATGCCCTACAAGGCACTGTGGTAATCAAATACTATATTAGTAACAATGGCAGTGGTGGTGGTGTAGGCACAGTACCTGGGGCAGTTCAGAGGAGACAAACTGTTATACCATTAGCTGCCATTTCTAATTTTATTTTTATCATACGAAAAAAGAGCACGAACGGAAGGCAGTTCATCAAATAATAAGTAGTATGCAGTCCATTCCCACCTAAGCAACATACTCCCGTGCGAAAAAGGTGCAGCTGCTTTATTTGCTGCGATATAGTGTGCCCCATAGCCTTCAATTGGAACACATGAAAATCACATAAATCACACACACAGAAAAACACAAAAAGAGAGTCTTGAAAGAACGCAGCTCTGTAATAATTAATAAACCACTAAACCTAGGTTTAAAGGTGAGCAATGCAAGTATCTGAATGTGATTTGGTATGAGCCTCTTGCAGTCCTTCTACAGCATAGCTAAAAGAGGGGTAGAGAGGAGCAGTACAAAGAGCCAATCAGGTGTGATGCAGTGCAAGGAGAAAGCAAAAAGGAATATAGAACAGAGTGATAGAGAGAAGAGCCCATCAGTTTGCAGCTTTTCTTGTTATTATCCAGTCACATGGGGAGGTACAGGACCAGTTTCTTTTCCCTACCAGGCAGAACTGTGCCCTGCCTTGCTTCTCTCTTTGCTAGAACAATGTCCCTCCTGCTGAAGTTGTACCTTCCGCCATTTAGTGCCTAAGTTAATGCCAGAAGCATCCACACAACATTCCCGGCTGTTGACCTTTTTATCCCTAAGGGAAGAATGTCCACACATAAATAGGGTTGCTGCACTTTACTGGTGGTAGTTGGAAAATTATACAACAGTCACATCACATTGACAGTACATTGTCAATCACATTTAGTGGGTGGTCAGCAGTAGTCACATGTGAAAGCATCATGCAGCACTTTAAGAAAGCCATCTTCCCTGGAAACAGTCTTGGCCTGGCCTGAAAGGTTTTTTGCAACCCGCCCTAGCCCTCACCTCAATAAGGGTCGGGAAGTCTACAGCTGGCTCTTCTAGGTGCAGGTTTACCTTTCCCCAGCTTCCAGCCCTGTGCAGGGCCTCCAACTGTTCCCTACATCTGCATAGGTGTGAGTGTTTGGCTCCCATGCTCCAATTGCACTAGGGCTCCTCCCAACCTGGCTAATATGTGGGCCCTAACTCACCCATGAAATCAGTACAGGAGGGCTCTGACCAAGAAGAGCCTAGCACCTGATGACACTGATTTCTGTAACCAGACACTATTCTGGAACACAGCCACCAAGTGGCAGACTAGCTAGCTGCACTAAGTTTGGAAAGAGAGAGAGTAAAGAAGAAGAGGAAAAAAAAGGGGAGGGGGAGAGTGGAGGAGAAAAAGGGACAGACAAGGGAGGTGGATAGGAGGACAAGGGATATCCCGTGGGTCTCTCAGTGAGAATAGGGACCAATTGATGTTCAAGTGCTGAACATGATCCAACCATGGACCCAAGACCTTAAAATAATTGGCATGGTTGTCAGTAAATATAGAGCTTAATTTTTTGTGCACCATAAACCTCAAGAGGCATTCTTTGACTTCTGCAAAGGGTATTGGAGGCCGTCTCCAGGCCTTAGCCAGTGTTTGCCAGACTGCTAGAAACATTTACCCCGTTAGCTTCTGTTGGTGTTCATTTAGGCTTGCAATGGGCAAGTGAAGAAGGACCTCCCAGGGATTTCAAGGTAAACTGATATGTAGAACCAAGAAAAGCATGTTATAGACCCTTATCCAGATGCAACTGGCCACAGAACAGGTCCATCAGATATACAATAGGGTGCCCTGATCAGTGCAGACCCGGAAACAGCATGCGGGGGCATTGGGAACAAATTTTGACTGATGATCAAGAGTCATGTACAGCGGGTCAGCACTTTATAAGCATTTTAGGACAATGCCATTTTTAAATTTTGTTGTCATGCTTTCAGTGTTTCTTTAAGATTAGAGATCGCAAGTGTAGGTTCCCCTACTGCAAAGGGTTACATGTTCCAAAAGGACCCATGCCATAATACAACTGTGACATTCCACCCATTCCAGCAAATGCTGCCCACTGGGCAAGCGAGTGCATGGAAACTCACACTCGCGCAATATATGGTTTCTGTGTACAGGCCTCCTCCCTGCATCTTACATGATCCATCTGACTGACTTAAAAGGGAGGAACCCTCTGAATGGGTAAGAAAAGAACTAGGGGGTGACATCGCTGGGAAATGGCCAACCATAGTGTCATGGAGCTCACAAAATAATTTCCCTTGACAGCTGAAATTTTAGTATCATTTTGCATATTATGGTTAGCTAACATGCTAGGTTACATGTTTTGCCATCTCACAGTGCAAGGGTGCAATTTCTTCATACAATAACATTTTTGCAAAAAAAATGCAGAAAACTTTTGCAGAAAACATAATATTAGCAGGACAAGTCACCATGTAAAGAGGAAAAGGCTATACATTATCTTTCACATTGGGGTACCATAATGATAGCTCTCTGAGCAGAGATTGTGGCTCCAAAAGGCCCCCTCACACTACCCCCCTGTAACCCCAAACATCACACTAACCCTTCCTATAACCCCAACACTCAAACTAACCCTCGATGAAGGCCATACCCTCATCATAAGCCTAACTACCACCTACACTAAACCTTCCTGTAACCCTAATGCTTTCTTTTGTAAATGAGTTGCATACTCACCTATCCCTCGCCTGGTTGCTCTACACCATTGGTCTCTAAACTGCAGCTCTTGGGCTGGATGTTGCCCTTTGCTTGCCTTTATCCCACCCTTGGGTGACTATGCCCTCCACTGACACTAATGATGGGGCATCATTCCTCCCACAGACCCCAATGATGGGGCTCCATTCCTCCAACAGACACCAATAATTGCCACAGACATAAATTATGAAGGGGGAACCATTCCTCCTGCAAACATTAACTATTAGGCACCTTTCCTACCTTGAATACCAAGAATGGGAGACCATTTCCCCACTAAAATCAAGGATGAAGCACTTTTTAATCCCACTGGCCACAGTTTGCCCCCCCTCCCCCCAAGCCTCAAGGACAGTAAACTGGCCCTTTGTTCAGAATGTTTGGATACCCCTACTTACACTAATGACCAACCTTTATTACAATGAAAAACACCAGCATGTCCCAGGGCTGGAGTCTGATGCCAGACCATTTAATTCAACAATATTTTTCCCATAAGATTATATGTCCAGTTGACATATTTTATGCATGTTATTTTTTTTTTAGATGCTTTATTGCCATATGCAAAGATTTATACATTAGACAATGGGGGTTATTTACTAAAGCTGGGAAGTGCAAAATTTGGTGCAACCCTGCATAGAAACCAATCAGCTTTTAGGTTTTATTTCCAAAGCTTAATTAAACAAGCTAAGAGGTTAGAAGCTGATTGGCTACCATGCACAGCTGCACCAGATTCTGAGTGCGCTCATTTTAGTAAATTTACCCAAATATGTACAGGTGAAACTCGAAAAATTAGAATATCCTGCAAAAGTTCATTTATTTCAGTAATGCAACTTAAAAGGTGAAACTAATATATGGGATAGACTCATTACATGCAAAGCAAGATAGTTCAAGCCGTGATTTGTCATAATTGTGATGATTATGACTTACAGCTCTTGAAAACCCCAAATCCACAATCTCAGAAAATTAGAATATTACATGCAATTAGAGATGAGCGAATTTTTCAAAAATTCGATTCAGCTGATTCGGCGAATTCCAGGAAGAATTTTGATTCGATGCGAATTAATTCGCTACGAAGTTAACTTATAAAAAGGGTTTCTAGGCTTCAGAGAGCCTTTAAATTAGTGCAGAACACTGTACCTTTAATTTAAATGCCCTTGGAGATGAGGAAGGAGAAGGAGAAGGATGAGAAGAAGGAGAAGGATGAGAAGAAGGAGAAGGATGAGGAGAAGGAGAAGGAGGAGAAGGAGAAGGATGAGAAGAAGGAGAAGGAGAAGGATGAGAAGAAGGAGAAGGATGAGAAGAAGGAGAAGGATGAGAAGAAGGATGAGAAGAAGGATGAGAAGAAGGAGAAGGAGAAGGAGAAGGAGGAGAAGGAGAAGGATGAGAAGAAGGATGAGAAGAAGGAGAAGGATGAGAAGAAGGATGAGAAGAAGGAGAAGGATGAGAAGAAGGAGAAGGAGAAGGATGAGAAGAAGGAGAAGGATGAGAAGAAGGAGAAGGATGAGAAGAAGGATGAGAAGAAGGATGAGAAGAAGGATGAGAAGAAGGAGAAGGATGAGAAGAAGGACAGTTCTGTGACAGTTTCTGTCTATTTCTGACAGTTCTGTGACATTCACTCCATACAGCGGTTTCAACCGCTGTATGGAGGGAATGTCCCAGAACTGTCAGAAATAGTCTATTTCTGACAGTTCTGGGACATGTATGGAGTGAATGTCCCAGAACTGTCAGAAATAGTCTATTTCTGACAGTTGTGGGACATTCCCTCCATACAGCGGTTTCAACCGCTGTATGGAGGGAATGTCCCAGAACTGTCATAAATAGTCTATTTCTGACAGTTGTGGGACATTCCCTCCATACAGCGGTTTCAACCGCTGTATGGAGGGAATGTCCCAGAACTGTCAGAAATAGTCTATTTCTGACAGTTGTGGGACATTCACTCCATACAGCGGTTGAAACATTGTATCTATTTGTTTCCATAAATGACATTCTGCAGATACACTTAGAGGAGCTCTGCAGATACACTTTTTGCCGGCTTGGAATTATTCTTATTTTCATCCTACTTCTTCTTCTTCTTCTTCTTCTTCATCCTCATCCTCATCCTCTTCTTCTTCTGAGGATGAGGATGAGGATGAAGAAGAAGAAGAAGTAGGATGAAAATAAGATTAATTCCAAGCCGGCAAAAAGTGTATGTGCAGAGCTCCTCTAAGTGTATCTGCAGAATAGAGGAACTCTGCACATACACTTTTTGCCGGCTTGGAATTATTCTTATTTTCATCCTACTTCTTCTTCTTCTTCTTCATCCTCATCCTCATCCTCTTCTTCTTCTTCTGAGGATGAGGATGAGGATGAAGAAGTAGAAGAAGAAGTAGGATGAAAATAAGAATTCCAAACCGGCAAAAAGTGTATGTGCAGAGTTCCTCTATTTCTGACAGTTCTCTGACAGCTTCTTCACATGTACAGCGGTTGAAACATCTGTATCCTAAATGGAAACTAATAGATACAATGTTTCAACCGCTGTACATGTGTTCCTTCTGTCAGAGAACTGTCAGAAATAGCGGAGCTCTCTGCAGGGACACTTTTGCCGGCTGATCGGGAAAAATCCGATTCGCGCACCCGAAGTAGGCAAATATTCGGATTCGACGCGAATCAAATTTTTCCTGAAATTCGTATCGAATTCCGGTTCGCCTGGTTCGATTCGCTCATCTCTACATGCAATCAATAAAACAAGGATTGTACATAGAACAATATCAGACCTCTGAAAAGTATAAGCATGCATATGTACTCAGTACTTGGTTTGGGCCCCTTTTGCAGCAATTACTGCCTCAATGCGGCGTGGCATGGAAGCTATCAGCCTGTGGCACTGCTGAGGTGTTATGGAAGACCAGGATGCTTCAATAGCGGCCTTCAGCTCTTCTGCATTGTTCGGTCTCATGTCTCTCATCTTTCTCTTGGCAATGCCCCATAGATTCTCTATGGGGTTCAGGTCAGGCGAGTTTGCTGGCCAATCAAGCACAGTAATCCCACAGTCATTGAACCAGGTTTTGGTGCTTTTGGCAGTGTGGGCAGGTGCCAAGTCCTGCTGGAAAATGAAGTCAGCATCCCAATAAAGCTCATCTGCAGAAGGAAGCATGAAGTGCTCCAAAATCTCCTGGTAGATGGCTGCGTTGACCCTGGACTTAATGAAGCACAGTGGACCAACACCAGCAGATGACATGGCTCCCCAAATCAACACAGACTGTGGAAACTTCACACTGGACTTCAAGCATATTGCAGTGTGTGCCTCTCCATTCTTCCTCCATACTCTGGGTCCTTGGTTTCCAAATGAGATAAAAAGTTGCTCTCATCAGAAAAGAGGACTTTGGACCACTGAGCAACAGACCAGGTCTGTTTTTCTTTAGCCCAAGTAAGACGCTTCTGACGTTGTTTGTTGTTCAGGAGCGGCTTGACAAGAGAAATACAACATTTGAAGCCCATGTACAGGATCCGTCTGTGTGTGGTGGCTCTTGATGCACTGACTCCAGCCTCAGTCCACTCCTTGTGAAAGTCCCCAACACTTTTGAATGGCCTTTTCCTGACAATCATCTCCAGGCTGCGGTCATCCCTGCTGCTTGTGCACCTTTTTCTTCCACACTTTTCCCTTCCACATAACTTTTTATTAATGTGCTTTGATACAGCACTTTGGGAACATCCAACTTCTTTTGCAATTACCTTTTGAGGCTTTCCCTCCTTATGGAGGGTGTCAATAATGATTTTCTGCACAACAGTCAGGTCAGCAGTCTTTCCCATGATTGTGATTCCTACTGAAGCAGACTGAGAGACCATTTAAAGGCTCAGGAACCCTTTGCAGGTGTTATGGCTTAATTAAATGATTAGAGTGGGACACTTTGAGCCGAGAATATTGCACCTTTTCACAATATTCTCATTTTCTGAGATTGTGGATTTGGGGTTTTCATGAGCTGTAAGCCATAATCATCACAATTATGACAAATCACGGCTTGAACTATCTTGCTTTGCATGTAATGAGTCTGTCTCATATATTAGTTTCACCTTTTAAGTTGCATTACTGAAATAAATGAACTTTTGCACGATATTCTAATTTTTCGAGTTTCACCTGTAGTTGGCATAGTCCAAAACACACAGTAGTCAGTACAAAGTAAGAATACCATTCAATCCCAATATTTATAACATACCAAATGCATACCAATCTATTGTCCTGAAAATGGACAGAAGCAAGTATTCTCACTTAATATAAGATGACAATTATCATATTCACATATAGCATGTAGTATATGAATACATAAGAAAAAACAGACAAAATGATTCCCCTACTAAAATATACTTAGAGAAAGAGAAAAAATATGCATGTTATTTACCTGTAAATACATCCAAAAGACTTAAGACTGCTGCTGAGTGCCACCATCTTGGATGTGATGTCAGCAGCTCAAGCAGAATCAGACCTCAACATATTTACTCCAGAGGAACCCTTGGAATAATATTCAGGACCAGGGGTGGACTGACAACTTATGGGGCCCCCGGGCAATAGGGGATCATGGGGCCCCTGTGTCCTTGCCCAAACTCAAAAAAGCCTATGAAAAAGGTACCAGGGGCATCTCATGGGGCCCCCTACTGACCCCGGGCCCTCGGGCAGTGCCCGAGTTTCCAAATGGTCAGTCCGCCGCTGTTCAGGACTTAGGAAACCCATGCCAAAATGAATTTATTGGTGGACAGTTGGAAATATGCCCCTTATATTAGCCATCAGTGGAAAAAATGCCCTCCTTTACAGTGGTGGTCAGAATGCCACCCTTGCAGACAGTTAAAAAGATCATTATTGTCATGCTGGGTCTGTATTCATCCTCAGGTGAGGCATTTTGCTCTAGATGAATAGAATGATGGGCACCTGTCACCTTAGTAGATTTAAAATAGAACAAGATTATTTGTAAATGCAATACGTGAGGTGCAGATCAGGATTTATGAGCAATACAATATACATTATATTGCCAAAAATATTGTGATTCCTGCCTAGTTCGTAGGGTTCAATATTGAGTTGGCCCACCCTTTGCAGCTATAACAGCTTCAACTCTTCTGGGAAGACTGTCCACAAGGTTTAGGAGTGTGTCTATGGGAAAGTTTGACCATTCTTTTTTTAGAAGCACTGATGTCGGCACTGATGTCAGATAAGAAGGCCTGGCTCGCAGTCCCCGCTCTAATTCATCTCAAAGGTGTTCTGTCGGGTTGAGGTCAGGACTCTGTGCAGGCCAGTCAAGTTCCTCCACCCCAAACTCACTCATTCATGTCTTTATGGACCTTGATTTGTGTACTGGTGCGCAGTCATGTTGGAACAGGAAGGGGCCATCCCCAAACTCTTCCCACAAAGTTGGGAGCATGAAATTGTCCAAAATGTCTTGGTATGCTGACACCTTAAGAGTTCCTTTCCTTTCATTGGAACTAAGGGGCTAAGTCCAACCCCTGAAAACGAACCCCACACCATAATCCCCCCTCCACCAAACTTTACACTTGGCACAATGCAGTCAGGCAAGTATCGTTCTCCTGGCAACCGCCAAACCCAGACACGTCCATTGGATTGCCAAACAGAAGCATGATTCATCACACCAGAGAAAACTTCTCTACTGCTCTAGAGTCCAGTGCCGGCATGCTTTACACCACTGCATCCAAAGCTGTGCATTCCGAGGAATATTTAGTAGCAAAGAAATTTCATGGATGGACTTATTACACAGATGGCAACCTATCACGGTACCACGCTTGAATTCACTGAGCTCCTGAGAGTGACTCATTCTTTCACAAATGTTTGTAGAAGCAGTCTGTATGCCCATGTGCTTGACTTTATACACCTGTGGCCATGGGGGTGATTGGAACACCTAAATCCAATGATTTTGAGGGCTGACCCAATACTTTTGGCAATATAGTGTATCTAGTACTCTAGACTAGGCCATATCCTCTTCTAGATCTCTCTCAAAGTCACTGATGGTTAACTTCAAAATCACATACTGTGCTGTCTGGAGTCCTATCTCCTGGCGAGGGAGGTTCAAGGTTTGAGGTTCAAGTGACACCTTGTGGTTCATTTCTAAGGTCAGACAGCAATAAAAAGGTCCTGTGTACAACTGCCCACTCAACCATACCTTCCCACATGTTGATATGTAGGGGACAGTTGCAGCTTGTTTCCCCAAAACCTTATGCCTTCTTTTTCCAGCAGCCAACAGCTGGGTTCCTCCCAGGAGGATAGATCCCTGCATCGTTCCTGGTGCCTAGACCCAAGAGACAGACCTCTCTGATGTCCTCACAAGAAAAGGTCCAGGAAGTGACAGAACAGGCAGTGGCTCAGATAATTAATAGTTCTCACAACATATCTCAATAGGTTCCCCAGGTCCACTGTTTGGCCAGGCTATCAATACCCATAACATAGAAAAATATCTCTCTAGTACACCCTGCCAGAGCAAGCTCATACGAGGGGTAGGAGAGAAAATACACTCCTGTTGCCTGTGTAGTTAGGCTACAATACACTCCTGTGTAGTTAGGATAACTACAGGCAACTGCTGGCTACAGACTTCATAAAAATACAAAAAGGAATTTAGTGAATTGCAGCAGCAAGACAATGAACAGGTTATCATTCTGCCCACTCTTCTTTCTATGAATGCAAGTTTGCTCTCAGCATATGTGCATGCTGCAGAGCCTGATTGGCTCTTATTGCTGGCCCTCCCTATCCCAGTCTGAGTGCTTTAATACAGGGGATTTGTAGAAGGTGTATACCAGAAACATCAGAAAAGTCTAATATGTATCACAGAAGACCATGCTTACTCATAAAGTTACATGTGGTCATCATTTGTGGTGACTATGGCACACACTTCACGCTCCCACAAAAAAAAGGTATGTTGAACTGAAGATTGTGTGTAGCAATACCTTTATTTGTGCTAGCACCAGTTATTTATTCCATAGAAAAAACATAAGTGCGTTAATTGGTGTTTTTTGGCCTGTCGGGTTGCTGTCCAGAACAGGGGTGAGCATATGCAAAGATTCAGACTTGGCACATCTGCCAGTATGCTACATGGCAGAGCTGTATGTGTAAAAACATGCACAGATTAATTGCCTGCGCACACGAGCGCATGTATAATTCTGGATCATGCACCAAACGCCTTATATAAGGAAGGAAGCAGTGGTGGAGGATTGTTGGATGATCTTTCTTCAGCTTACCTATGCTCCTTGTTCCTGTGTATCCTGAGTTATCTTGATTCCTTGTTACCAACTCGACCTGCTTGTGGACTTTCCCTTTGCTTGATCTCTCGTTGTGACCCAGAGCTTTTGTAAAGGACTTGGCCTCTTCTGACCATCTGTGTATGACTCCTGATCACTCTGCTTCTTTCTCCTCCTGATTCCTGTGCATGACCTTGGCATCATTTCTGACTATGTTCCTGCCTTGCATCCTGTTGACCTCCTTTGTATGACTTCAGCTTGGACTTGAACTACACTTCTCCAATTCGCACTACCAGTTTGACCCTGCTTCTTCCACGGGTGTTGTGATATCACTTGCTGCTGCTCTGGACCTACTCTACCACAAGTGTTCCAGCCTTGCACTTACTGTCATCACCTCCATGGGTGCTTGGAACTTAGCCGCAAAGGAAGCCCTCTCATCACCTTGGCCTCCAACCAGTTATGTGACACTGCCTGTAGTTTACTCTAGTCAAGTGTATTTTCATACTGTTTGTCTATTAGGGTTTTTGCTTACAGGTTGGCTAAGCCTATTCAGCATAACTGCTGCCTTATTTCCTCTGCCCAAGTAGACCAAGTGAAGCATACAGCCTGTAATTGACATGAATGGCTATGCACTGCTGTATTCCTGCATGCATTGGTGCAATCGTAATCATTATACAGTATACAAGTGTAAAAGTACAACAGCACACAGCCATTCATGTCAATGATAAGCTGTATGCTGCACCTGGGCTGCCTGTGCGGTGAAAATATGCCAATAGTTATGCTGAATGGGCTCAACTGGTCCATGCAAGAGCCCTTATCATGGTAATAACAGCTGTGTGGAGTGGACCTAGGAGTGGTTCAACACCTTGAAACATCACCATAAATGACAACAGAGCTTCTTCACAGCCTGACCATAGGCAACACTCAAAAGTCGTGAAGCTTACTAGTGGAAGCATGGAAGCATGGCCAGGACAAGGGGTGGGCGGGAGGGAAGGCTGCCAGGATGGGGGCACTTTCTTTCTGTTGCAAGACTGACAGGAGTGGTGACAACCATGCTACTCCTTTCAGCACAGTGCTGGGAGCAGCGAGAAGAGGAGGAAAGAGCCAAGACGTGGGCTGTGTTCTCACTGCCTCTCCTCCTTCCTGCCAGTGCAGTGCTCCTGTATTAACAAGCAGGCAACGGTGTTCACAGGCACACAGGAGCTGTACTATCAGGAAGGAGGTGGGGGAAAGAAAGCACAATCCACACAGTGTCCTGGCTATTTCCTCCTCTCCTTGCTGTTCTCAGCACTGGGCTGACAGGAGTAGCGAACCACTCCTGTCAGCCTTGTAACAGAAGCACCGCTGAGCGTAGAAGTGTCCAGGAGAGAGCTGGGAATGGAGAACCATCAACACAAGCATGTGCCTAGTGTTTCAACTGAGCTGCACAGTGATTTTTACAAGGGAGTGATGGCTAGGTGTAAGATCCCATAAACTTGCACATCAGGAATGGGGGAAGGAGCGGAGGCACGCAGTTTGGCATCCAATCACTTTATAGCTGAAGTTTAGTGAATATTTTTTCCTTAAAAAACATCATCAGGGATGGTACTTCCCATGAATGAAGAGTGTCCCATGTGCTCGTGGCTGCTGTGTTCTCCTGAAACCCAAAGTCCTATGCCCTGGATAATCCTGCAGCTGTGATATTATGGATCTACGGGTTAGAAAGAGCTGCTGGCACCTGTGACAGGCACACGTCAAGTGTCCCCATGATCCATTCATAGAAGACACTCCATCAGTTCCCAAAGACCTCTATGAATGGAGAACAGGCGGATGAATGAAACGTCTGCCTCCTCCAATCATGGAATGCTTTCCATTACGGAAACCAAAAGTATAGCTTCTATGAATGGAACACGGAAAGAGGAAAGTGGAAAGAATGGGCACAGTCAGAACGAGTGTAGCCGCTAATATTAACTCTTGCACCCCCAGAAGATCACTACTTCAGGGGTATCCAGGGGGCAGAGAATTTCAGGTTTCAACTAAATACAGCAGCCACCACCACATGGAAGATTCTTCATTCCTAGTAAGTACCATCCCTGGTCATGTTTTTGCGAAAAAAAAGTTTCACTGAACTTCAATTTTAAAATAGAATTAAATGCAAACTGTTTTTTTTTCCATTTTGAGAAGAATAGATGCGGATGCTAACCCCTGTCAGTTTTTAGCTATCTTTTTTCCAATGTGGGGATTTCCCATCATGCCCTGTACAATAGCCACAACAGAAAGTGAGAGGAAATCCCTCCAAACTGAGGGAATCCCTTGTTGTCCCCAGAAGTAGTGTCTCCATTGGAAGCTTTCCCCTCTATTCCTGTTCTGATGACAACCCAAAATTTGGAATTTTCTTTCACATGATAGCAAGACATACAAAGTTGGTGAATCTGTCTAACAGGGGCACCAATAGCAATAAAAACCTTACAGGGGTTCTAATCCCACCCTAATTCTATCCATAAAAAGTTTTACTTATAGCCTTACCTAGTATTGTAAAACAAAGACAGTGTTTACTTTTCCTGAACGCTTTCACTATACTCTATCATTTTTTTCCAAGTCTACAAGCCTGCTTCAAAGTAAACTTGTCACCACAAGTAACAGGTGCTAGATAAAAGATAAGATCTCGGATTCAAGCTCAAATGATTGCTTTTGTGCCAAAAAAAAGCTCAAGCAGCTGCTTTTTGAAGTCTGAGATTATCTTTTTCACCCAGCACCTTAGAATCCTGATAGAGGGGCCCTTCAGAACCCTAAAATCTGTTATTTGTAATTTTTATGAAGCGATAACATACTCGGACTCTGTTATTGAGTTGGTGCTTTCCTTTTCCTATACCATTTACATGTTATTTCAGAGCTTCTCCTAGAAACTTCCTTGTATCTGAGAGCTCCCTAAGGCTGCATCTATACCTGAGCAACATGGAAATGTTTCAGCTCGCATTTCTGGAAACGTGCGATAATAAGCAAAAACCTGCATAGCTCTTGCTGTGCCATTATTTCTTAATGGCAACCCAAACATGGGTAGCAGTTGCATGGTTTGTCACATGTTTTCCAAGGGACAAAACACCAAAAATTGGTACTTGGGCTTCTTTGGTACATTTGTCACGCAACAGGCAGCCCATTCAAGCATTTCAAGCAGAAAATCAAGCTTCCCCCAGCTTCTCAGGTTCCCCCATTCTGCTTCAACCTTTTGTTCAGCACACTCCAACCTCTATTCAGTCACATGGTCACCCTCCTTAGGCAGCAGGTCTACATCTCCCTACATCCCTCCCCCAGGCAAGAGGCCAAGAGAAGACTGACTTCCCAAGGTCACTCCTGAATATTTATACCCTCTTCCAGCCTGTACAACTAGCAGTAAACCTCCTTGTGGTTGGCCAGGGGAATATAAATCTTCATAGCTTTGATTAGTGCAGCTTCTCACACTATCGCCAGGGACAGTCCCCAGTAGCATGTAGGAGTAAACAATAACTGGAGCCCAGGAGAGACCCAAGTAAGCTGAACTATCAAATCAGCTCAGGATGACTACAAATGAGCAAATTTTAAATTGGTATAGCCCAAGGTTTTTCAACCAAGGATCCAAGGAACCCTAGGATTCATCCAGAGGTTGGAATTCCTTGAGCAATAAGCAATTTTTGCCTGTCAGATAAGTTCCTGATGACGCCATTGATCTTTTTAGTGATCTGTAAGGGGATAATTCTTCCCAATGACCATCACACTAATGTATTATGAGTTGTAGATATAGTCATTTTTAGCAGGGGTTCCCTGAGACCAGAAAGTTATTTCAATGGTTCCCCTGTGTTGAAAAGGTTGAGAAGGGTTGGTAACGAAACACCTGCTTATGTTATATAGACAAAAGGGGGCATCCTCTGCGCATCGGTATACAAACAAGGAGAGGAAAGACTGTAGGGAAATAAGGTTTCACTGCATTGTATGCACCCATGAATGCAACAAATGGATCTCATAGATTGGGGGACACAGCACATCATCACCTCATCAGTGAGCTTATTTACTACCCAATCACAGTCCTGACCAAGCCGTGTTGGTTTGACTACAGTAAAGAAAAGTAAATGCTCAAAACCAGCCTTTGGTGTCTGACAAACCAAGATAAGGGCCTATTTACATAGTTAGCATCTAAGGCTGTGCTTTATTGTGCATTGTGTTATGGCAGGCCATTAATTTTAGCAATACACCAAAATGTCCAAAAAATGAACATGCACTATTTTTGGATCATGCACTCCAATCCGCTGAGCTATGTTGCTTTATTGCATTGTGCCATTTGCAGCCTAAGGTACATGTTGCTGCACAAATGTGTGAAGGGGCTCTGAGGCTTTGGAACATGTGTGGTATCTTTGTAGCCTCATGAGTAACAAAGCAAAAGTAGCACATTAACACAAGTGAATTCATAGGCCTTTTTTTTACTGTTTAACCATAAAATAGACTACTTACACTGAGGCTGACAGATTCCGTTTAACAGGTGATTGCAATTGTGATAAAACAAAGCTACCTTTGGAGTTTGGAAAGTGTGTGTCATCCACTCGTGGCATCTTGGAGTCTTTATATCGGAAAGGGGCCCTCTCTCGCCTACGAAAGTTGCCCAGCTGTACTTCTCTCACCTGGAGATTATTATAGATGGAAATAATATTCTTCACTCCACTGCCTTTTACTGAAGTTTTATTAGCATAATGTTTGTCTCACCAGGAAAATAAAGATGCGTCTATGTGACCTTTTCCTTTTGAGCTGGCTTGACCTCATAAATATCACAGCAAACATCTCCAGGCATGGAAATTGTGAAATCTTCCCTACCAGATTTTTTAAGGAAAGAAAGGAAGGCAAAACACTCTCTCGAGTCTAACGTACATCAGTAACAAACACCAGACTACAGATGTAAATTGTTAAGGATTTATAAATTCCCACACTTGATCTTCCCAACTGGATCACAGTTGGGCCTATAGAGTATTTAAGTATATATACATTTTTTACTTGGCCTCCTTGTTGTAAAGTACCACCAGTCAGTCAGCCTTAAAAGTGCCTTAAAACTCCAGGTGCTCTATTATGCTTTTATTGCTTGGTCTTCCTCTTTCAGCACCCCAACTGGTCATTGATGCCACATATCTCATTGATGGGGCAATCATAAAGGAAAAGTTTGTATTCTGTTTCCCTTGTGGGGAAGGACCAATTCATGTTAGAAAGATGCAATGCTGGCAGCCCTAGGTTTTGTTCAGATGATAAAATTGTAAGACTAAGCACTGCTTTCCTAGCAGAAAGAAGACTTTTGCAGGTTTTAGGGTCTGTGGAACTGAGAAGCTGTGATGGCAGATGGCTTTGAGGGGACTTTCTAGACAAAGGGAGCACAAACTCACTTTACAGGTCAACACTATTATTTTTGTAGGCTGAAATAAAGCAAATTATAAGTGTAAATACTAAGACTAAATCAGCGATGTACAGTACATAGCAGGCACCTTGGCAGGACTGCCTACCAGGTCTATCTTCAATGTAAGCACCAAGGTGCCCAGAATGCTCCAGTGCTCTGATGTGCCCAAAGTTCTTGAAACAAAGGGTGGAGTACCTGGACCTGCCCTTTTCCACCTACTGAACTTTGAGGTAACCAATTTCAATGATGAGCCAATGGTGAGGCTTAGTAGATGGGAAGCATACTACCAACTATCCCACATCTTGAGGGCTGTCCTAATGTTCTGATGTGTTCATGACATGTTCAAGAGTCAAGTGCTGAAACAATCATTCCAGCATGAGGAACTGGATCTATGCAACCACGCAGTGATCCCTTGCCCGAAAGTATCTACATACTGTAGTTTTGACAGCTGATGGAGGCAGAATTGATGCAGCAGACTGGGGAAAAGGGTTTTTCTTTAATCCTACTAACTAACCTATGATTACGAGAGGAGGGGGTCTTTAATTTACTGCAACTGACCACCAACAATCAGTGAGATTTTCCTTTTACTGCCACTGACTTCCATTAACTGACCATCAATAATTGGGGGGAGTGGGACTTTTTTTTACTGCTTCTGACCTTCAGTGATGGAGGGTGGGATTTATTACCACCACCAACTACCAATAATTGAGGGTGATTATTAATTGCTACTGGCCACCAATGTTTTGATGATGGGGGAATTATTTACTGCCAACATTTTACTGCGACTGACCAACACTGATTTGGGAAGAGTAAATATTTATTGTCACTGATCACCATTGACTCAGGGGGGAAATTATTTACTGCTACTAATCACACTGGTGTATTTTAATTACACTGATCAGCAATGTAGGGGGAACAATGTTGCATGCTCTTACCGCTACACTCTATACTGCTATGTTGTATGTTACATACTTCTTACTGCTGCACTCTAAATGCTGTGATGTAAGTTACATAGTCCTGAACCCTGCAAACTATATGATATTTTGAACATAGTCCTAATCTCTGCAGTTTAACCCCTTAGGTTCCACAGTGAGTATAACAAGCATGCTTTACTGAATATACAGAATGATTTTACTGTTGTGGGTTTAGTAACACTTTAAGCTGTGATAATATATTCTCTCTATTGTCAATAAGCCTGGTACCTATTCCTTGATACCAGGGCATAGTTGTGTGCAGAATAATTATCTTTTCTTCATTTTGGATAGAGCACGTGAGAGGAAATCCCTGCAAATTAAGGAAATTCCTTAGGGACCACCAGAATTAGTGTCCCCATTGAAAGATTTCCCATCTATTACTTTTCTGGGGACAACCCAAAACTTGGGATTTTTTTTTACTTTACTTCACATTAACTTTCAATGATAATGGTAAACTGGACAAATAGAAAGGATAAATCTCCTTAATGGTGGCACAGACCGAAATAGAGCGTTCTAATCCCTCTGCACTCTGTTCAAAACCAAAAAAAAAAGTTTTGCCTTTAGTTATACTTTAAATGCTTGCAAGGACGATTTGTGTAACCAGAGTTGAGGTTGCTCGCTGAGGCGAGGCAAAAACAGAGAACCAAAAATACCAAGCGGGTCCTACGTGTGTAGTGCTAAATTCATAGCTTCGCTGCATGATGTGCAGAAAAGTCAATGTTATGATAAAAAATTTTCACAGCTATCATAATTTTGCCATAGTGTGGGCAAAAAAAGGTACACAGATATTTTTTTCAGCCATTATCAATGGTTCAAACTTGAAACCAGACTGGTAGTAAAGTAATGCACTTGGGTACCAAAAATATGAATGCAAGTTACACACTAGGAGAACCTCCTGGGGGAATGCAGGATGGAAAAGGATCTAGGGGTCCTAGTAGATGACAGACTCAGCAATGGCATGCAATGCCAAGCTGCAGCAGGCAAAACTAGCAGAATATTAGCATGCATAAAAAACGGTATTTATTCAAGACATAAAACTATAATCCTGCCATTTTATAAAACTCTATTCCAGTCACATTTGGAGTATGCCATCCAGTTCTGGTCACCAATCCTCAGGAAGGATGTGCTTGACCTGGAGAGCGTCCAGAGAAAGGCAATAAAATGAATAAGAGGACTAGAGGAACTCAGTTACAAGAAAAGACCTCAAACATTAAACTTATTCTCCCTGGAGAAGAGACACTTGAGAGGAGCTATGATAGCAATATACAAACACCTAATAATAATAATAATTTTATTATTCTAGCATAGGGAATAAACAATTCAGTCTCAGGGAATATAGTATTATTATTATATAGTATTTATATAGCGCCAAAAGGTTTGCTCAGCGCTGTACATTATAGTGGGGGACAGTACATGAGACAATACAGTAACAAAACAATACACGAGGGGTTCGAGGGCCCTGCTCTTTCGAGCTTACAATCTAGGAGATATGGAGCCACTTAATGGAATTGGAGAAGTGGTTTAACCTTAAACTGCATAGGGGTTTTTCCACTATCAGAGCGGTAAGGATGTGGAACTCACTTCCATGATTGGTGGTGTCAGCAGGAAGTATTGATAGTTTAAAAAAACTCTTAGATGGGCATCTTAGCGAACACAATTTACAGGGATATGGGATATGATATTTGGCATGAGCACAAACACACCCACATAGGTTGAACAGGATGAACTGGTGTCTTTATTCAACCTTACCAACTATGTAATTATGTAGCCCCAAGCCTAGAGGCAACAGAAGTGGTTGTTTGACCTTTGGCTAGTTTTTATCTCAGCTATTGATGAGCTTACCAATTCATACATCGGGCAGATTGAATTGCACTTAAGATGACCTCCTTCTGACCTTATAAGACCTCCTTCTAAGCTGACTCAACCTGCTTTTGAATTACCATACACTTATATAGGTAGGGAAGCAGTGTCGTGAACAAAAGCCCATCAAAACTTTTTAGAGTGGTAGTATCTGTAGCTGACTGAAGAAGAAAAAGATTTGCAATTAGCAGTAAAGGGTGACAAGGAACATTAGTACAATAGATGAGCAGAAAAATGTCAAGTGGAAGGTTCAGGAAGACCATAGAGCAGAGGGATCAGGAGTGACTGGATGATAAACAGAACAGTGGGGGTCTTGTTTTGGTTGTATAGGTAGAAAAAGAAGGTACCAAGGCACAGGACAAGACAAATAAAGTACAAATGTAGACAAACATAAGAAGAGATGGACGAATCCGCAGCTGGGAATGACATATTAGGGCCACTAAATCATCCGCTTGCCAGCTGTGTATGGGATGTTTTCAATTCATACACTGTACATCAATCCAATGACTTACATGTGATATTCCTGGTCATCTGCTAATCACACATGGATCATGTGTAATCAATCAGTACACAATCTATTCATCAATCAGTCACATACAGGGTTATTATGCTCAGCTGAAGGAAAAGAACATTTTTCCACAAGTGGACATCCAACGCCAAATTATAACGGGTCATTTAGTCTAGCAGATGCACAAAAAGATCCAGATAATTGGCCCAATGTGGAACTCCATGACCTAGCTGTACACAATGGTTCTATCTGCCAGTCATAAGGACAACATCTATTAGCTGTAGGTGAAGCATTTACCCACACCACGTACTGTACATATTAGAGCTCTCTAAACGAAGCATTCATAGAATACAATCTTTGAGCAGTTCTTGGAGAATTTACCTGCTCTTTGACCTCTATCCACAAGCCATACATAGGCCTCATCTACCAGCAGTACTTGGAGTTTCTACTCACCTCCTGTGTATAATGGTCTTCTCCAATAGCCATGTGTTAAAAACCATCTGCTATCCCAGCTATGGGGCAGTAACACAGTGCACAAAGACCCTGCATTCAACAAGCTATCTAGACACTGGCCCTTCAAAAGAATAGGGGCTTAAACGTCCAATGGCCAATTTTTAGTTATTTCACTCGTAAGGTGCTGTGAGACAACGTCATCTGAATTAAAGAATTCGAATGTATGACATTTCTAATGGGGTAAAAGAAGTAACAAATAAAAGTTAACTTAAAGTAGAACTAAAGGCAAAACATCTTTTTAAAATTTTTGAACTAGAGTAAGGGAAGGTTATAACCCCTGTTAGTTTTTTTTTGCCATCTGTGTTCTATTTGAGAGATTTTCCTTCACTTCCTGTCCCATAACCACATCAAGAAGTGATATAACCCCCCCCCCCCCCCAAAGTGAGAGGGAGTTCCAGGGTATCACCAGAACTAGTCTACCCATTAGAAGATTTCCCTTCCATTAATGTTCTGTTAACCCAAAATTTGGGATTTTCTTTAAGTTTCACTTTTGATTTAAACAATAAGCAGGCAAATAGAGAAGGTGAATCTCCCTAATGGGGGCACAGACAGCAATAAAACCTGACAGGTGTTCTAATCCCTCTCCACTCTATCCAAAACTTTAGGTTTTGCCTTTAGTTATAATTTAAAATAGTCTCAGTACACATGGCGTTTTGAACTGCATCCGATCCACATGACATGTGAAACAAACTGACTTTTTATGGAGACGGTTCACATATGTGCAGGCTGGTCGCAGTGCAATTTTAAAAGGATCAGGTATGATTTTCATTCTGGTTCAGGTGTGATTTCCAGTATCGTACACTTTAAAAATCTACACCTGAACCGCTGAACGAAACTGCACCAAACTCTTTTTACAAATTGCACTGAAACTGACCCCACACATACAGTATGTGAGCCCAGTCTTATTCTTTGTCATGTATGTTTCAGTGTTTCAAAATTCTGTTTCTGTGTATGATGTATAATTATGAACATGATACAGCCATATTTGCTGATTACATCGGCAGACTTTGCGTCCAACTTGTCAATGTTAAAGCTCTCTATCATCACTCTAAGGCCCCTTTCCCACTGCTCCGGTGCAGTTTTCCCACAGTGCAGGTACAGCACAGTGTACCCAAGGTTTTCATGCTGGTTATCTACGGTTTCCCATTTGGCAAAAAAACATTTCCCTGCAAAAGAAGATGCAGTATAGTCACCTGTCCAATGGTCCATGTCTCCTACTTCCCCTGAACTTCAGCTCTACAGCCTCTTTAAGACCCTTCAGTATTTGACACGTCTGCAAGTGTTGCATGCCTGTGTCCACTGCCAGGTGCTGTGGTTCCTTCATAGGACTCTTACGTTACTGCTGTGTACTATAGTGTCATATAGATCGGAAGAAGGAACCACTCCATACAGCTGGAGACACAGGCATCTGACACTCTCAGAAATAATGAATGCTGAGAGGACTGGCTGATACAGCAGTGCTTGAATAGAGAGGAGGAAGCAGACACGGGCCACCAGAGAAATGAGAATACTGCATCTTCTTTTGCAGGGATCTCTTTTTGCCTGATGCGTAGCGTGATGACAAGGTTGTTTTAAGCAGTGGTAGTGTTTTACTGCTTCTTTAGGTCAAAATAATGCCAGTCTATTAGGGATTCAACTCTTCAGCTTTGCAGCCCAGAAGACATTAGGAGAGAGACAACAGAGGAGAGCCTCCCTCTATGGCAGCGGTTCTCAACCTGGGGGTCGCGACCCCTTTGGGGGTCGAACGACCATTTCACAGGGGTCGCCTAAGACCATCGGAAAACACATATTTCCGATGGTCTTAGGAACAGAGACACCGCTCCTCTGTCTCAGGCAATGTGTGGGCGGGATGATATACTGCCCCTGTCACCTGGCCACACCTCCGGGATCACTCAACAGCTCCGTCTCCTCGCCGCTGATTGGCCACCGGAACTGTAGCTCAGGAGAGGCACACAGGCGGCCAATCACCGGCGAGGAGCTGGAACTTGGAGAGGAGGAGCCGAGCTGCAGCGCGCGTAGATCAAAGAAGATCGAGGGAGCTGCCGGAGCAAGTGAAGAGGAGAGCGGCCAGAGAAGGAAGACTGCTGACAGGTAAGTGAGAGAGCGAGCCCAGGCTGGAGCAGGGGTCAGCAAGGTAAGTATCATTGGTGTCAGTGGGAGGAATAGTGCCCCATCATTTGTGTCACTAATACCAACGATGAGGCACTATTTCTCCCACACATACACCAACGATGGGGCACTATTCCTCCCCCCACTGACACCAACGATGGGGCACTATTCCTCCCCCCACTGACACCAACGATGGGGCACTATTCCTCCCCCCACTGACACCAACGATGGGGCACTATTCCTCCCCCCACTGACACCAACGATGGGGCACTATTCCTCCCCCCACTGACACCAACGATGGGGCACTATTCCTCCCCCTGACACCAATGATGGGGCACTATTCCTCCCCCTGACCCCAATGATGGGGCACTATTCCCCCCTCCATCACACTGACACCAATGATGGGGCACTATTCCTTCCACTGACACCAATGATGGGGCACTATTCCTTCCACTGATACCAATGATGGGGCACTATTCCTTCCACTGATACCAATGATGGGGCACTATTCCTCCCACTGACACCAACGATGGGGCACTATTCCTCCCACTGACACCAACGATGGGGCACTATTCCTCCCACTGACACCAACGATGGGGCACTATTCCTCCCACTGACACCAACGATGGGGCACTATTCCTCCCACTGATACCAACGATGGGGCACTATTCCTCCCACTGACACCAACGATGGGGCACTATTCCTCCCACTGACACCAACGATGGGACACTATTCCTCTCACTGACACCAATGATGGGACACTATTCCTCCCACTGACACCAACGATGGGGCACTATTCCTCCCACTGATACCAACGATGGGACACTATTCATCCCACTGACATCAGTGATGGGGCACTACTCCTTCCACTGACACCAATGATGTGGCACTAGTCCTCACACTGCAAAATTACAGTTATGAAGTAGCAACGAAAATAATTTTATTAATTTTATGGTTGGGGGTCACCACAACATGAGGAACTGTATTAAGGGGTCGCGGCATTAGAAAGGTTGAGAACCACTGCTCTATGGGTTAACGTACAATTTTCTATCACTGATACAATATAAAAATGGACTACAGCAAGGAAGATGGGGGACCTTGTCTTGTCCTCACAAAACAAACATGATATATATTATAACATTTCTATTTTCAGACAAAGGCAAAACTCTGATATCAAGAACAACCTAAATCCACTCTGCTCCCAATTCTGTGTATGTTCAAAGAAGCCCTGCTTCCTCAACCCTACCCTTTGCTTTATTTAACTTACCTTGTTTCCATACCCCTTTCACTGAATCATCCCTTTCTTTTTCTGATAATCTCATCAACTATACCCTGAGATGTCCCCCCCCCCCCCCGGCCTATTTATACATCACTGTAACCCCATCCTTCTTTACTTCATTGGACGTCGCCATTCTGACTGCTGGCTTGGAGAACATCTACCCCTATACCCATGGCTATGGATAAGAGAGTACCACTGATCCTCCTGTATGAGGCCCAGGCCAGCAGGGGGGCCCAGGCAGCTGGGTGAATCAGATATGTGCAGGGAGGGTGACCGGCATGGGGAGGAGTAATTACTGGAACTGATCTCCTGTATGGCTCTCTCTGCAGCAGCTCAAAGCTGGCTTCTTTCCCTCTCTCTCCCACTGGCTTTCAGCTGCTGCAGAGAGAGCTGTACAGAGGATTGGTTCCAGTAATTTGCCCCCCCCCATGCATCATACATTTTCCCCTGTTGCCCAGGCCCCCTTGTGTGCCCCCACCCTTGCAGTGCTACCAGCTTCACTCCTCTCCTTCCCACCGGCAGCTGCAAGCACACAATAGGATCCTTCAAGATAGAGAGTGGAGGAAGAGTCTGGTAAATCTGTCACATTTACCAGCCCCTTCCTTTCCTGAATGAGCACAATGAGTGATCAATACCGATCACCCACTGTGTTTATTAAAACTGAAGCATAGTAAACTTTTTTTTTGGGGGAAGGGGGCCTATCAGGTTGGCTGTATGGGGCCCCATGGTTTCTAACAGCAGCCCTGCCTATACCCCCCTTCTCCTGTCCTTTTCGCCCCTCTTAAACCACACCCCCATGTCCCTGTCTCTTGCGTGTGGAACTTAATGACAAGCTGAATTTCATGGTGCAAACCTCACTTTTATTCATAATTCTTTTCCGCTTATGTTAGAAAAACACTACTAATAGGGAAGGGAATTCCCTATTCTTCAAAACATTCAGTTGTTTATATTTTGTACTCTGTAAAGTAAACAAAGTTGTCATTTTCATATTGATACTGCTTATGACAATCAATGATAACACTGTATTTTTTTTCTGTATGCACGTTTTCGAATACTTAATAAAGAATATCCCCCCAAAAATGATGTACAACAAGCTTGTAAAAATGTGAATGAGACAAAAATTACAGGAACTACATTAACACTCAAAATATGTGCTCACTGCAAATACACAATATTTTCATGTGACTCCGATGATCGTTTTAGCGATCTGTGAGGGGGTAATTCTTCCTAATGACCACAAATGTAAGGCGCATTCTTCCCACTGACCATCACACTAATGTATCATGAGTTGTAGATATAGTAATTTTTAGCAGGGGTTCCCTGAGACCAGAAAGGTTTTTCAAGGGTTCCTCTGTGTTGAAAAGGCAGAGAAAGGCTGCTATAGCCATTATTGGATGTTCAATCTATCTGGCCATTTGGATGATTGGATTATAGAATATTTGTATGCCTGTAGACATGTTCCTTCTCTGCGGAGCTAGCATGCGTCTTAGTTTGATGTAGATATGTAGGTGTGTACAGGATCCACTGGAAGCGGTGGCTGGATCTGTAATATTTGTAGGAGACCTTTAGTTTACCAAAATAAATGCCTAATTGACATAAAGGTATACCTTGCTGATTAGTAATATTCCATTAGTGCTGGTTGTAAATGATTTTTCTACCATTGGAATGCCAGAAGGGAAGAAGGGTAGATCCAAGGCTACAGATATCAGTGACAAATGGGAAGTTCTTGAGTAGTTCACCGTACAGTATTTTAGCTAATTGCTAAAAAGGCTGAAAAGGCTGCTATATACATTATTGGATGTTCAATCTATCTGGCCACTTGGATTGTTGGATTATAGAATATTTGTATGCCTGTAGGCATGTCCCTTCTCTGCGGAGCTAGCATGCGTCTTAGTTTCATGTACTGTAGATATGTAGGTGTACAGGATCCACTGGAAGCGGAGGCTGAATCTGTAATATTTGTAGGAGACCTTTAGTTTACCAAAAAAAAAACCTAATTGACACAATGTTATACCTTGCTGATTAGTAATATTCCATTAGTGTTGGTTGTAAATTATTTTTCTATCATTGGAATGCCAGAAGGAAAGGAGGGTAGATTCAAGGCTACAGATATCAGTGACAAATGGGAAGTTCTTGAGCAGTTCACCTTACAGTATATTAGCTAATTGCTTAATAATACATGCAATGCAGAGTGGTAGCTGTGGCAATGTTAAAGCAGTATGGCATATGCTGGAATTTCACCTTAAGAAATATGAACATATTCAGACTAAACTCAAATCATGCTTAGCCAATATACTCCACATTCCTGAAAGAGTGCTGCTTATTATGAGCTGTTCCTGTGTATAATCAGACTACACTGTCTTTCATCAGTGCTGTCCATTCCAGTTAAAGTGGGTGAAAGTAGTCAGGCTTTCTACTGAATTATGTATGATCAATTAACCGTCTGCACACTGCACTACATATGGCTATCTAGCACTATATGCCTCCTCAATGGACAGGGTTACGCATGCCCACACACCAAAGCCAATAGGGTCTAATGAGTTAACCTAATTTGATCATTAGCATTTTTATAAACAATAACTGGGGATCTTGTGTTCAAATTTTCCTAGAGAAAGATCAAGCACATATTGTCCATTCCTTCTTCAAAAATGATATCATAAGAGAGAGGTTAAACCACCTTTCATTGTGTTATCAAAGACACACCAATTTTTATCAATAATGGTACATATCAGGGATCAAAATGTAACAGCAATATACTGCTTGTATTAAGAGACTATTATCCCTAGCCTCCTTTTGGTAAATAGTATATCCACAATAAGTATACTTCGTCATCTTTTTAAGTGATCCATTGTGGACAAAAAACCGTAGCTGAATAAAATATATTATTCACCCATCAGCATTTTCAGCTTCACTGTTCAGCAATGTTATCTCTTCAGACAACCATTGTCATTGTTCACTGTGTGCATGTATAGTTACATAGTTAGTCTGGCTGAAAAAAGACAAAAGTTCATCCAGTTCAATCATAGAAAAAAAAGTTATAATGCTATACCCACAGTTGATCCAGAGGAAGGCAAAAAAACCCGGCAAAGCATGTTCCAATTTGCTCCTGCTGGGAAAATAATTCCTTCCTGATCCCCCGAGAGGCAATCGGATATTCTCTGGATCAACTTTACCTATAAATGTTAGTATCCAGTTATATTCTGTGTATCTAAGAAACAATCCAGGCATCTTTTGAAGCAATCCACTGAGCTAACCAGAACCAACTCTTGAGGGAGTCTATTCCACATTTTCACAGCTCTCACTGTGAAGAAACCTTTCCTTGTTTGGAGATTCAATTTCTTTTCCTCCAGACGTAAAGAGTGCCCCCTTGTCCAATGTGATGACCTCAGGGTGAATAGCGTACATATACGTTCCTTCCTGGGGGAGACTAAACCCCAATTTGTCCCTGACTGGAGACTGCAGCTACAGTTGTGACCAAAATTATTCAACCCCCACTGAAATTGAGTGTTTTGGCCAGTTTGACATTGCTTTTGATCATTCAGTCATCTTGCTTACATTTACATTAAAGAGGCACTTGTAGGTCAGACAAATATAACATAACAGTTATAATGAAATAACCACAAATGTCTTTTCTGTGCTCACAGCATTATCAGTTTTATTCAACCCCCAAGTGACATTCAATCTTAGTACTTAGTACAGCATCCTTTTACAGTTATAACAGCTTTTAAACGTGAAGCATAGCTTGACACAAGTGTCTTGCAGCGATCTACGGGTATCTTCGCCCATTCTTCATGGGCAAAGGCCTCCAGTTCAGTCACATTCTTAGGCTTGCGCACTGCAACTGCTTTCTTTAAGTCCCACCAGAGGTTCTCAATCGGATTTAAGTCTGGTGACTGCGATGGCCACTCCAAAATGTTCCAGCCTTTCCTCTGCAACCATGCTCTAGTGGACTTGGAGGTATGCTTGGGATCATTGTCCTGTTGAAAGGTCCAACGTCTCCCAAGCCTCAGGTGTGTGACGGACTGCATCACGTTTCCATCCAATATCTCCTGGTACTGAAGAGAATTCATGGTACCTTGCACACGCTGAAGCTTCCCTGTACCTGCAGAAGCAAAACAGCCCCAAAGCATGATTGACCCTCCACCATGCTTCACAGTAGGCAAGGTGTTCTTTTCATCATAGGCCTTGTTCTTCCTCCTCCAAACATAGCGTTGATCCATGGGCCCAAACAGTTCTAATTTTGTTTCATCAGTCCACAGAACACTATCCCACAACTTTTGTGGTTTGTCCACATGGCTTTTGGCATACTGCAGTCGACTCTTCTTATTCTTTGGAGACAGCAAGGGGGTACGCCTGGGAGTTCTGGCACGGAGGCCTTCATTACGCAGTGTGCGTCTTATTGTCTGGGCTGAAACTTCTGTACCCACATCTGACAAATCTTTTCTCAGTTCCTCAGCAGTCACACGGGGACTTCTCTCCACTCTACGCTTCAGGTAGCGCACAGCAGTCGAAGTCAGCATCTTCTTTCTGCCACGACCAGGTAGCGTTTCAACAGTGCCCTTTGCCTTGAATTTGCGAATGATGCTTCCTAAGGTGTCTCTTGGTATGTTTAACATCTTTGCAATCTTCTTATAGCCATTGCCCTTCCTGTGAAGAGAAATCACCTCTTCTCTTGTCTTCCTGGACCATTCTCTTGCCTTCACCATGTTTGTAACCACACCAGTAAATGTCTAGAAGGAGCTGAGTATCACAGTCATTTTAAAGCTGCCTAATTGGTGCTTATTATGCTTGATTGCTGCTCGGTGACATCCACAGGTGTTTTCAATACCTGATGGAAAGCACCTGTATGAACCTCTGTTCTTCAGAGTGGTAGTCTTTAAGGGGTTGAATAATTGTGGCAATGAAGAAACCACATAAGAACCATTTACTACTGTATTACATAAACAATTGATGTCATTTTAGTTGCATTTGGGTAGTTACAACGTCCTTGTAGGATTTGATTCTGAATACAATTCCAAATGTACACTATAGTCCCTAAACCCCTTTACAGCATTGGGGGTTGAATAATTTTGGTCACAACTGTATAAGCTATTTCTAAAAGGGAAGGGGGGATTGGCTTTCTAGCTCTGTATCTCAGAGTTCACCCATTCCCAAAACTCCACTTTCCAGATATTGTACAGATATTTTCCTAGATATTGTACATTCACATCAGTCCCTAACCCTCAAGGGGTGTACAATCTAAGCTCCCTAACTCACATTCATACATACACATACTAGGGCCAATTTAGATAGGATCCAATTAACCTACCAGCATGTTTTTGGAGTGTTGGAGGAAACCAAAGTACACAGAGGAAATCCACACAGGCACAGGGAGAACATGCAAACTCCAGGCAGGTGATGCCATGGTTGGGATTTGAACCAACTACCCTAGCACTGCCAGACGGAAGTTCTAACCATTTAGCCACTGTGCTGCCTAGGAGAGGGAACCTCATATATAGTTTGATATAGCAGGTATAGAACTGTTTATATCTAGCACTATAGTCAAACAGAGACACCGTGATCCACATATTGTACACAGTTCAAGTATCCATATTGGATAGCAAGCATTGGGCATGCTAGACTGATGAAAAGAGGCTGATGAGCACATTGGTTCTTCTCTGCAGAATACTAAGAAGCAAGCTAACAGTGTTTGTTAAATGACCTGCAACATGTTTCCCGCTATGTTCACTTATATCCCCTTTCCCCCAAAATACCTGAAAAAAAATAGGCCAACACCATTTTGGAGTGAAATTGGCCATAACGGCCATTTTATTAACAAAACAACCAATATAAAACATTCCTTTAAATAGAAACATAATCAAGCTAATAATACTAATAACCAAGGCTGCCAGTCTTTGGAGGCCCTAAAAAAAACAGTTTTATCAGCAGAAACACTTAAAAGGTCCCCATCCACAGCTCACCAGCTGGAGGACAAACCCAACTCTCTGCCAACTCCTCCATGTCCCAACTTCCCAGCTAGCCCATTGTTACCTGGGATGCCACACCATAGATGGGTCTTTACACTGAAGTTTCACAGTAGAATTTGAACATCTCCAAAGACCCCAACCGTCACTGTACCACTGCACTTCACACAACCAGACATCAGGCTGGGATGGTGGGAAGCCTCTTCCCTGTCTGATGTCTTCCCACTGCTTGCAGCAATTCCAAACGTCCTCTAGCACTCTTGCAGCCCCTCCCAGCAATCCATCCCACCAATCACAGTATGTACCTCCTATCCTTTTCCTCTAATCTTAGCTTAACCCTGTATTTCCTAGATTTTCCTGTTAGCCCAGTATTGTCTGCTCTTCACTTATTTTTTTTTTGCTTTGGGCCTATAGTTTCTGTATATTCTTTTCTTCCCTGTTTAGGATCCCTACCCCCAAACCCAAACATGGTAGATCTTAAGGTGCTTCATGGTACTTAAAGCAGATCTCTACCTCTTCATGGTTGCCTACCAAATCAGCCCTCTTTTAAAACAGAAAAATGTTCTGCAGAATACACTTCTGCACTTGGGCCTGAACACTTTACTGAATCAGCTCTGCATATCAGCTCATAAATAATGTTGCTTTAACAGCTTTAAGAAAGTTAGGTCATGTGCACAGATGTGGGTTGTTATGTTTAATAGCGTGTGGTGTATAATTTGTGATTGTTGTAACTTCTATAGACAGTATTTCTTATGAATGAGGTGCTGCAGACCTTTAGTAAGGGCATACGTCAGTAATAAGTGTCTACATTGGAAAGAACCAGCCTTCCTGTACATACAATAACCTCCTGCTCAACCTACTCTGTGCATGAACCTCACAGTGATACAACACCCAGAACTTGGATGTGTAGTAATAGATGTTTTGATCACCACATGACAATCTAGAATCTCAACCAAGGTTCCATGGAAACCTGGGGTTCCTCCAGAGATTTCTAGGAGATCCTTGAGCTGTGAATAACTGACCTTCCATCTGATAATGCCCACATAGTTCCAGGGCCAACTCCACTTGGCAGAGCCATGACTGAGACTTTTAAATCATGAGGCTTCCAATCTTCCCTCAAACCCCCAAACTACCAACATAATCTCTCACGCCCTCTCAAATTGAACAGACAACATCAATTCTATTTTTTTGGAGTTCCTTGAGCAAGGAGCATTTTCTGCCTCACTCATAAGTTCCCAATGATCTTTTTAGTTATCTGTAAAAGGGTATTCCACCCATTAACCACACATGTAAGGATCATTTGTCATTTTTTCCACCAACCTTCACACTAATGTACCATGAGCTGTAATTAATTATCAGGGGTTCCTTGAGACCAGAAAGTTATTTGAAGGGTTCCTCTGTGTTGAAAAGGTTGAGTAAGGCTGACCTAGAATCTTGCAAAGGCTTTTGCACCATACATACCCACTTAGCTGTAGTACCGATCTAAGAGAGACTGGATCTGTGTTAGTGTAGCTACACTTTCTATCTGTAAATATGCTGAAACAGAGCATCTGCAAAACTCTACCCTCTTTCATCTAAACCATCCTTTCTCCTCCTTTTCAACACTGTTAAACCCTCGAAATAACATTCCTGTCTCAGGGAACCTCTGCTAAAAATTACTATATCTACAACTAAGGAGACATTAGTGTAATGGTCAGTGGGAAGAATGCTATTTACTCTTGTGCTCATTGGGAAGAATTACTACCTTACAGACAGCAAAAAAAGGTTAATGGTGTCAGTGGGAACTTATATGAGAGGAAGAACCAGCTTAAGGAACCTGTAGCAATCTCTGAAGGAGCCCTTATGGTTCCATTAAGCCCTGGTCAAGAAATCCTGTTCTAAACCTTAATCTTTATTAGGTATTTTGTGGAGGTTGAAAAGGGCTTCTTGCTCCATAAGGGTATGTGTAGAAAATGCCATTATTACCGTTTCCTTTGGATTGGAATGACATCATTCCCAACTTGCGTAAGAAAGCTTTTGCCCAAGTTTAAAAAGAGATACAAGTGTAAGCAAAACCGCTGGAGGACCCAGTAGCAATAGTTTGTTGGAGCATGCACAGTTGATCTGAACAGTAGCATTTAATACACAAAAGTTGAGTAAGTCAAATGTTACAAAATCTTCAGATATAAGGAAATCAGTATCACAAGAGATCTGGTGGGTTTGGTTTCTTGGACATTCTCTTAAGTTCTTCTGACAAAGCAGATATGAAAAGAAACAGTCCAATACTCCCCATTATTGTCTTGCAGGCAGAAATTAGAAATCCTACAGATATAAGGAAACCAGCATCACAAGGGATCTGGTGGGTTTGGTTTGTTGGAGATTCCCTTAAGCTCTTCTGACATGGCAGATATGATGAAAAGAAACAGTCCAGTTCTCCCCACTATTGGCTCATAGCCACAGGCAAATTAGAAAATCGTTGGAGATTAACCGAATTGTAGCTTTTCTCATGCATATAGAAAGGGTCCTCTAAGGGCCTGAAGGCACTTTTCTGAACTGTCACATCTCTGTAATAGCTAGCTTACAGTAGGTGCTTCACCTTTAGCAAATATTCTACTCCAGATAGTGTTGGTTCCTCCTTAGCAGTACATACACAGATAACAAATCTGAACAGTTGCAAGACCAAGAAGAACCAGCAGAAAGGTGCAAATAGGGACACATATAGATGAAAGCCTGGGCCTGAGGGCAGATGTAAATGTGTACTTTTCATGTATCTCAAGGTCAGATAATACTCTAGCACCTTGGGCAAATATCAGTAGAGGGTGCATTACAGAGTAGCTGTAGACCCATGCAAACTATGAGAACATTACATTGCAAGCAGATCTCCACCCTATCAAGGTTGCCTGCTCCTGACATCAGTTGCAAAGTTTAGTCAATTGCCAAAGGGTGGGCTAGGGCAATTTACATGCCAAGATGCTTTTTATTCACAGCTCATGTTTTAGGACAGGGTTTTCCAAACTTTCTAAACAAAGGGCCAGTTTACTGTCCTTCAGACCTAAGGGGGACCGAACTGTGGCCATTGGGAATAGAAAAAGTCCCAATGTTGGTGGAATAAACAATGTCCCATCTTTCATGTCAGTGGGAGGAATTGTGCCCCATCATTGGTGTCAGTGGGAGGAATTGTGCCCCACCATTGGTGTCATTGGGAGGAATTTTGCTCCATCTTTGGTGTCATTGGGAGGAATTATGCCCCATCATTGGTGTCAGTGGATGGAAATAGTGTCCCATGGGCTGGATAACAGGAAGTAAAGGGGCACATCTGGCTGCAGTTTGGAGACTACAATCTTAGGATAAAATGCATAGTTTGTAGGCTTTTTTAGTATTAGCTCAGACATGCATTTACTGCTAACACATGAGCTGTATATAAAGAGCAACTCGGTGTGTACAGTAAACTGTATTATCCCAATCTTTGGCAATTTATCTTCTAAATCTGTATGCAGCATATATTAGACAATACTCTCTATAGCATCTTCGAACATTATATTATTTCACGATACAAACTTTGCTTAGCAATATCAAAATCACAATGCAGTCACAGCTGGGATATCTTGTAAAACACACGCAAGGAAGTGCTAAGCTACTACAGATTGCCATGAATGACAAAGATGATTTCCGTGCATGTTTTCTGTACAAGATTTTCCATGCCGTGACACGAGAGAATGAAGTCATACTCACAGGCTCGAAATCCGTGCTCCCCATTGTTCCTGGCGACCTCGTCGCTGTAGACCGTGGTCATGTTCCCTTTTTCACACTGGTTCCTGCAGCGGTCCCCCACGCAATGAACGCGGCAGATCATGGGTGTGAACATGACTCTGACCTTCTCCACCTGTCCGGAGGCTGGCATCCACCCCAAGCAGCAGAGAGACACAGAAAGAAAAATCAGCCTTCTATCCATTTTGAGCTCTCACTCCCAGAGGCCCCAATGGATTGCTAGCTCTTGGGGGGGCCTCAGGGAGTGGGTTTAGTTTTTCTTCTTTGGTGCTGTGTAAGTTTTTGCAGATTGTCTACTCTTTAAACTCCTCCTGCTCCTCACGTAGAAGGAGAAAGGGAGGGAAAGAAGGGGGAGATTTGGGGGGTTTGCTACTCCTATGGGGTCTGGTGTTGTTAGAATCCCCTCACACAGGAGAGCACAGAGCTGGACTGAATGATACTCTCACTGTACTACAGCAAAGAAAGTTGGAGATTAAAAAAAAAAAAAAAGAAGAGGGAGAGTGAGAGAGAGAGGACGGATGAGGGGAGTGACATGAAGCAAGAACGGTTACACAGCATGCTGGCTACAATATGAAATGTGGATCAACTAATTAAAAACAGTCACTGGGCAGTGATCCAACAACAATGTTTACAAGGGTATACCGTCAGCCATTAGTAGGGCTCACTTTAACCCCGTTCACTCCCTGCTCCAAATATTTATATACAGTCAGGATACAGAGAATAATTGAGGTAACAAGACTGAGCCCAGGAGGACTGGATAGCGGGACAAAAATGACAGTTAACCCCTGCAGCCTGCACCTGCACCACACAAAGAGATACCCAGCTACTGGAAGCTAGCTTTATTGGTAGAATGGCATACAGCTAATTGCCAACGATGCTGGGTATGTCCCTGTGTATGGAGCACTTATCATTCACATTCAGAAAACAGCAATAGACAAAAGGGCAGTAACTTCCAACAATCAAGGGGAGTTCGTCACTTACCTGCAAAATTGTAAACTTATATCTGATTGGTCGCTATGAGTGACTGATGTATCTTCAGTTCTTACTAAACACAATGGGGGGTGATTTACTAAAACTGGAGCACTCAGAATCTGATGCAACTGTGCATGGTAGCCACTCTAGCTTTAGCTTGTTCAATTAATGTGATAATAAAGGCAATTCAAAATGTTTTCATATAAATATATATGTATATGTATGTATGTGTATATATATATATATATATATATATATATATGTATATGTATGTATGTGTATATATATATATATATATATATCTCCAAGATACGACCGTTCCTAACCCCGGAAACCACTAAGCAACTTATTCACTCCCTTGACATATCACGCCTTGACTATTGTAACTCCCTCCTCATTGGCCTACCTCATCGCAGGCTATCCCCACTTCAGTCTATCATGAATGCTGCTGCCAGACTCATCCACCTTACTAACCATTCTGTATCTGCCACCCCTCTCTGCCAATCCCTCCACTGGCCTCCACTCAGTGTCCTCCTCTCTGCCAATCCCTCCACTGGCTTTCCATTGCCCAACGGATAAAATTCAAAACCCTAACACTGACATATAAAGCCGTTCACAACACTGCCCCTAATTACATCACCGATCTTGTCTCTAAATATCACCCAAACCGTACTCTCCGCAAGACCTCCTACTCTCTAGCTCCCTTGTCTCCTCCTCCCATGCTCGTCTCCAGGACTTCTCCAGAGCTTCCCTCATCCTCTGGAACTCCCTACCCCAATCTATCAGACTATCGCCTACTCTACTGACTTTTAGGCGATCACTGAAAACCTATCTCTTCAGGGAAGCCCATCCCGCCCTCTGCTAATACTGGAATCCTCTACTCTTCCAACCACTCTATCCCCCACAGCTAATTACTTATTGTACCATTAACCCCTCCCTCCTAGATTGTAAGCTCCAAGGAGCAGGGCCCTCAAATCCCTCTTGTATTGAACTGTATTGTTACTGTATTGTCTCACACTATAATGTAAAGCGCTGAGAAAACTGTTGGCGCTATATAAATCCTATATAATAATAATAATAATAAAACATATATATCTATATATATATCTCAAACACGTCATACTTACCTGCTGTTTACAGTGGTTTTACACAGAGCAGCCACAATCCTCCTCTTCTTGGGTCCCCCAATGGCGTTCCTGGCCCCTCCCTTCTGCTGAGTGCCCCCAGAGCAAGCAGCTTGCTATGGTGGGCACTCAAGCAGGCTTGCTCCCGAACCACTGCTCTGCGTATCTATTCACACACAGAACCGTGGCTTGGCCCCACCCCTTTATCTCCTCATTGGCTCACCAGCTGTGATTGACACCAGTGGGATCCAGTGGCTCCCACTCAGGGCTTTTTTTTTTTTGGAGAATAGGTGCACGTATCCCCCCCCCTTCCACCTCCGAGCACCGTCCCTTTGTTTCAACCCTCACCCACTTCCCAGTACCGCCCCTTTTAGAGAATAGAAAACCAAGTATCAAAATACAAAGTAATTTGTAATGATAACAAAAAAAAGCAGCAAAACAGATCCTCTGCAACACGATTCCCCCGAGCAACAATAGATCCACCCAATCAACAATAGACCCCTGATAGCAACAGTAGATCTCCCAGCAGTCAGCATCACTAGATCCTCTAGCAGCCAACAATAGACCCCCTGCCTCAATGACAGATCCCTCCCAGCAACAATTGGCCCCCCGCAACAAAAGACCCCACCCAGCAACAGTTGATCCCCTATCAGCAACAATTCCCCAGCGGCCAGCAAATGGTCAGTCCACTCCTGCATCTGACCTAACTATTCATAGCATTTCCCTGAGACCTTAATATTATTGTAGGGGTTCCTCTGGAGCAAAAATGTTGGCAATGGTTGGCTTAAAGTGTAACTGCTTCTGCAGAAGTGCTTCTTTGAGGATTTACTGCTCCACAGTGCCTGAAGCTACAGAGGAAAATGAGAGCTTGTTTTAAAGGGTTAGTTCACCTTTCCAAAAAAATCACCTACGCATTCCAGCTTCTCTAGTATATTAGGAAGCAGTCTCCAGGTTTAAAAAAAAAAAGTGTCTTAATTTCCAAGGCATTCCTGTAGGCTGTACGCAACCTCTCCCTATCCTGAGCGCAAAAACTCCTAGAGAGGGCAAACCTCCCCATAAATGGCAGGACGAGCCATTCATTAAATGCATGGCTCCGTCAGCACAGGAACATGCATTCTAGCCCATTCAAAACCTTTGCATGTGCAGTGCATTCTCTCCCTCTCTGCCACAGCAACAGCTGAGCTTAGCGTTGTGCGATGGAGAGAATGCACATCCACAGAACTTGAACGAGTCAAAACAGATGTCCCTGCAGTGATGGAGGCGCATATCCAATGGCCAGAAGGGGCGCAGAGGTCACACACTTTAAAAGTTTTATGGACAGGCTCAGCAGAGGTCTCACAAGGTTATGAAAAGGTGAACCAACCCTTTAAAGCTGATTGATGCTTACTAAAGTATAGCACTATCTCCACAGGAGCTGCTTGGAAATATGGGTTCTCTGTTCTGCACCTTGACTCCAAAAACAACATCAGTTCCTCTGACGGACTTGGTTAAATGCAAATTACTGCAAGTACTTATAAGAATACATATATATAGAAACCCTTAACTCAGCTTTGAATTAGTACAGGAAATAGGCACAAGTGGTAAATGAACCCAATGTATTGGAACGGGTTAGGATAAATGGTGGTTTGAGAATAAATGCGCTCACAGAAGGTAGGTTCAAACACAGTCCGCTAGACAATATAATCACTATACCAAAGTAACTTAGAATAGAATTGTGTACAGGGGCGGACTGACAACTCATGGGGCCCCTGGGCAATAGGGAATCATGGGGCCCCTGTGTCCTTGCCCAAACTCAAAAAAGCCTATGAAAAAGGTACCAGGGGCATCTCATGGGGCCCCTACTGACCCCGGGCCCTCGGGCAGTGCCCTAGTTTCCAAATGGTCAGTCCGCCCCTGGTTGTGTACCACTAGACTGGAATTAATGCATAAATCAACTAAGTTAGCAATAAACAGTGAATATAAGCCTGAACTGCATAGTGGATATTATTATTATTATCATAACTAGTCTAGAGTGCACTCCAGGAGAATGGTTAAAATATGGTTCAATGTTCCTTGAGAGGTACCTCTCAACATAAGCAATAGGTGAAGGTCTCTGTGTAGCAGCTATAAACGGACAGTCTTTAGTCCTAACTCTTCAGTCGGCTAGCGTTGGGGCCCAGTTGTATGAAAATAGTCTCATCAAGCCTGCAGGCAGCAGTAAGGCAACTAGATGGCTGTATGGTCAGTTTCTATAGGGCTCAGTCTCTCTAGCAGAGGTAAATGCCTACAACAGCAGCTCACCACCAACCCATCGATATTGCAGCATTCAGTCATACAGAGATTAGTCCACTCTCTGCTCTGCACCCAGGTGACTCTGGCTATCGGCACTCCCAAACTCAATGCTCCGGATCCCACTCAGGCCACCAATATGCGGCAGCGATGTGCAATCTCCAGTCTCCCTAAAGGCATTAGGTAGCAGTGTCCTGTACAGCCTGGGAAACTGCAGCTCTTTCCCCTCCTCCTGACAATCTCTCTCTGAGAAATTCAGTTCAGAAGTTCTTGATTGCAGTTGAGTCTCTCTCCTCTGGACTACAGTTCCCACAATGCAGTTTTGCCTAACGCAGCCTATTGAACTCTTCCTGCTCAGCAGCTCCCTCCTCTTGCTGTTATAGCTGTTAACCAGTTCAGCACCACAGGGCATCAGCTATAGAGAGCAGCTGCAGCCAGTGTTTCTCTCACTCTCCATTCTTAGCCATGCACCTGGCTACATAATTTATAAATGCATAGCCTGACACAGGTACACTTTAACCAGTTATCTTTGTATATGATATCTACATCCATCCCCATTATTAGGGGCATGATAGCAATGTATCTATCCATTGCATGAGCACTTTGTGCTGAAAGGGTTCCTTCTGCCCCATCTGATTAGATGCCATACTAATTTTTATGCCAAGTATCAGTGAGGCTAGAGATAATCTACACTCCCAGCATGGCCATTTGTAATCTCCCCAGCTCAGTGGCATAGTGTGGGCTGCCAGCGCCTAGGGCAAGACAAGTATTGCACCTCCTAACTCGTGAACCGCTAGAACTCCCTTCCACCAGAATATATTGTGGCAGTTCTGGGCACTCTCACAGTGGGAATCAAGGTTATACCCCAGGATTCTCAACTAAACAGGTTGAGGGGCTCCAGAGGGTTTGCTTAATGCAGAAGAAACTGGCTTTTGAGTTTCCTCATTTGTTCGCAAAGTCTGTTTTGGGATCTGGAGCCTGGAGATTTCAAAGTGATATGGGAGGGATGAAATCTCCAATCCTGGGTCCATGTTTTCTGAACCCCCAGCACACTAATTGTACAGGTGTGTGTAGGGCTTTAAATAATAACCTGACTAGGGTTCTGGGTTCCACCCTGCAGAGAAGTCCATGTGGGTGCAAGAGAGCAGCCACAAGTGTGCATGGTAGCACAGAGTAGTCTGATAGAGCAGACAAGGCCCAAGCCTGTGGGCTGGAGAAGCAGGAGTGCTGTGAAAGGACACTAACCAAGGTGAAGCGTATGTATGTGAATGGTCAAGAGGACCAAGGCATGAAGCCTGAGCAGTGGTGCTGCTAAAGAGAGCCAGGGGGCTGAATATTTGTTTCATTTGCATTGATGGTGGATATCCCCGCGTGGGAAACCTATATTGTGTGGAACTTTCTTTTAAATAAAATTGGGCAAAAGCGGCCCTTAAAACGAAGAAAGCAAGTGGCTGTGTGCTTAAAAAGCTCTACCCTTGATGCTAGTTTTCACAATATATATACATACATACATCTTTCTTAGATACACAGAATATAACTGGATACTAACATTTAGACATAGTTAAAGTTGATCCAGGGAATATCCGATTGCCTGTCGGGGGATCAGGAAGGATTTTTTTTTCCCCTGCAGGAGCAAATTGGATCATGCTTTGCTAGTTTTTTTGTCTTCCTCTGGATCAACTGGGGGTATGGGATTAGAACTTTTTCTTTTTTTTAATGGTTGAACTGGATGGACTTTTGTCTTTTTTCAGCCAGACTAACTATGTAACTTATGATACATAGTAAGAAAACCTGTGCCTTGCTTAGGTTCCCCTGTGTGCCTTGCTTTCCCATCCACTCTATGCACCTCCTAAGCTAGCACTCATTGTGCACCTCCACTCCTTTCATTCCTGCATTGTGCCCCCCCATATAACCCCCTCACATTGTTCATCCCCAGCCCATCCACCCTCTATTGTGCACCCCAACTCCATATACTCCTTCCCCTCAGACTAACCGGCAGTTGGAGGCATGGCAATTTAACTGCACGGCATGCCAGTTAGCAGTGGGCCCAGGAAGAAAGGAAAAGAGGAAAGGAAAGAGAAGAGGGACCAGAGGCATCTTCAACTGCACTGCCACACACTCAGGCGGGAACACTCAGCTTGCGCTCCTCAACTCTGCCCACTTTGGCCTCTGAACCACCCACTTGGACCCACGCACATAGCTTAGGAGGGAAAGAAAGAGGAGGGAGAGCATGGCTGACAAGACCAGAATGAAAATAGGCACAGACCAATCTTCCAACTCTTCTCCCCCCTAGTTCTTATTAATTTTTCTCACCTAAGAATTTTGCACTCAGGGCAACAGCCCCTGTGGCCCCAACCAAGCTATGCTACTGCCCCAGCTATAAAACAAATGTGTAAAAGTTCCACACTTCTCAATTGCAGATATAGGGTATTGGGAAATCTTAGGTCCTATTTAGTTTTAAGGACTTCACAGCTACTGTGGGCCTGGTGCCCTTAGCAGTTGCACCATTGCTATTAGTAAGTACATTGTAACATTCATTATGTCATTGTGGATGCCATTGTATTGTAGAGGAGCCTTCTGAAACTACTTATGGATAAATGTCTACAGAAAATTCCTAGAGATTTTCAGCTGCGGCTCACAGCAGGAGACACAGAATTTTCTTATATTTATAATCCTGTCAAGGAAAGTATTATCTTTCTATTCACGCATTTCCACTGAGCCAACAAAGCAAACACAGTCCCTCCCGAGTCTTCATAGCCACCTCATAAAGTCAGCTCCTAAGAACTGTTTTCTGCTATTTGCATGCTAGTCTGTGGCAAACACTTATATCAGCCTAAATTTTAGGAATATAGGAAAAAATAAACTGCTTAGGGTCCTGATCTTAAACAGAAGTGATCAGAGAAACTGATAAATGAAAAGAAATGCAACAGAAAGAGCACCAAACAAATGATCCAAGAGTCCAATATTGATGGAAAGGACAATAAACAGCCAGCATGTTTTGGGAGCCTATAGATCTTCCCCTTCTTCAGCGCTTAACGCAGAACTTCACTCAAAAAGTGATGTCCCGCTGTTCCTTCCTCCCTCCCAGCCTGTAACGAAGTTAAAGTTTTTTGGGGGGGAGGAGGAGCAAGTACTGATTTTTATTGCTACCAACTCCCACTTCTGCAATCCTAGCCTAGGTGGGAATGACGCTCCTTGCCCTGTTCCCTACTTTGTCATTCTAAGCCATGGGGCTGTGTGTTCTTTTGCTGTACATATTGTAGGGCAGCGGTTCTCAACCTGGGGGTCGCGACCCCTTTGGGGGTCGAACGACCATTTCCCAGGGGTCGCCTAAGACCATCGGAAAACACATATTTCCGATGGTCTTAGGAACCGAGACACCGCTCCTCTGACTCAGTCGATGTGTGGGCGGGATGACACGCTGCCCTGTCACCTGGCCACACCTCCGGGATCCCTCAACAACTCCGCCTCCTCGCCGCTGATTGGCCACCGGAACTGTAGCTCAGGAGAGGCACACAGGCGGCCAATCACCGGCGAGGAGGTGGAGCTTGGAGAGGAGGAGCCGAGCGGCAGCGCGCGTAGATCTAAGAAGATCGAGGGAACTGCCGGAGTAAGTGAAGAGGAGAGCGGCCAGAGAAGGAAGACAGCTGACAGGTAAGTGAGAGAGCGAGCCCAGGCTGGAGCAGGGGTCAGCAAGGTAAGTATCATTGGTGTCAGTGGGAGGAATAGTGCCCCATCATTTGTGTGACTAATACCAACAATGGGGCACTATTTCTCCCACTGACACCAATGATGGGGCACTATTTCCTCCCCCCCCCGCACTGACACCAATGATGGGGCACTATTCCTCCCCCCCACTGACACCAACGATGGGGCACTATTCCTCCCCCCCACTGACACCAACGATGGGGCACTATTCCTCCCCCCCACTGACACCAACGATGGGGCACTATTCCTCCCCCCCACTGACACCAACGATGGGGCACTATTCCTCCCCCCACTGACACCAAGAATGGGGCACTATTCCTCCCCCCACCGACACCAACGATGGGGCACTATTCCCCCCCCTGACCCCAAAGATGGGGCACTATTTCCCCCTCCACCACACTGACATCAATGATGGGGCACTATTCCTCCCACTGACACCAATGATGGGGCACTATTCCTCCCACTGACACCAATGATGGGGCACTATTCCCCCCACTGATACCAATGATGGGGCACTATTCCCCCCACTGACACCAATGATGGGGCACTATTCCCCCCACTGACACCAATGATGGGGCACTATTCCCCCCACTGACACCAATGATGGGGCACTATTCCCCCCACTGACACCAATGATGGGGCACTATTCCCCCCACTGACACCAATGATGGGGCACTATTCCCCCCACTGACACCAATGATGGGGCACTATTCCCCCCACTGACACCAATGATGGGGCTCTATTCCCCCCACTGACACCAATGATGGGGCACTATTCCCCCCACTGACACCAATGATGGGGCACTATTCCCCCCACTGACACCAATGATGGGGCACTATTCCTCCCACTGACACCAATGATGGGGCACTATTCCCCCCACTGACACCAATGATGGGGCACTATTCCCCCCACTGACACCAATGATGGGGCACTATTCCCCCCACTGACACCAATGATGGGGCACTATTCCCCCCACTGACACCAATGATGGGGCACTATTCCTTCCACTGACACCAATGATGGGGCACTATTCCTCCCACTGACACCAATGATGGGGCACTATTCCTCCCACTGACACCAATGATGGGGCACTATTCCCCCCACTGACACCAACGATGGGGCACTATTCCTCCCCCCACTGACACCAACGATGGGGCACTATTCCTCCCCCCACTGACACCAACGATGGGGCACTATTCCTCCCCCCACCGACACCAACGATGGGGCACTATTCCCCCCCCCTGACCCCAAAGATGGGGCACTATTTCCCCCTCTGACACCAATGATGGGGCACTATTCCCCCCACTGACACCAATGATGGGGCACTATTCCCCCCACTGACACCAATGATGGGGCACTATTCCCCCCACTGACACCAATGATGGGGCTCTATTCCCCCCACTGACACCAATGATGGGGCACTATTCCCCCCACTGACACCAATGATGGGGCACTATTCCTCCCACTGACACCAATGATGGGGCACTATTCCTCCCACTGACACCAATGATGGGGCACTATTCCTCCCACTGACACCAATGATGGGGCACTATTCCCCCCACTGACACCAATGATGGGGCACTATTCTACCCACTGACACCAATGATGGGGCTCTATTCCCCCCACTGACACCAATGATGGGGCACTATTCCCCCCACTGACACCAATGATGGGGCTCTATTCCCCCCACTGACACCAATGATGGGGCACTATTCCTCCCACTGACACCAATGATGGGGCACTATTCCTCCCACTGACACCAATGATGGGGCACTATTCCCCCCACTGACACCAATGATGGGGCACTATTCCACCCACTGACACCAATGATGGGGCACTATTCCCCCCACTGACACCAATGATGGGGCACTATTCCCCCCACTGACACCAATGATGGGGCACTATTCCCCCCACTGACACCAATGATGGGGCACCATTCCCCCCACTGACACCAATGATGGGGCACCATTCCCCCCACTGACACCAATGATGGGGCACCATTCCCCCCACTGACACCAATGATGGGGCACCATTCCCCCCACTGACACCAATGATGGGGCACCATTCCCCCCACTGACACCAATGATGGGGCTCTATTCCCCCCACTGACACCAATGATGGGGCACCATTCCCCCCACTGACACCAATGATGGGGCTCTATTCCCCCCACTGACACCAATGATGGGGCACCATTCCCCCCACTGACACCAATGATGGGGCACCATTCCCCCCACTGACACCAATGATGGGGCACCATTCCCCCCACTGACACCAATGATGGGGCACTATTCCTCCCACTGACACCAATGATGGGGCACTATTCCCCCCACTGACACCAATGATGGGGCACTATTCCCCCCACTGACACCAATGATGGGGCACTATTCCCCCCACTGACACCAATGATGGGGCACTATTCCCCCCACTGACACCAATGATGGGGCACTATTCCTCCCACTGACACCAATGATGGGGCACTATTCCTCCCACTGACACCAATGATGGGGCACTATTCCCCCCACTGACACCAATGATGGGGCACTATTCCCCCCACTGACACCAATGATGGGGCACTATTCCCCCCACTGACACCAATGATGGGGCACTATTCCTCCCACTGACACCAATGATGGGGCACTATTCCTCCCACTGACACCAATGATGGGGCACTATTCCTCCCACTGACACCAATGATGGGGCACTATTCCTCCCACTGACACCAATGATGGGGCACTATTCCTCCCACTGACACCAATGATGGGGCACTATTCCTCCCACTGACACCAATGATGGGGCACTATTCCTCCCACTGACACCAATGATGGGGCACTATTCCTCCCACTGACACCAATGATGGGGCACTATTCCCCCCACTGACACCAATGATGGGGCACTATTCCCCCACTGACACCAATGATGGGGCACTATTCCCCCCACTGACACCAATGATGGGGCACTATTCCCCCACTGACACCAATGATGGGGCACCATTCCCCCCACTGACACCAATGATGGGGCACTATTCCCCCACTGACACCAATGATGGGGCACTATTCCCCCCACTGACACCAACGATGGGGCACTATTCCCCCCACTGACACCAACGATGGGGCACTATTCCCCCCACTGACACCAACGATGGGGCACTATTCCCCCCACTGACACCAACGATGGGGCACTATTCCCCCCACTGACACCAACGATGGGGCACTATTCCCCCCACTGACACCAACGATGGGGCACTATTCCCCCCACTGACACCAACGATGGGGCACTATTCCCCCCACTGACACCAACGATGGGGCACTATTCCTCCCACTGACACCAACGATGGGGCACTATTCCTCCCACTGACATCAGTGATGGGGCACTACTCCTTCCACTGACACCAATGATGTGGCACTAGTCCTCCCACTGCAAAATTACAGTTATGAAGTAGCAACGAAAATAATTTTATGGTTGGGGGTCACCACAACATGAGGAACTGTATTAGGGGTCGCGGCATTAGAAAGGTTGAGAACCACTGTTGTAGGGAGACCAAAAACAAACAAATGGCACAAGACAGGAGATTTCCACTCATCCACCAGTGACCAAGGAAAAGAAGGGAAGGCAGAGACCATGAACAAGCTCTAAATGACTCTAGTAGACATGCAGACCGTGCAGAACAAAAAAAATATTGGTTTAGTTTTAGAACAATTCGTTAAGTTACTTATTTCATTTCATTGCATGCGTTTCATTTATTCATTTTCGACTGGATTCAAATTTTTCCAATGGTTTCAAAGTATTCGAATCGAATTTGAATGGAGTTCAAATTGAACATATCTAATCGATCCAAATTCATTGTGAAGAACGCCTGGTTCTATTCCATTCGAAATTCGCATTTCGGAAGAAGGTTATAGTCTTTCCATTTTATTCTATTCTATTCTTTTTTACTTGATTATTTTCTATTCTATTCCTTTTTTTTCTTTTCTATTTTATCATATTCTTTTATGTTCTATTCTATTCTCTTCTGTTTTACTCTATTCTGTTCTATTCTATTCTATTATTTTCAAAAATCTAAGTCAGGAGATGGCTATACTCTTTACATTTTATTCTATTCTTTTATTTGCTATTCTATTCTTTTCTATTCTATTCTTTTATTTTCTATTCCTTTATTTTCTATTCTATGCAATTCTTTTATTTTCTATTCTATTCTGTTTTGTTTTGCTCTTTTCTTTTCTGTTTTATTCTATTTTATTATTTTAGAAATTTGAATTTTGGAAGATGGCTGTATCCTAATACTAATACACATAATCTTTTAAAGTAATCAGTCAATAGTCAGCATATGTTTATATAGATTCCTTGTTAACTCCAGAAACTCCATGTAAATGAGTGCATAAGGTCTATATCCTGCTCCACACAACACCATCGGCTGCTCCTCATAACAGTAAGTGACCTTTGAGAAAATGAAATGGAACAGCAGAGGAGTGCAGTAGTATGAGCACAGTTTTTATTAAAAGACAATTGTCAACTCACTTTTATCTGTAAAAATAAAGCATGTCTGCATATCACTGCTCTCCATGAGTCTACAAGGTGGATAGTAAGGGTGCTGCTGTGGCCATCAGCAGGATCAGATGCCGCTGTAGGATGAGCCAGGTAACACTGAGAACCAGGATGGAACACACAGAGGCACCAGACTGGAAGTGACATCACCAGGCGTATGAACAGGGAGCAGAAGGGCATGGTTACGCGTTTCAAAGCCCTGCTGCTTCTTCCTCAAATCATCATGTATTACAGAAATTAATGTCCTTATGCATTCTTAAAAAATTATTTATTGTATTCTTAAAAGTATCTAGTGAAAGTATAGATTAGATTATCGAGATCATAGATAGATCATGGTTGCATTGAAAGAACAGGTATACAAAGTCTAACTTCTTTTTCTTTGGCCAGCAGCAACATCCTAAACAGAGAAGCCTGTGTCCTGCCAGCAAGTTGCAAAGAAGGACTCTATGGAAGCAGTGGTCTCTCTGCAGACACCAACATGACTGATGAGTCAGACCTATAGCACGGCAATCAGCAAAGAACAAGCTCATTGCTGATTGGACGGCTCTAGCTCTAACTCAGCAGGGAGTGTGTTGGACCTCTACAGAAAGACCATTGCTTCCATACAGAGAACGTATACTCTGTAAAATGCTGGCAGGAGACAGGCTTTTTTATTCAGGCTGTAGATGCTTTCTAAAAAAACTTGAACCACTTGCCGACCACCTAACAACGATATACATTGGCAAAGTGGCCTCTGTGCAGTGGATCATGTATCTGGTACGTGATCTGTGCACCCGGGCAAGTGGTGCAGACATGTGCACTCCCGCTGTGCCGTGATTCATCACAGCACATACTGATCACCGGATCCTGGCCAATGATTGACCATCCAGATCTGGTGATCAGCTCTGTGTTACACAACTAGATCCCTAGTAAAAGCAGTACATAGTAAACACATAAACAGTTTTCACACACACAATTAACCCCTTGATTGCCTTAGATATTAACCTCTTCCTGCCCAGTATCATTAGTACAGTGACAGTGCATATTATTAGCACTGCTCCATATAATAATGTCACTGGTGAGGCCAGTGGCAGTTAGTCAGTCCCCCCCAGTGTTAGTGTTAGATTGCCTGCCGCACTATCGCAGTCCCGTTAAAAGGCACTGATAACCACCACTAGTAGTATAACAATAAATAAAAAAAATTCAAATATATATCCCATTGTTTGGTATATATCCCATATCATGTCAAAATGATATAAATTTCATTTGGGTACAGCATTGCATGACTGTGCAATTGTCAGTTAAAATACATTAGTGACATATAGCAAAAAATGGCCTGATCAGGAAGGGGCTAAAACATATCCAGAGGGCAAGTGGTTTAACACCCTTTGCTTTGTTGCACATAGAATATATTTAGGTAATTAAATATAAAGGTCCAATTTGGTTACAAAGGTGTAACACACTGCATAAATACTAGTTGCCGGATGTTAAACACAAGATGGCAATGTTCTGCGGTTCAGTTACTCTATGGATACAGTCACTCTATGGAAGCAAAGCCTTGTTGAACTTGTATTCTGGCAGCAGAACTTCTGCACTCAGACAAGGAATGAATAGACTACATTTCCCAGAAGAACTGGCATTGGGGCGGGAGCATATATATTGAGAAGCTCAGGAACTTTACAGGAAGGAAGTAGATGGTGAGAGGCAGATTATGGGTATGTGTGCGGGGAGAAGGCCATGTAGGACTCCGGAGACCTGGGCTGGATCGGGTCATTTCGTTGAGAAGGAAAGAAGGACTGCAGACCGTTGGTATTGTTGACGAGCAGGGCAGTCAATCTTGAGGGCTGGCAGGTCGTAGTGCTGTCATTGGCATTGCTTTTCAACAGAGGGACTGAAAAGAACACGACCAACTGAGAGATTACCTATTATGGTGCAAAAGCTACAAATCGGGTGAGGGAGTTCCATAACCCAGATTATCACAAAGTGCAAGTGACTGTGTTAATTCCAATTGTTCTATTCAGTTCACCTTACACTACAGATTATCACACTGAGACCCAGACTGCCTAGCCCATCCTGTATTGCGGCCTACTTTAGTGTCTCACTAACACCCTGAAACCGCAGGACTTTGGCTACAGTACATGACCCTGCAGACAGGAGGCTATCTACAGTAGTATCTCATTTCAAGCCTCGTCCAGTCTCAAAGAAACCTGCTTCACCAGACTAGTGCACCATCTTTAGGGGTCCAACCTCTGCTTCTGCCCTTTTCTTCAGTTTCAGCCAATTCTTGCCTTCATCCTTTGTGTTAAAGGGACCTTACCCAGTTTCAACATCATTTTATAGGAGGGAAATCATTCTGTGACTATACCATCTTGTGGAAATCTTGCTCTTACACAAGAAGGGATTTGAACCTTAATGTGCACCAACTAGGGCCCTACCAAGTGCACAGAAGATTTTCACCATTTTTTAAAGGTATACAAAAAAGGGACACTACTGCTTATAACAAAAGTATTAATATTAGGACTTAAACCCAGATACCAGCAACTGAGAACCCAAAAGTGGGTTAGGCTGACATCTTGATAGCTCATTTCAGCTCAGAAGCTGTGACTTATGCTTAAATTCTGATCCTGCAGGACATTTGGGTTTGCTTAAAGTAACACTGTGCTTTATTACTTTGTTGAAGCTTTTAGAGTGTGTATATATATATATTTTCTTTTATGCACATCTACTGTTATCCTTCTCTCTTCATATTCTATTCTATTTATACTCTTTATATAATATATATATTATATTTATATTCCTCAATACAATCAGAATATTTACTCACTTTAACCACTTGCCTACTGGGCACTTATACCCACTTCGTGCCCAGGCCAATTTCCAGCTTTCACGCTATCGCACTTTGAATGGCAATTGAGCGGTCATGCAACACTGTACCCATATGAAATTTTAATACATTTTTATATTTTTTTCACACAAATAGAGCTTTCTTTTGGTGGTATTTACTCATTGCTGGGTGTTTTATTTTTTTGTGCTATAAACAAAAAAAGAGCACAAATTTTGAAAAAAAAGAAAAGTTTTTCTTTGTTTCTATTATAAAATTTTTTAAACAGGTAATTTTTCTCCTTCACTGATGTGCGTTGATGAGGCTGCACTGATAGTCAGCACTGATGGGCACTGAAGCGGTGGCATTGATAGGTGGCACTGATGAGGCAGCACTGATTATGCTGCACTGATAGGCAGCACTGATGGGTGGCACTGACTGGCGGAACTGCTGGGTGGCACTGCTGGGCGGCATTGATGGTCACTTTTGGGTGGCACTGATGGGCACAGGTGGGTGGCACTGCTGGGCATAGGTGGGTGGCACTGCTGGGCATAGATTGCACTGCTGGGCACCAGGGCACTAATCATCAGTGCCCTTATGATTGGTGCCGATCCCTTCTCTGACAATTGCCGATTATCGGCAGTACTTTCCTAATGCTGTGACAGGTCAGGGAGCCTCCTGGTCAAAGCATCATGGTGGTGTCAGCAGGGGCTGCACTCCTAAAGTAGGCTCGGAACAGACAGGGAACCCCCCAAAAAACTCAGCGGCTCTAAAGAGCTGCTGGTCCTAGAGGGAAAATAACAGTAGTGCTGGTCAGGAGTCCCAAATTCCCTTTGAATTTACTTGCTGCATACTTGTTCGAGATCTGTGGTTGAAAAATGATTGAGGCCAAAACAACCAATATTATGAGAAGGAGGTCAGCAGTGTAGTGCTGTGTATTTCTCTCAGCACAAGCTTCCTCCGATGCTGATATGTTGATATGTCAGGTCAGATGGAAAGGAAAGTTGTGCGAGGTGGGGACCCCTCGATGTTATTATACAGATCACCCTACTGAAATGATCATTTACCCAAGGAAACCTTTTGACTTTAATGAACGCAGTACTTTCCTTTCATGTGACCTGACATTTTCTGATGTAACCTAAACAATTTTACAAGCTCGCGCTTCCACATTTTTTTGTTATTGTATGGGCTGTAGAGATTTAGGTCCATTCACACTATGCTGATGTACTGAAGTGCATTAACACATGCATAGGCAGCACAGTGGCTAAATGGTTAGCACTTCCGCCTGGCAGTACTTAGGTTGTCGGTTCTAATCCCAATCACGGCACCAACTGCCTGGTGTTTGCGTGTTCTCCTTGTGCCTACGTGGGTTTTCTCCAGGTGCTCTGGTTTCCTCCCACACTCCAAAGACATGCTGGTAGGTTAATTGGCTCTTGTCTAAAATTTGTCCCTAGTATGTGTATGTATGAATGTGAGTTCGGGACCTTAGATTGTACACCCCTTGAGGGTTAGGGACTGATGTGAATGTACAATATATATCTAAAGTGCTGCGTACATTTCCAGCACTATATAAGTACCTGTAATAAATAAATAAAATGTTAATGCATGTTCTTGTTCGCGTTAACATACATTGCGTTAAGGCATCTAATGCACCACAATTGCTAATAAAACAAGCATTATCCTTTTTTTTAAACTCATTGCACCACAATGCATGGTAGGCGTGTTGTAGTGCATCATGTGTTACACTGTACAGTACAGGGTGCCGTTCAGAATGCATGGTAATGCATGCATTTTATCATGTGTTGTTGCAACTTACGAGTATAAATGGGACCTTATAGATTTGCCATGAGAGGCAAGGTAGCTAAGCCATTATAATGATTCTGCCTCACTGCTAAGCTGACGTTTAATCTGCTCATTTTTTGCCATTTCTGGTTTCTCCTTCACCTCCTAAATGACATTTGTAAATCTTTTTCTTTGATATAACTTATTTCGAAGCCAGTGTTGTTATCGTGGGGTCTCTGTGATTCTCTATGCAATTTAGGCTCATTTGCAGTGAGGAAGCCACAGCCAACTCCTAAATCCAAAATGGCAGCGCTGGGGACCCACAACGGTGATGAGAACCAGCTGTGGGAGGACAGCGCTGAACTCCAAGAACTGATTTTTAAAAAGTCAGAAGCTACAGTATTTGTTGTCCTCTAATGGTGAAGTTCCTCTTTGACCACTTCACCAGGCCAATTTTCAGTGCTGCCGCATTTTGAATAAAATTGTGCAGTCATGCAACACTGTACCCATAAAAATTTGTATCTTTTTTTGAGACAGATTTCTTTTTGTGGTATTTAATCACCACTGGGTTCTTTATTTTTTGCCAAACACAACAATATATATAAAAAAAAAGTTTCTTAGTTACGGTTATAAAATTTTGCCAATAAGTAATTTTTCTTATTGACTGATTTGCACTGATGAGGTGGCACTGATGAGGCTGCACTGATAAGCTGTACTGATGAGCACTGTTGAGGAGGCACTGATGAGGCTACACTGATAAGCACCGATAAGCTGTACTGATGAGCACTGTTGAGGAGGCACTGATGAGGCTGCAATAATGTGGCACTGATATGCTGCACTAATGGACACTAATAAGGTGCACTGATAGGCTTCACTGAAGGGCACTGATGAGGTGGCACTGATGGGCACTGATAAGCACTAATAAGCTGTACTGATGAGCACTGTTGAGGAGGCACTGATGAGGCTGCAATGATAATGTGGTACTGATGGGCACTGATATGGTGCACTAATGGACACTAATAAGGTGCACTGATGGGCACTGATAAGCACTAATAAGCTGTACTGATGAGCACTGTTGAGGGGGCACTGATGAGGCTGCAATGAAAATGTGGTACTGATGGGCACTGATATGATGCACTAATGGACACTAATAAGGTGCACTGATGGGCACTAATTGGCACTGATGGGGCTGCACTGATGATCAGGGCCCCGATTATCAGTGTAAATGTGTCTTGTTAGGATTGCCATGACAGAGTGTGAGGAAAGGAAATGCTGGTAAAGGACACGTTTGTTTACATATGATCAGCTGTGATTGAACACAGCTGATCAAATTGTCAAGGGCAGCTGTGGTTGGCCCTTTACTTTGATCTGTGATCAGCCATGTCCAAAGGACACAGCAATCACAGAGCAGACTAGATGCACGCCAGGGTTCTGGGAGGATGTCTATAGACCTCCCCGGTACTACACGACTGTGCTGTAGCCATCTTTTGGCTTGGTTCGAAAGTGGTTAAAGATTCTTCTGACTTATAGACCTGCATTATGAAAAGGAGCAGTAAAGCACAATCACTGTGTAGCATTGCAAAAACAGAACCTGCATATGTAAAGAAATAAGGCTGCTCTCATGTACAAATATAGTTACAATCTATATGTAAGGTTTCTAAAATATTAAAATATCCATTGATAAATGACAATATATATAGCTTATCTTTGTAATGCATGTCTAACAAAACCGTTGGAAAGACGAAATGTTACTTTGAATAGTGAAATGTTCATTGACTTGAACAATGTGTTCAGGAGAGACTGCAGCGAGCGTCAGATTATGACAGCCAGATGTTTCGAGGACTAACAACCTGCCCTGCTTAAGCTCAGGACCGTGGACTTTTCAGGAATAAAGGCACCTTTTGAAGTTCAGGAATAAATCTCAGGAGACCTCATTGCCTGCTTAGTGCCAGATTACATGTTTGTGATGCCCCCTGGGTCCTGGCTTCACATCACTTGAGTTAATGTTACCTTGTGCGTGCCAGGCAACAGTCTCACATCCGCTGTCCCTCATCAACAAACAGCAGCTGAATGTCAAGTCCCAAATGGCTTCTGACAAGCAGCTGGCCTGATTCATTAGTGCGGCTCTGCCACAAATGTTAGCCATTATCCTATCCGGGAATACGGGCCGGCCAAACGCTGAAGTCATACAGTACTGTGTGCGGGATGACTTCACTGCTCTGCCCTGCGCACGCCTTACAAGTTCCCATTCACTGGCACCAGGAGGGCACAGGCTGACGCATGTATGAATGGGAGATGCTAGTGATAGTGATGTCAGCCCTACAAGTGCGTTCCTAAAACTTGCTTGGAAACACAACGAAATGTACCGGAAGACCTACTCATGGTGTCCCACATGGATAAAAGAATTTAGATATAATTCTTCTTTCTGAAACTGTCTTGCATAATATATTTAAAGATATCCATATGTTCTGCATGGAAATTAATATCTGCATATCCCCCCTGGAAATAAAAGGATTTATGAGGGCTTGCAATATTGGTACTATAGGAACAGAGATCTCAGCTGAAGTTCAGAGTGGGGCAGTCCTAGCTCTTTTCCTGCATAATACTTACTTCTAGGTACTGGTAGGTGACAAGTAGGTATGGGAGGGTAGGAAGAAGCCATCAGCAGAAAAACTATAGTAGGACCAAGGAGGGGGAAGCATGGAATGCCAAACGGTGTAGACCAGCCATTCTCAAACAGGGTTCTGTGGAACTCTAGGGCTCCTTCAGAGGTTTCTAGAGCATGAGCTGTGGCTGATAGACCTCCCATTTCATGATGCCATCCATAGTTCCAAGGCCAATGCTACTTGGAAAACCCAAAGCATAATGCAAATAATTTTTTTTCTGTCTGTAAGGGTGGTGTAAGGCACTTTTGTCCCCCTGGTCCCTAGATGCCCTCTGTTCCACTTCCAGTGGGGTCAGGGCTAGTGACACAAGTGAGGTCGACCTCATCATTTCAGTCTCCATGTGACAGTACCAGTCAGCCAGTGATGGAGTCTGAAAGGGAGGCCTCTGCATTGGGGGACATTTGCCAATCAATCTCTGCCTTATCTTACATGGTGCAGAGTTTGCAAAGAAACCTTGATCACATAGAAAACCAACTACCAGCCAAGCCAGATAATTCAGCAACCATGGGTCCCTCTGCAGTCTCAGATATAACTACTCAGACAGAGCTCAGCATGATTTATGGAACTTTTCCTCTACCTGAACCCCGGGTACCATTACCTGAATATTTTACGGGAGACCACAGGAAGTTTCAAACCTTTTGTAACTCCTGTGAGCTATATTTTTCTCTGCTACCAAGAACTTTTGCATTACAAAAGCACCAAAGTGGGATTCATTATTTCACTCCTTCAGAATGAACCCCAATCCTGGGCACACCACCTTCGTGAGCAACATGATCCGGCTCTGACTCTTTTTTTTCTCAGCCATGTCACAACTTTACGCTGATCCTTTCTGTCATCAGAATTTATGCTCAGCAAGCTACAGCAGGGCCAAAGGCCTATAGAGGACTATGTGACTTAGTTCCGTATATGGAGTTGACACTGAATGGAACGAGTCTGCTCTCCGCCATCAGTTTTGCCTCGGTCTCTCCAACACCTTGAAAGATGAGCTTGCCCGAGTAGGGGTACCAACCATGATAGAGTACCTGATAAACCTGGCCATTCAAATTGACCAACGGCTCTGGGAATGGCAGGGTGAAAGAACTAGCAGGGGTGTCTTGGTCTGCTCTGAAATGGAGACTCCTGTCCCCTCACCCACTGCTCTCGCAGCAGACATACTCTCCAGCAAAAGGGGGCATCGTAATTCTCTTTGTAAGAGTTTTTGGAGACCACCTTTATCTTCTGCTGAACGTCTTCAACGACAAGATTCCAACCTCTGCCTCTACTGTGGTGATGCGGGTCACTATGTGCTGACACGTCCAGTGAGACCTCCTAAGCCCTCTCCTAGCTGGTTCCATATGATGCACCCACAAGAAACGAGTCAAACGCACCTCTCCTTCCTTCTTCACTTGCAACTTGCTGAAAGAACTATTACTGTTCTAGAAATTATAGACTCTGGTGCCTGTAGCGGTTTCATGGATTCTACCTTTGCTAATGAATACAATATCCCTCTCTGTACCAAGAAACAAAGATTTTCGGTCCATCTGGCTGATGGCTGTGGTATCAGTTCCGGCCCAGTGACGCAAGAGACTATGCCAGTCTTCTGTCGCTCATCCTCTGGACATCAGGAATGCCTACGTCTGGATGTCATAACCTCACCAATGTTTCCGGTCATCCTTGGCATGCCCTGGCTAAGGACGCACAACCCATCCATCAACTGGCTCTCTGGGGTGATCTTCTTTTCTTCCGAATACTGTCAGACTCATTGCATTCCAAAGGAACCATGAGCAGTGACTCCTCTTCTTAGTATCCATTCTGATTCAGAGATGATGAACCTTGTCCCTGCTGCCTACCATGATTACTTGGATGTATTCAACAAAAAGAGTGCAATGCTTTTCCCCCGCACCGCCTGTACGATTGTCCTATTGAACTCCTGCCCGATGCTGAGATCCCTTTTGGGCGAATTTACCCTCTCTCCAAATTGGAGCTAGATGTCCTCTAGAATTACATGAAAGCCTGGAAAAGGGGTTTGTTCAGCCTTCTACATCACCAGCAGGAGCTGGCATCTTCTTTGTTGAAAAGAAAGATTATACTCTTAGACCACGTGTGGACTATCGTGATCTAAATAGGATAACAGTCAAGAACTGCTATCCTCTTCCTCTGATTCCTGAATTGTTCCAAAGGCTACGAGGGGCATGTGTCTTTTCAAAACTAGATCTGAGAGGTGCATACAATTTAGTCAGAATCCATGAAGGGGATGAATGGAAGACGGCCTTTCGAACACGCTTTGGGCACTTCGAATACCTGGTTATGCCATTTGGCCTTTGTAATGCCCCAGCAACATTCCAACATTTTGTTATTGATATATTCTGGGACTATCTTGATCTATTTATCATTGTCTATTTGGATGACATCCTAGTCTTCTCCAGCTCAATAGAATGACACTGGGACCATGTATAGAAGATACTAGGTAGGTTACGCCAACATCACCTCTATGCCAAAGCTGAAAAGTGCAAATTTGAGAAACAGACCATTCAGTTCCTCGGACTTGTGATTACTCCCGATGGCATTGCTATGGATCCTCAAAAGGTGACCTCTATATTAGAGTGGCCCATCCCAGGAGACAGGAAAGCAGTACAACGCTTCGTGGGATTTGCTAATTTCTATAGGAAATTCATTAAGAATGTTTCTGGTATCATTGCACCAGTCACGCAGTAAACCAGGCAACATGTTGCTTTCAAATTGACTCCTGAGGATCAAGCAGCTTTTGAAAAACTAAAAGACCTTATTCACTTCTGCTCCTATCCTGAAGCACCCAGATCCTGCTTTAGCTTATGTACTCGAAATAGATGCTTCTGAAAATGCCGTTGGAGCTATATTGTCTCAACGACAAGGACTCAAGTCCCTCCTTCACCCTGTTGCCTTCTTCTCTACAAAGTTAAGCTCCCCTGAAAGGAACTATGACGTGGGAGACAGGGAGCTGTTGGCCATCAAGGCTGCCCTCGAGGAATGGCGCTACTTGCTGGAGGGATGTCAGGGCTCCGGGAATGACCAGAGGTGTGTGAACCGACACAGGGAAACACAGACTTCAGGTATAGCGTGTAAACAAGATAATTTATTAAGGACAACACAAACATAAACGCAGTGCAACAAACCAAACCCAAAGCTAACATAAATACATACAACAAGGTGAAACAAACCCAAACCTAAACTGATATATATGGAGCACAACGTAGTCAGGCGGGCCGGGTCGGTAGCTAACGGGCAGACAAGGTACAAGGAGTAGGCAGAAGATTGGTCAGGAGTAGCCGATGTCGGTGCAGGCAGAGTTCAAGCAGAGTCAGGATCAAGCAGAGTCAGGATAAGGCAAGAAGCAGACAGGATGCAGGTACAGGGGCTCATGGGAACAATACACCAAGGCACTGACTGCAGGCCTGGCCATTCCTTAAATACACCTCCTGCAATCAGCCTCAGGTGATGGCTTGATTGCAGGAGTTCGCTTCTGGCTGCTGAGAGCACCCACTGGCCAGCCCTGGTACTGCAGTCCACACGGCAGGTGAGTCCCACCACCAGTGGTGAATCCATTCCTGACAAGGGAGCTTCACACCCTATCCTCATTTTTACGGATCACAAAAATCTGGAATACTTGAGAACTGCAAAATGCCTAAGGTCACGACAGGCAAGACAGGTACTTTTCTTATCTCGCTTTGTGTTTCACTTGACATACCATGTTCAAAGAACGGCAAACCCGATGCGCTCTCACGCATATTTCATGACCCAATAGTACCATCTGAACCTGACACGATCCTGCCAGCTAAAAAATTTTTTACTCCTGCAAGCAGACCTTGTATCACAAATAAAGGAAGTGGTTGATGATTATCCACCCCCCTTGGAAATGCATCTTCAGCTAAGGGACGACCTGTATCTGCATAAAGAACAGATTTATATACCGGAACAACTCAGGACTCTCATTCTTAAAAGATGCCATGATTATCCTTTAGCAGGTCACTTCGGGATCCACAAACCTCAAATTTGGTCTCCCGTTCCTTCTGGTGGCCAAACCTAATGAGAGACTGTAAGAATTACATTAGATCTTGCTCGGTATGCCTCCGAAACAAGTCTGATAGAGCCAAAACCTGGGGCCTATTGGAATCCCTTCCAGTACCTGAAAAACCATGGAGTATGATTTCTCTGGATTTTATTGTAGAGCTTCCCCTATCCAAAGGGTTCACCACCATCTTTGTCGTGGTTGATCGTCTGTCAAAAATGGCCCACTTCATACCCCTGAGAGGGACTCCTGCTGCTGCTGAGACTGCTTCTGCTTTCATTAAAGAGATTGTGAGGTTACATGGTATTCCCAGCAATATTGTATCCGATCGGGGAGTGCAGTTCACTTCTAAGTTCTGGAAAGCTCTGTGTGAGGCACTAGAAATCGAATTTCACTTTTCTTCTGCGTATCATCCACAAATGAATGGGCAAACTGAGAGGACAAACCAGACCCTTGAACAATATTTACGATGTTTCTCTTCTTACTCGCAAGATGACTCGGTGTCTCTCCTTCCATTGGCAGAATGGTCAAATGTTACGAGAATCTATTTTAGAGGCCCAAGCAAATAACACGAGATTTTTTGACAGAAAAAGAAGGGGGAATCTGAATCTGAAACCAGGAGATAAGGTTTGGCTATCCACAACAAACTTGAAATTGAGCTGCCCTTCAAAGAAGCTTGGTCCAAGGTACCTGGGACCATTAACAATCAAAAGAAAGATTAATCCTGTAGCTTTTGAATTAATGTTACCAAAGAATATGAAGATCCATCCGGTATTTCATGTCTCTTTATTAAAACCAACAGTCCCAAGTCTATTTCTGCATCGAGGTCCAGAATCTCCTGCTCCACTGCTTGTCAAAGGTAATGAGGTAGTGGCTATCCTGTATTGTAGAAAGAGGGGTAGTCAGACCCAGTTCCCCATCAAATGGAAAGGCTACGTTCCAAAGAATAATTCCTGGGAACTATGCTCCACGGTTAATGCAAGCTTACCTTCATCTTCATCCTGAAAAACAAGCTTTAGTAGGCATCCAGAAGCTGCCCCTAAGGGTGGGCCAATGTAAGGGAATTCCTGTGAGACAGCTGGCGAATAGAAATGCACATGCGCACGGAAATATCCGGAGAAAAGTGATCCGAAATGCGCAATCGCGCACGAGCTCGGTGAAGATTGGCACCAGACGGACTATTTAAAGGGTGCCTCTGTCTGTGCTGAGTGCTGACTGGTCTTCAGCTGTTCCCCATGTCGTGCTTGTTCCTGTGTGATTCCCTTGTTACTGACCCAGTTTGTTCCTGACCTGACTCTTGATTCCTCTCCTGCTTGATACTTGTTCCTGACCTCGGCTCTGCTCCTGACTGTGGCTTGCTTATGATTTGGTACCTCGCTGTCTGCCCGTTGATGACCCCGGCTATTCCTATGATATTGCTCTGGTCTCCCATCCCAGCTTCCTGCCCTGCTCTGGTGCACGCCTGGCGATCTACCATACCAGCTCTGCATATCGCTACTGTTCCTGAATCAGTGGTCCATCAGTCTTCTAAGGACTCCAGCTGCAAGTGCTGCAAACAACATCTGTTGGCACTCTTGTCCCCCTGGTCCCTAGACACCCTCTGTTCCACCTCCAGTGGGGTCAGGGCTAGTGACACACAAGTGAGGTCGACCTCGTCATTTCAGTCTCCAATCAGGTACGTGACAGGTGGCATGCTGACTGCCACTGTAAGAGTTGTTTTCTTTCTACTGACAACTGATGAATTGGTTTTAGTAAGGGTTCCCCGAAATGTGAAAATTATTTTAGGGATTTCACTGGGGAGGAAAAAGTTCAGAAAGGCTAATGTAGACCTCTCCTTCATACAGCAGAATGAAATACTTCTCCTTATATTACAAAAGTACTGTCTAAGATAACATAGCTGGGAGTTGGCACACCTCACGGCTGGTCAACTTTCTTTTAAAAGGGGGATAAAATCCACATTCTGGTTGTCCATTGTATCATTTCCTACTGCATTGGTACAGCTCTGTTAACTATTGTTTGATTGTCCTTGTTGATGACCCTACCTTGTTTGAACTTGACCTTCACTGAAATCAGTGTAACCTCTGATCTCAACCATGTTCCTGATACATTAGACCTTGTCACTGGTAGACCTGCATTTTTGGAGATTTGGATGTATGTGAATCACCGAATGGACAAAATAATGAATGTCAATGAATCTAAAGAGAAATTATAACGAAACTAACAAATGCATTTGTTTCATTTGGATGACGTCATATGATGTAATAGTTTTGGCCCATGGGGAAATTGAGTAAATTTTTTTAATTTGTTTGATAATTCGGATTCAGATAACTAATGAATCTGAATTTCATTCCATGAATCATCTTTGAAAATTCATTAATGATCAATTCTTTTCATTGGATCGGTTTGGGTGGCGGTATCAGGGAGGGCGCACAGACACACAATTGTTCCATGATCTGACCATAAGACCAGGAAATATTCTCTTATCTCTAGAAGAACCTCAAGCAGTGTATCACCATATGTCTTGTACATCGTGACAAGTCCCCTTTAAGGAAGACTTTCAGTATAAATACAGATGTTCATTATTTGCAGCCTCTTCTCCGATTTGTCATTGCTTTGCTCTGCAGCTCACATCCAATTCATCAGTTGTTCTCTGAAGTATCACTTTAAGCTGCCACGCCCGAATCTTCCATTTCCCTGCTCATGCTCCGAAGCAGAACATCTTCAACCTCATCAACGAACGCAAGACTGCTTGCAGCACGCTCTATACCTTATGATAGCTATAAATCATATTTCTCTTTGTGCTAATAGGTTAGCTTCATAAGAAGATACGCAAAGGCTCTACATGTGGACATCAGCCTATGCAATTCGTGGCTTTGGAGTGGTAATAACCTGAATGAAGTGGAAGAACAGTTTTTGTCTGTCATCAGCCTGGTTTAATGGAATTCTGCAGGAAATTCATATCAATCTGAATAGTGTTATTTTCTGCTGGGCGTTTTCATACCTCAGTCCTGGGAGCAGACAGAAAAAAACAAAGACAGGACGCAGATTGGCGCTTAACTCCACATTCATTTCTAGGCTGCTGATAAGACTGAGGTCACACGTACATGTTCCCTGCTCAGGATATGCATATCCTATGTGTATGATATGCCCTACAGATAGAATCTTCTCTTTACTAGCAAGAGACATAAGGCATTGCTGTGTACTGGATACTAAAGATTGAAACACATACCCATTTAAAAAGGAACTTCAACCTGGGTCCCCCAGGTTAATTTAGTTGTTAACCCATTCTTACTTGGCCTACTTGGTTGAGAGAGAAAAACATACTCAACTGCCCAGAGATTCCAGTGTTGCCCGTGTTTAGATTTACACGCTGTCCGTAAATGTTCGTTATTGACAGCCGATGCCCGTAAAAAATATGGCTATGCAGTTCCAAAGCTGGCCTGGCTCGGGTTGGCTTGTCTGTGCTCAGGTCTCAGAGGGAGCCGGGACTTGGGAGTGGTAGCGCCGCCGGACTAGAGAGGACTGGTGGTGGAAGGCAAACTCAGATTTGGGGATGATTCAAAAAGCATAGGAGGAGTGAGCTGCCTGAAGGACCGTCTGACTAAGCTGCAACCGAAGCCGTGCGAGCAAACATTCTCTTATGGAGGAGGCCAGCATGATACTACTCCACTGATATAAGGGGGGAATGAATACACTAAGGTAAGGGGGGAAGGCACTGGTATAAAGGTTCCCCCTTATAAACTATATTGCCAAAAGTATTGGGACACCTGCCTTTACAAACACATGAACTTTAAGGGCATCCCAGTCCATAGGGTTCAATATTGAGTTGGCCCACCCTTTGCTGCTATAACAGCCTCAACTCTTCTGGGAAGGCTGTCCACAAGGTTTAAGAGAATGTCTCACCATTCTTCCAGAAGCACATTTGTGAGGTCAGGCACTGATGTCAGACGATAAGGCCTGGATTGCAGTTTGTGCTCTAATTCATCCCAAATGTGTTCTATCGAGTTGAGGTCAGGACTCTCTGCAGGCCAGTCAAGTTCCTCCATCCCAAACTCGCTCATCCATGTCTTTATAGACCTTGTTTTGTGCACTGGTGCGCAGTCATGTTGGAACAGGAAGGGGCCATCCCCAAACTGTTCCCACAAAGCTGGAAGCATGAGAGTTTTCAAAATGTCTTGGTATGCTGACTCCTTAAGAGTTCCTTTCACTGGAACTAAGGGGCCAAGCCCAACCCCTGAAAAACAACCCCATACCATAATCCTCCCTCCACCAAACTTTACATTTGGCACAATGCAGTCAGTACTGTTCTGCTGGCAACCGCCAAACCCAGACACATCCATCGTATTGCTAGACAGAAGCATGATTGGTCATTTCAGAGAACACGCCTCCACTGCTCTACAGTCCGGTGGCAGCGTGCTTTACACCACTGCATCTGACGCTTTGCATTGCACTTGGTGATGTAAGGCTTGGATGCAGCTGTTTGGCCATGGAAACCCATTCCATGAAGCTCTCTACGGACTGTTGTGCTAATCTGAAGATCATACGATGTTTGGAGGTCTTTAGCTATTGACTCTGCAGACAGTTGCCGACTTCTGCGCACTGTGTGCTTCAGCATGTGCTGACCCCGCTCTCTCATTTTATGTGGCCTATCACTTCGTGGCCGAGTTGCTGTTGTTCACAGTAGCTTCCACTTTGTTATAACACCACTAACAGTTGACCGTGGAATATTTACACCTGTGGCCATGGAGGTCATTGGAACACCCGAATCCAATGATTTGGAGGGCCTGCCCAATACATTTGACAATATAGTGTATATGAGAGCTTAGGTACTCGCTCATGTCATTTTGCTGAAAGAGACAATCAAAACTCAGATTAGCTGACGTAACCCTTCAACACAGATCATTTGTCCAAGGACCTTGACCTCCACACATGTGATCAACACTGAAGGGAACCTGGAACAGCATTTTCTCCAGGAAAGCTATTTAAGCCATTTTGTTATTCCTTACTTATTCATCACAGCAGGATTGATGTTAACATTTTATGACAGGCTTCACTTTTGTGTGTATAGAGCTATCAGTCCCAGCATTCTCTGATCTGAAGTACAGTATCTTCAATAAATGTACACTCACCACTATTCTGGATCTGCCTGTGAATATTAAATTCTCCTTTTGGGGTGCGTATAGCGTTGGGGGTCCGCTGTTTCTCTTTCCCATTCTGCTTGGCTGTTTGAGTTTTCTGTGATTCCAAATGCTTTGTGAGTAAAGTAGTCATCTTATCATTTGCTGCTAACCCCTTCCTCTGCAGAATGGACTGCAGCTCATGCACCCTGAGAAAAATCAGGACCAACAATTACTATACATTTATTAATTCAACATTATACACTGCTCAAAAACATTAAAGGAAGAGTTTGAAAATACATCAGATCTCAATGGGGAAAAATCTAATGCTGGATATCTATACTGATATGGATGGGGTAATGTGTTAGGAACGTAAGGATACCCCATCATTTGTTGGAAATGAAAATGATCAACCTACAGAGGACTGAATTAAAAGACACCCCGAAAATCAAAGTGAAGAAATGATGCAGCAGGCTAGTCTGTTTTGCTGAAATTTCATTGCAGCAACTCAAAATGGTACTCAGTAGTTTGTATGGCTCCCACGTGCTTGTATGCATGCATGACAACATTGGGGCATGCTCCTAATGAGATGACGGATGGTGTCCTGGGGTATTTCCTCCCAGATCTGGAACAGGGAGCTCCTGGACAGTCTGAGAGGCAACCTGGAGTCGTCGGATGGACCGAAACATGATATCCCAGAGGTGTTCTATTGGATTTAGGTCAGGCGAGCATGGGGGCCATTCAATTGTATCAATTCCTTCATCCTCTAGGAACTGCCTGCATACTCTCGCCACATGAGGCCCGGCATTGTCGTGCACCAGGAGGAACCCAGGACCCACTGCACCAACGTAGGGTCTGACAATCGGTCCAAGGACTTCATCCCGATACCTAATGGCAGTCAGGATGCCATTGTCTAGCCTGTAGAGGTCTGTGCGTCCCTCCATGGATATGCCTCCCCAGACCATCAGTGACCCACCACCAAACGGTCATGTGGAACGATGTTATAGGCAGCATAACGTTCTCCATGGCTTCTCCAGACCCTTTCATGTCTGTCACATGTGCTCAGGGTGAACCTGCTCTCATCTGAGAAAAGCACAGGGTGCCAGTGGCGGACATGCCAATTCTGGTGTTCAATGGCAAAATGCCAATCGAGCTCTATGGTGCCGAGCAGTGAGCACAGGGCCCACTAGAGGACATCGGGCCCTCAGGCCACCCTCATGAAATCTGTTTCTGATTGTTTGGTCAGAGACATTCACACTAGTGGCCTGCTGGAGGTCATTTTGTAGGGCTCTGGTAGTGCTCATCCTGTTCCTCCTTGCACAAAGGAGCAGATACTGGTCCTGCTGATGAGTTATGGACCATCTACAGCCCTATCCAGCTCTTCTAGAGTAACTGCTTGTCTCATGAAATCTCCTCCATGCTCTTGAGACTTTCCTGGGAGACAAACCTTTTGGCAATGGCACGTATTGATGTACCATCCTGGAGGAGTTGGACTGCCTGTACAACCTCTGTAGGGTCCAGGTATCGCCTCATGCTACCAGTAGTGACACATGTGTCACTTTAGCCATCCCACATTGCACCATTTACAGTTTAATTTTCCTTGTCTAGTTATCTTTGACAGCACAGTGGCTTACTGGTTAGCACTTCTGCCTGGCAGCACTGAGATGCTTTGCATGGAGTTTGCATCTTCTGCCTGTGCTTGTACTGGATTTCTCCCACACACCAGGCATGCTGGTAGGTTAATTGAGAAGTGGAAGGATTCCTTGAAACAATTCCACAATTGCATGGAAGGTAGTGCAGCACTAAAACAAGGCTGGAGAAGCCCGACCAAAACTGAGAAGTGAAGCAAAAAAGAGCGCACCAACCTTGCGCATTACCTCAGTAAACTATGAATTTATTAAATAAAAAATCAAAATTATATATACTCACAAACAAAGAAGCATAAACAGATCCTCAAAGGAAATTGAAGTGTAGAGCCAGTGTGAGTCACATCGTGAGGTAGATTCTCAAAGTGAGGCTGACGCATTTCGAAGGGGGACCCTTCTTCAATGAGCTCTGATGAAGAAGGGTTCCCCTTCGAAACGTGTCAGCCTCACTTTGAGAGTCTACCCTCATGATGTGACTCACACTGGCTCTACACTTCAATTTCCTTTTAGGATTTGTTTATGCTTGTTATACTTCCTTGTTTGTGAGTATATATATTTTTTATTTAATAAATTCAGTTTACTGAGGTAATGTGCAAGGTTGGTGCGCTCTTTTTTGTTTCACTTCTCAGTTTTGGTCGGGCTTCCCCAGCCTTGTTTTAGTGCTGCCAGCGGCGGACTGACAACTCATGGAGCCCCCGGGCAATAGGGGATCATGGGGCCCATGTGTCCTTGCCCAAACTCAAAAAAGCCTATGAAAAAGGTACCAGGGGGCATCTCATGGGGCCCCCTACTGACCCTGGCCCTCGGGCAGTGCCTGAGTTTTCAAATGGTCAGTCCCCCCTGACTGCTGCACTACCTTCCATGCAATTGTGGATTTGTTTCGAAGAATCCTTCTACTTTTCCACCTTTGTTTTGAGTCCTAGAGTGCAGGAGGTTTTGTTTCTGTTTCAACGGTAGGTTAATTGACTCCTGTTCAAGTTGTCCTTAGTATGTGTATACTGTAAATGAATGGATAGTTGCCAAATCTCCAGTCACTGATTCTCAAACACTTCCCAACCTTGTCCTTGGCTGCATCCCGGAAATCAAGGCCGATCACAGACAATGTCCATCATGTCAGATAGGGAATGTAGAATGTAAGCTCCTTGAGGGTAGCATGCAGCATGGCAAGACTCTTAACATCCAAACAATTTTGGAGATTACGGATAGGATAGGGTTGGGAAAACAAATAGGACAAGAGAAAAGTGAAAGGGTTTTTTTTTCTCAAAATGCTGCAACTTTTAGGACAGATTTAGAATTTGCTTTTAATAACATATGTAGTTTTAGTGGCAGGTTGGTGTTAGCAGGGATAAAGCAAACAAGTCGTATACATTCATAAAGTACTGTATTCGACTGTTAGTTTTCAGAGAGTAACCACTAAAGACTTGTACAATCTTGCCCTCTGCTGGTCAGTTATGGCAAATGCAATACCACTGGCTCTGCAAATCAAACCTTCCATCCTAACAAAAGTAGTACTCAGGTTTAAGACCTAATTTACAGGGATTTACCTATTCATACACCCATGCAAAGGGCCATCTTTGCCAGCATGAGATTCACCAGTGTTCAGTGGGCAAGCACCCACACAGGTATCAGACTGGGACCAGGAGCTGTGAATGGGGTTGCCTGCATGCAGATAGACAGAACACCTGGGCATCCCATGCGGGCAAAGATGGCCCATTGCACACATGAACAGTTTAAAATTCATTCAAGTATGTATTCACAACTCAAAAAAGTTCCTTCTATTTCTCCCAGCCTCCTCCAAATCTCCAAAATCTGTTAGAGGGTGTCTACGTTCGTTCTCCATGGCCCCTCTGTTACTCACTCTTGAGATAGACTATGGACTATGGGAAGTGTAGTGCTCATAGATTAGTGACATGACAGCAACTAACATGCACTGCTTGTTCTAAACCAGGGGTGGGCAAACTTTTTGACTTGAGGGCCGCAATGGGTTCATATATTGGACCCGGGGGCCGGACCAAGAGTAGATGAATGATGTGTATGTGTCATCCATAGTAAGTATAGTAATATTCCCCCATAGTAAGCATAGTAATAAATCCCCCATATAGTAATTCATCCCCCATAGTAATTCATCCCCCATATAGTAATTCATCCCCCATATAGTAATTCATCCCCCATAGTAATTCATCCCCCATATAGTAATTCATCCCCCATAGTAATTCATCCCCCATATAGTAATTCATCCCCCATAGTAATTCATCCCCCATAGTAATTCATCCCCCATATAGTGATCCATCCCCCATATAGTGATCCATCCCCCATATAGTGATCCATCCCCCATATAGTGATTCATCCCCCATATAGTGATTCATCCCCCATAGTAATTCATCCCCCATATAGTAATTCATCCCCCATATAGTAATTCATCCCCCATATAGTAATTCATCCCCCATAGTAATTCATGCCCCATAGTAATTCATCCCCCATATAGTAATTCATTCCCCATATTAATTCATCCCCCATATTAATTCATCTCCCATATTAAGTCCCCAAGTCCCCCCTGTGTCAATTCACTTACCTTTGCTCCGCGCGTTCCTCTCGCCGTGTTCCCGCGCCGTTCTGGTGTAGCATGAAAATCTGTCTCCTATGAGGATCTGCCCCCCTCGACGTATCTGCGCATGTGCCAGTTTCAGGCATTAGCAGCCGATCGGCGATCTCCGGCACATGCGCAGATACGTCGAGGGGGACAGATCCTCATAGGAGACAGATTTTCATGCTACACCGGTCTTCAGGGCGGACTGTGAGAGGAGCCTAGCGGGAGCCTAGCTCCGCGGGCCGGATTAAAAGGTCCGCCGGCCGTATACGGCCCGCGGGCCGTAGTTTGCCCATTGCTGTTCTAAACAAACAGAACTGAGCGGGGGAAAAAGAGGAGTTAAGGAGTTCACAGACAGAAAACGTTACAAGGAGGTAGAAAAACACAGTAAGAAACAATTTCAGATAAAATATATTAAAGTGCCATTAATTAGTGGATGTATGTGGATTGTTTTTGGAGAATAATAACATCATTAGTGTCACTTTAATAATCTTGTTGTTTAACAATGTATCTATTAGTTACAGAAGTAGTAACACTTTTCACTTTTAGAGAGGTTTTTCTTTACAGACCTACTGATTCCCCTACTTCCAACCCCCTGTAGCTACCAATGTAGAATAAGAACCTTCAGTCCCGCTCTAGAGACCTTCACTGTGCTGCCTTGCATGGTGCCACACAGATTTGTGTATAAATTGCCCTGGCATGCCACCTGTCCAATCCATTCCTATATATGGGCTCATGCTCAGGGACAGACATAGGATTTGTGCAGACTTTGCAGCTAAACAAGGGCCTTCTGGGACTTAGGGGCCCATTTATACAGGATGTTGGTCAGATGGGTGCTGGGACCTCTCCCGCTATCACGTAGACCTGGACAAGGCTTATAACCTGTTGTCAATTGATGCACAATGAGTTTTACTTTTCATGTGGGCCCAAAACTTTGTCTTGCACAGGGGCCCCTTAAAGTAGACCTTCACGCAATCAAAGTACTTTAATTTTCCTCCTCTGCCTTCCTGTAACACAGCTGATTCTCTGGGTGGTTGAGTATGTTTTTAGGTGGATACAGAAAAGGAAAAAAATGAAAAATTTCTCTTTAATGACTCTGTGCTCATCTATAGGTTTCCTATAGGAATGAATGAATTGAGCTAAAAGTATTTTACACTGTTGGTTACACTAAGGCAGCTTTTCTCAAGCATGATTACATGGGGCCCTCAGGTTCCCTCAAAGGCTGCTAGGGGTTCCTTGAGTAATGAGTAATTTCTGCCTCTCATATGAGTAACCATGGATATCAATTATCTTTATAGCTATCTGTAAGGGTGGGATTTTTCCCAATGGCCACCAATGTAAGGAACACTCTTCCCACTTACCACCAATAAAATGGACATTCTTTCTAATGACCACCAATGTAAGGAACATTCTTCCCTTTGGCCACCAATGTAAGGAGCATTCATCCTGCTGACCACCAACGTAAGGAGAATTTTTTCCACTGCACTGACCACCAATATAAGAAGTATTCTTCTCAATGACAACCAATGTAAAAAGCATTTTACCCAATGAACCCCAATTTAAAGGACATTCTTCCCAATGACCCCTCCCCCCAATTTCAAGGGCATTCTTCCCAATGACCCCCCACTTTAAAGGGCATTCTTCCCAATGACTACCAATGTAAAGAGCACTCTTCCCAATGACTACCAATGTAAAGAGCATTTTTCCCAATGGCTACTAATGTAAAGAGCATTCTTCCAAATGACCACCAATCTAAGGAGCATTGTTCCCACTGACTACCATCATAAGGAGTATTCTCCTCATTGACCACCAACATAAGGAGTATTCTTTGCACTGCACTGTCCACCAATGTAAAGAGCATTTTTCACAATGACCCCCCACTTTAAAAAGCATTCTTCCCAATGACTACCAATGTAAAGAGCATTCTTCCAAATGACCACCAATATAAGGAGCATTCTTCCCACTGACTACCATCATAAGGAGTATTCTCCTCATTGACCACCAACATAAGGAGTATGCCTTGCACTGCACTGTCCACCAATGTAAAGAGCATTTTTCCCAATGGCTACTAATGTAAAGAGCATTCTTCCCAATTATCACCAACGTAAGGAGTATTCATCCCACTGGCCACCCTCATAAGGAGTATTCTTTCCTCTGCACTGACTACCAATGCAAGGAGCATTCTTCCTAATGACCACCAAAGTAAGAGCATGTTTCCTTTGACCATCAATGTAAGAACCATTCTTCCCAGTAACGACCAATTTAAGTAGCATTCTTCCCAATGACCACCAAGGTAATGGACATTCTTCCTAATGACCACCAAAGTAGGAGTATTTTTTCCATTGACCACCAATGTAAAAACCATTCCTCCGACAATAATTTATGATGAGTTGTAGATATAGTAATCATTCCCTGAGCCAGGAAAGTCTTTTCAAGGGTTCCATGTTAAAAAAGGTTGCGGAAGGATGCTCTAAGGTGTGCGTGTTGGTGGGAGGATGTAAACCACAACTTGTGTAAGTCAATACAGAACATGACAGGCAGACTCAATGAAGAGGAGCAATGTTTTCTGCTAGATCTGAAATGCTGCCAGTATATCATTGATTTTACCTCCATTCTGCTGATAGTCCTTTTGTATTACAGTGAAATTATTTTGGAAGGTGGTCACCCATTAAACAGAGCAGTGTTTTGAAAATCAGACAGACATGATTTAGGATTACCAGTATACAGCAAAGCTAATAGCTGTTCTGGATGAGTGGTCAAGGCTGGAAAATGACCCCACAGGAGTTAATAGTTGTCCTCTCATGAACACATTTACAAACAATCCTGATAAGGATCCAGTCATTCTCCACTTCACACTCATTGGTATCATCAATGTGCCTGTGTGTGACAGATAGGAACTGTGTTAGAGAGCACTGAAGCGGAGGCTCATATGCTCAGGGACTTTTTATACCCTTAGGGCAGCCAGAAATAGGAAAATCTCATAGGTCTCCCTAGAATAATTCTTTCATGCATCAGAGACAACACTGCCTTGAGATGAGATTGCCGGGTGTGGAGGCTGCAGAGATTAGCTTGTAAAATGTGCCTGTCCTTGAAGAGGACTCAGAACATATCTAACACCAACGTCTTGCGACGTATGGTTCCTTCCCGTATTCATGGAATCTCACCATGTTGTCTTTTACAGAGTACACTAAAACATTCACACCAGTCCCTGCCGAGGAGAAGCCTATGTCCCTAACACAGTCCTCAACAGATGTACTATAACGTCAGTTTCGGCAGCAGACAAGTAATGGGTTACTCCTAGAAATATTATAATTATGGATGATGGCTTAAGGCTGAATTATCCACCAGCTTTTTGTAGATCCTTGCTCTTCAGCATGGAGACATCCATATATACACTGATAGCTCTGCTCACCATTATGGGGGTGCGGGGGGGTCTCACAGTCTTGGTATGACCATTTTTATTTTACATAATTTTGAAAGCAAAAATAGGATAGTTAACCTATTGATCACAGGGTTTCATTTCTGGGGAACGCAGTTACAGTATCTCCATCACTGAATATGTAATGGAAAGGGGTGCTGGAGGGTCCATCTATTGTTGATGGCTGCTGGGGGATCAGTTGTCACCATGGGGAATTTATAGTTGTGGAGCGTCTATTGTTGTTGGGGGGATCTATTGTTGCTGGTTGGGATCTATTGTTGTGGAGAGGTCTTATGTTGCTGGGAGGGATCTCCTGTTGAGGAAGTGGTCTATTGTGGACTGCTGGAGTGTCTATTGTTGCTAGCGGGGGTCTATTGTTGCGGGGTTTTGTTTTTTTTTTGTAGGGTGTGTTGTTGCTGGCTGCAGGGGATCTATTTGTTACTGCTTTTCTTGTTATCATTAACAAATTCAATACAAATTACCTAACACCACAAAATTATACTTGGTTCTGTATTCTCTAAAAGGGGCGGTACTGGGAGGTAGGTTGGGTGAAACCAAGGCATGGTGCTCAGAGGTGAGTAGGAGAGGAGACAAGGGGTGACTCAGAAAGGGGGGAGTACCTGCACCTATTTTCTGAGAAAAAAAGCCCTGATTGATCATATAGAGTTTAAATATAGGCAAACCCTGACGATAAACTACTCTCATTCACCTCCATTGGGTCTGGCAAATATCTGTTTATCAATGACAAGTTAAAAGCGAGCGCTATAAATCAGAAGAGCAGCCAATGCACCAAAGGATACCAAAATCCTTTCAGAACATAAATATATATAGGGTGCGGCGCTCAAGCAATAATCAATGTATCAAAAGGTATAGATGAGAATTAAATAAAATACATAAAGTGACTTGTGACAAGGTGCCAACATATAAAGTGACTTTAGTGATATCATGTATTCCGTCACTGCAAAATGACTCACGGTGAACAATAATAATGGAATGAATAGTCCAAATATGAGTATGAGAGATCAGGATATCTCCAGCAATCGGTGTTCAGTTCAAACCAAATATTGAGGTGACCGGTATATATGATAGCTGTGCACTCACCAGATGCACAGTTAATCTGCGCATGTAGAGACAATGCTCATGTAGGGCACGCTGCAGGCTCCAGTTATCAATCTGGTCTGGTCAGGTGTTCCCCTAACTGCTCTCCTCAGCTGGTAAAGTGGCCTCACGTCCTCCTCAATAAGGCTCTGTGGGTTGTTGATGACTCTCAAAGAGCCTGCTCTCTCAGCGAGGATCACCACCACTGCTGCGCGCGCTCCCCATCTTCCTACATGAGCATTGTCTCTACATGCGCAGATTAACTGTGCATCTGGTGAGTGCACAGCCTTATCATATATACCGGTCACCTCAATATTTGTTTTTAACGGAGCACCGATTGCTGGAGATATCCTGATCTCTCATACTCATATTTGGACTATTCATTGCATTATTATTGTTCACCATGAGTCACTTTTGCAGTGACGGAATACATGATATCACTAAAGTCACTTTATATGTTGGCACCTTGTCACAAGTCACTTTATGTATTTTATTTAATTCTCATCTATACCTTTTGATACATTGATTATTGCTTGAGCGCCGCACCCTATATATATCTGTTTATCAATGCAAACAAATATCTGTTGTCAAAAATTTTGAGCTGTCCTGTGTCCTGTGCACACCTTTTGTATTATCTCAGGAAGCCTAATCAGCCTTCTGAGTTCTCATCTTGGACCACAGAACTTTGTGTTGAGGAGATGAGGACAGTGGGAGGGATTCAGTAGTTTAGCAAAAGACAATTGGGCAGGGCTGACACCATTTAGTCCACAAAAGTGCTGTATCTTGTCAGCATACAATAGAAAATTAAAAGCTGTGTACATTTCTGGCTGATCAACAGATACTTTTCTGTGCTTGCAGGGTTGTTAAAAAGATAGATCATAGAGAAATGTACGTGTATTGCAGAGTAGAGTCATTTTTTTTATTTTTTTTGCTCTGACATACAGTAAAGCCCCTTCCTAATTTAAGGTACTTTATAATAATTCAGCTCTTACTATTTTGGGTGTGATTCACTAAAGAAAAATAATATACTGTATATATATTTTTTTCCTTTTCTCATGCAGGTTTTTCTTGCATACATATTTCAGAAATAATGAGAAATACTGCATACTAAGTTTCCATTCAATGATTAAAATTTGGTATGTTTTGCATTGTGCTGATGCTGTGTTTTTACATAAATCTTAAATCATGCTACTGGAATCCCCAGAAAATATTAGCAGTTAGTGTTTAATTCTGCCATTATACTCCACCCGTTATCAAAACATTGGATTTGGATTGGATGGAGTGTGCTATTAGACTTTTGGTGTGTCCCTTGTACAGTAAGAGGAAACCTACACAAGCACAGAGAGTGATTTACTAAAGTTGTAGAACAGTCTTTCTCAACCTTTATTCCCCCAAGAGAAACCCTTAAAATAATTTTTAAGACTCAGAGAACCAAAGCTAAAACCAAGTCATTGGTGGTCAGTGGGAAGAATTATCCTTACATTGGTGGTCAGTGGGAATAATGCCCCTTACACTTGTGGTCAGTGGGAAGAATGCCCCTTACACTGGTGGTCAGTGGGAAGAATGACCCTTTCACTGTTGCTCAGTGGGAAGAATGCGCCATACATTTTTAGTCAGTGGGAATAATGCCCTTGATTTTGGGCACTGTGAGGAATGCTCCTTACAATGGTGGTCAGTAGGAGGAATGCTCCTTTCATTGTGGTTATCAGTGCGAAGAATGCCCTAAATTGTTGGTCAGTGGGAGGAATGCTCCTTACATTGGTGGTAATTGGGAAGAATACTCCTTACATTGGTGGTCAGTGGGAAGAATGCCCTTAAATTGTTGGTCAGTGGGAGGAATGCTCCTTACATTGGTGGTGTTTGGGAAGAATGCCCCTTACATTGGTGGTCAGTGGAAGGAATGTCCTTCTTACAGTGGCGGTCAGATTGCCAGCCACACAGACACCTAAAAAGATCATTGGTGTCCCTTCAAAGCAGTGTTGGCCCCAGAACTATAGAGGAACCATCTCATGGAAGAGGTCAATCAGCCACAGCTCAGGGGAACCCCTAGCAATCTGAAGGAACCCTGATTGAGAATGACTGTTGTAGAAAATATTCACTTAGCAAGGTGAAGTCGTGTTCACTTTGATTACCAAATCAAGCACATAGAAACATAATAACATAGGATTTTTACTTGCACATGATTGTGTGATCATAGTGTACACAACTTGATCTTATGCTCTATAGTGAACATGAACTTTCTCATGAACCCCACAGACTCCATTCAGATAGTGTTCCTGGTGGAAATAAAAACCAGGACCCCTGCCAGCAAGGCACAGGTGTTAACCACTGAACTACTTTCCATGCATATTCATGGCATGAATCATTATAATGCTTTCCTATGTTAGCTGCATTTTTTTTAACAAAGATCATTTGTACAGAATTCCATACACCACAAGATCATTACAAGTGATTTTCAATTGGTGGCATCCTTTGCCAGGGTCATGCAGTGTATGAACAGCCTATCTCCTGCCAATTAATCACATGGCATGGTCACTTTCTAACACATGTACCTCTGTGCAATGACATAGACGTGACTTACGTGAGTGGCTGCCAGCTCAGCATTGTGCCATTCTTAGGTGGGTGGTTAAATATCTGGCTCGTACTTGACTTCAGGTCTGAGGCCACTGCAGACAACGCCATCTTGGTAGTTGTAGTCGGCATTATTGTTGTGGAAAACTGAAACTGTGATTGAAATATAGGGGGTTCTGCAGAACTCGGCTCTCCTGAACTGTCCTTTACATCCTGGGATTCAGCTATCATTTTCAGAGATGTTGGGGTAAAGCTGGTGACTTTTTCCACTGGTGATGATCTTGCAAATAATGCAGAATTTCGCCTCTCACAATGAGACCCTTCAAAGCCCATTTTACAGACGCACTTCTGTGGTTTCTTACATACACCCCTATTTTTACATTTTGGGGTGCACACAGCTGTAACAGATGAAAATTTGTAAGTTTCAATAAGGGAAAAGCCAATAAAAATCAATACTCTTAGGATCCCACTGAGACAATATTCAAGGATTCAAACAATTCTTACCTCGTGTACACATCCTGGTTTTCAGGGCTACAGTCCAACCTGGGCAGCACTTTTCACCGCAGCGGTTGGTACTTAAAAAACAAATCAATAAAATATCAAAAAGCATATTAAAAGCCTAAAAGGTCTGTAAAACCAATCTCTAAAACCCTATATACTGTAAGTGTAGCTAGGTGCGGGGCTACTAAGTAAGGGAAGAGTGAGACACTGCTGGATAAGCAATAGACTGTTTATTTTCCCCCTTGTGCTCATGGATAGATCACTGCATCATTCTCCTGCCTCTAGAGGGGGCCACCGTTTCCTGACCCTGAGGCCAAGGACCATGGAACATGTAGTCCCTTAGCTAACACTTGTCACTTCTCATACATGGACATTGCTAGCAGCCACCTTTACCTTCACTTCAGGTAAGGAGATTCTACTAACCCTTAATCACTGCCTGCAAATCTAATTCAAGCACCATCATTACTTATACATCAGCTGTTAAAGGGCCCCAACTATTGATGGCCTCTAACACAAATTGACTCTACTTGCTATATATTTCTTTTGATTGTATTGGTATGACACAAAAAAGTAGAGAAGCCAAAAAGCCTAATCTGACACATTCCACTCTGGAAAAAAGTATTGGCACCCTCAATGTAATATTTGGTAGCACACCGCTTGAAAAAAATAACTGAAATAAATTGCTTCCTCTAACCATCAATGAGTTTCTTACACATCTTTACTGAAATTTTGGAGCATTCTTCCTTTGCCAACTGCTCTAGGTCTCTCAGATTGGAAGGGTTCCTTTTTTCAACTGCTGTTTTGAGATTTTTCCACAGGTGCGCTATGGGAATTAGATATGGACTCATTGCTGGCCAGTGCAGTGCTCTCCAGCGCTTGTCTGAAACCATTTCTGGGTGTTTTTTGACATGTGGTTTGGGTCATTGTCCCTCATAGACCCATGACCTCTGACGGAGACCCAACTTTCTGACACTGGGCCCTACATTGCACCCCAGAATTCTGTGGTAGTCTTCAGATTTCATAATGCCATGCACATAGTCAAGACATCCAGTGCCAAAAGCAGCAAAGCAACCCCAAAACACCAATGAACCTCCATCATGTTTGACTGTAGAGACAGTATTCTTTTCTTTAAAGGGCTCATTTGTTTTTCTTAAAACAGTGGAATGTAATTTTGTTTCATATGTTCACAGCACATTATCCCAAAAGGATTTTGGTGTTCTCAGTCACGTTTTGGCCAACTCCAATCTTGCTTTTTATGTTTCTGTGTTAGCAGTGGGGTCCTCCCACGTCTCCTACCCAAGCATCCCTTTTCATTCAGATCGTATTGTATAGTGTGAGCTGACACAGTTGTACCCTGTGCCTGAAGGTCAGCTTCAATTTGTCTGGAAGTTGATTGAGGTTCTTTATCCACTATTCGAACAATCCTTTATTGCAATCCTTGATCAAGATTTCTCTTTCTCTTCACCCATGTCCATGGGCTGTAAACATCTTGACAATGTTGTGCACACTGGCTACAGGAACTCTGGAGATGGTCTTGTAACCTTGAGATTGTCCATGCTTTTCCACAAATTTTGTTCTCAAATCCTTACACAATTCTTTGCTGCTCTTTCTCTTCTCCATGCTCCATGTGGCACACAGAGACACACAACAGAAAGGTTGAGTCAATTTGTAACTATTTTATCTGATTGCCGGTTTAATTTCAATATTGTCAGCACCTGTTAATTGATACAGGTGAGTTTAATTACAAATTACAGGAGCATCACAAACTTGGAATGCAATTATTTCTTACAATTTTAAGAAGGTGCCAATAGTTTTGTCCAGTTCATTGTTGGAGTTTTGGATGGAATGTGTCAGATATGTCTTTTTTTCTCCACTTTTTTGTGTCATACCAATACAAACAAAAGAAATAAACATGAGAATGCCTAAACATTTGTTATTGCAACAATTTTCTGGGCGAAGTGGTGCATCATCTGACAGAAATGCAGGGGCGCCATATATATATATACTTTTAGCTAAAAAAGGGGTCATTTTGGGGGGTTAGGTGCTATACTGGCATTTCAGGGCCTCTGAAACTGTGATAAGTAGTTTGGAAGTGTAATGAGGAAATAAAGCTCTTTAAAAGCCTGAAGGTGCTTATTGGATTTTGGGGTCCTGTACTTGACTAGACTGCCAAAACACCTTTCACATGTGGTACCCCCATACTCGGGAGAAGTAGCAGCATGTATTTTGGGGAGCAATTCCACATATACCCATGGCATGTGTGAGTAGTAAATCATTTAAGTGACAATTTTGTGTAAAAAAAATATATATATATTTTAATTTTCCAAAAATTTGTGGTAAAAAAATAATTTCTTCTATTGGTTCAACATGCCTCTCAGCAAATAGTTTGGGGTGCCTACTTTCCAAAAAGGGGTCATTTTGGGGGGTGGGGGTGTTTTATGCCCAGCATTAGACGTTTATGCCACACATCACTCACTCTTCTAACCACCTGAAGACCAAGCCTTTTCCGACACTTTTTGTTCACATGAAAGAAATCAGTATTTTTTGCTAGGAAATTAATTGAAACCCCCCAAACATTATATATTTTTTTAAAGCAGACACCCTAGTGAATAAAATGGTGGGTACTACACCTTTTTATGGCACAAAGTACTCGCGTAGCAATTTTTCAAATGCAGTTTTTTTTAAAAAAATACACTTTTTTTACTTTTAATGCACAAAAACACAATATATTGGCCAATTATTTGGTAAAATATAAAAGATAATGGTATGCCAAGTAAATATATACCAAACATGATATGCTTTAAAACTGTGCATGCCCCGTGCAATGGCAACAAACTGCATACATTTTTAATATCCATAGGCAACGCTTTAAAAGCCTTTAAAAGCTACCATTTTAGATTTACAGAGGAGGTCTAGTGCTAGAATCACTGCCCTTGATCTGACGTTCATGGCAATGCACCACATGCATGGTGCAACCGCTGTTTACACACTGGCACAGTGTCAACGCTTGTGCACACAGGTGTGCAGGCATGGGAGGGGCGAGTTTTTTTTTTAAATTTTTTTTTAAGTTATTTTTATTTTTATTATTTTTACACTGTACCTTTTCATTTTTTTTTTTTGATCACTTTTAATGCTTTTGCAGGGAATGCAAATATACCCTAAAACTTCAATGGGCATTGTCATATATTCTTTTTTGAGAATCTGGGGTCTATCAGACTCTGGATACCTCCTCTGCCCTTACATTATCTAATCAAACCAAAATCGGTGTGATCAGATGCTTTCCCAATTTACAAATGGCGCTGTTTATATCCTGCGAAACTGAAGTGATGAAATGCTCGTAGCGTCCAAATTCTTAGACTATAGAGATGATTGGCACCACTCTGGTCTCCAATCAGCTCTATGGTCAGGTGGCAGAAACACCAGCTGCATTCTCAGGTTCCCCCGATGGCACGAGACTGCCCAAGAAGGTAGTGGAAGGCAGTGGGGGAGGGGGGACATCATCTCCCGCTGCTTGTAAAAGCAATCCTGCCGTTAACTAGCCACTAGGATTGCTTTTACATGAAAGCAGATCGCAGGCTGAAAAAAACAATACCAGAATGATGCCTGCAGCTGTAGGCATCATCCTGGTATAACCATTCAAAGTCCAGTGATGTACCAGTACATCG